>NC_083869.1:5151515-5454545 GCF_032452875.1 Bos javanicus
GCTCATGGGCTTCCCAGGTGGCTCAGGCAGTGACGAATCTGCCTGCAATGCAGGAGACCTGGGTTCAATCCCTGGGTTGGGAAGATCCCCTGGAGGAGAGCACTACAACCCACTCCAGTATTCTTGCCTGGAGAATCCCCATGGACAGAGAGTCTGGTGGGCTACAGTCCAAGGGGTCGCAAAGAGTTGGACACGACAGAGCGACTAAGCACAGCATAGCACATGGGCTCAGTAGTTGTGACACACAGGTTAGTTGCTCTGCAGCGTGTGGGATATTCTTCAACCAGGAAACAAACCCCTATCTCCTGCATCGGCAGGTGGATTCTTAACCACTGGACCACCAATGAAGCACTTATGTGATTCATTTTGATGTTTGGCAAAACTAATACAATTACATAAAGTTTAAAAATAAAATAAAATTAAAATTTAAAAAAATGTTATTATAAGTGGAATTCTAAAGATTACAATTTGGAATTGTTGGTTGCTAGTATATAGAAATACAATTGATTTTTTAATATGGAGACTTTTTTCAGTTTTATTGAAATATAGTTAACATATATTAGTTTAAGGTATACAATATGATCTGACATATATGTACATTACAAAATGATGACCACAATAAGTTTAGTAACCATCTGTCACCTTATCCAGTTATAATATTTTTATTTTGATGAGAACTTTTAAGATCCAATTTCATTGCAACGTTCATACATGCAATACAGCATTGTTAACTATAGTTACCATGTTCTACATCACATCCCCAGAACTTATTTACTTATAACTGACCTCCTTCACCCATTTCTGCCCCCATTGCTTCTGACCAACCTGTTTCCTTAATCTATGAGTTGTTCTTTTTCAATTTAACACATTAGGAAGAAGGAAGAGAGTTCCAGAAAAACATCTATTTCTGCTTTATTGACTCTGCCAACACCTTTGACTGTGTGGATCACAATAAACTGTGGAAAATTCTTCAAGAGACGGGAATACCAAACCACCTGATCTGCCTCTTGAGAAATTTGTATGCACATCAGGAAGCAACAGTTAGAACTGGACATGGAACAACAGACTGGTTCCAAATAGGAAAAGGAGTACGTCAAGTCTGTATATTGTCACCCTGCTTATTTAACTTCTATGCAGAGTACATCATGAGAAACGCTGGACTGGAAGAAACACAAGCTGGAATCAAGATTGCCGGGAGAAATGTCAATAACCTCAGATATGCAGATGACACCACCCTTATGGCAGAAAGTGAAGAGGAACTCAAAAGCCTCTTGATGAAAGTGAAAGTGGAGAGTGAAAAAGTTGGCATAAAGCTCAACATTCAGAAAACAAAGATCATGGCATCTGGTCCCATCACTTCATGGGAAATAGATGGGGAAACAGTGGAAACAGTGTCAGACTTTATTTTTCTGGGCTCCAAATCACTGCAGATGGTGACTGCAGCCATGAAATTAAAAGATGCTTACTCCTTGGAAGGAAAGTTATGACCAACCTAGATAGCATATTCAAAAACAGAGACATTACTTTGCCAACAAAGGTCCGTCTAGTCAAGGCTATGGTTTTTCCTGTGGTCATGTATGGATGTGAGAGTTGGACTGTGAAGAAGGCTGAGCGCCGAAGAATTGATGCTTTTGAACTGTGGTGTTGGAGAAGACTCTTGAGAGTCCCTTGGACTGCAAGGAGATCCAACCAGTCCATTCTGAAGATCAGCCCTGGGATTTCTCTGGAAGGAATGATGCTAAAGCTGAAACTCCAGTACTTTGGCCACCTCATGCGAAGAATTGACTCATTGGAAAAGACCCTGATGCTGGGAGGGATTGGGGGCAGGAGGAGAAGGGGACGACAGAGGATGAGATGGCTGGATGGCATCACTGACTCGATGGACGTGAGTCTGGGTGAACTCTGGGAGTTGGTGATGGACAGGGAGGCCTGGCGTGCTGCGATTCATGGGGTCGCAAAGAGTCGGACACGACTGAGCTACTGATCTGATCTGATCTGATCTGATACAGTATTTACCTTGAAGCTGAGTTCTTGATCCTGCAAGCATTTGCTATCATGAACAACCAACCCAGTTTGTCCGGGATTCTCCTTATTTTAGCAGTAAAAGTCCTACATCAGGTAAACTCTTCCCTGGGATGAGAAAATTCCAAGTTTTCAGTAATGGGCACAGAAGATTGGGGGAAAGGTACAGCCCCCAAAGGTGACCCCAAAAAGAGAGGCTGAAAGCCATACTGGTTTTAGTACCAAATGAACATGGCACTCTCCCTAGTTTCTACCACTGCTGATGGCAACCACAATTTGCAGTTCCTGATAATGGATCATTCATTATAACCATCCTTCCCGACCCAGGGATTCAACTCAGGTGCACTGTAATCTAAAGCATGAACATCCACTTTGCCTGTGAACTGACTGTTGTGATTTGTGTTGAGACAGTGCTAGTTCA
Source organism: Bos javanicus (assembly GCF_032452875.1). NCBI lineage: Eukaryota > Metazoa > Chordata > Mammalia > Artiodactyla > Bovidae > Bos > Bos javanicus. The sequence goes on from NC_083869.1 coordinate 5,153,959, forward strand.
ATTTTTGACACGGTGAATATTGTGGCCATGTTTTTTAATAGTTCAGTTAATGAAAATGAGAATGATGACAATACCAGTCAGTGCCAGCAGGAACCAGACATGATGATCATTTAGAAGTCTAAACAACTGTAACGTTTAAAAATTACATTTATTTATTTATTTGGCTGCATTGGGTTCCAGCTGTGCTACACGGGTTCTCTGGTTGCAGTGTGTAGGCTTAGCTGCCCCACGGCATGTGGAATATTAGTTTCCCCATTGGGGATTGAACTCATGTCCCTTGCATTGGAAGGTGGTCCACCAGGAAAGACCCATAACTGTGTTACTTTGCTGACTACTGGCATAACATTGCAACTGGTTTAGGGAGGTAAATCAAAAAGGGCATGCTTCACAATATGCAGAAAAGAATCTGAGGTTGGGCATGGTTGAGAAGGCTTCCCAGGGGGCTCAAGGCAACCCACTCCAGTATTCTTGCCCGGAGAATCCCATGGATAGAGAAGCCTGGTGGAATACAGTCCATGGGGTCGCAAAGAGTTGGACATGACTGAAGCGACTAAGCATGCACACAAGCACATGGTTGAGAAAGGAATGTGAAAGTAGAAACTGATATTCACAACTCTTCAGTGAGATAGACAAGGGCTTCTAAATTCATCAAAATTGTTTTTTGTGTGTGTGTGTGTGTCCCCCAACCAATTTGCAGTTGAGTATAGCGGCCACTGGAGGAAACATGCTAACTTCAGACTATACTACAAACCTACAGTAATCAAAACAGTATGGTCCTGGCACAAATACAGACACAAATCAGTGAAACAGTATAGAGAGCTCAGAAATAAACCCATTCACTTATGGTCAATTAAGTTCTTACCTGCTGAGTGTCTTGCAAAATTGTCCACAGCACAACTATTGGAGTGTGGGTTGTTTCCTGGGATACTGAGGCTTTCACAATAAAAGGTGTGGTGACTTCTGTTTCCCCAAAACACGCAAAAGCAAAAGTTTTTAAAAGCAAAAGTTTCTAGAAACTCAAGCCACTTGGGTTTCTAGAAATGGAAGAAGAGGATCTCCTACAGACATGTGCCTACAAGACAGCTCTGACTGTGGTCAGTCATAGACCACAGTTAACCTGCCATAGATGTGAACAGGTTTATACAGAATGGATAGACAACAAAGTCCTACTTATAGCATAAGGAGCTATATTCAATATCCTGTGATAAACCATAAGGAAAAGAACATGAACAAGAATATGTATATAAAACTGAGTCACTTTGCTGTAGAGAAGTAATTAATGCAACATTGTAAATCAACTAAAGATAGTGAAGATAGTGAAGTCACTCAGTTGTGTCCAACTCTTTGTGACCCCATGGACAGTAGCCAACCAGGCTCCTCCGTCCGTGGGATTTTCCAGGCAAGAATACTGGAGTGGGTTGCCATTTCCTTCTCCAGGGGATCTTCCCTACCCAAGGATCGAACCTGGGTCTCCCACATTGTAGGCAGACGCTTTACCATCTGAGCCACCGGGGAAGTCTTATCAACTATACTTTAATTAAAAAAAAAACTTAGCCTTCTACAAAACCATCTTTTCAAAGTGTGGGACAAGAATAATGACTTTCTCTAACATGGGGATAGACTGAGAATGAGAATGGAGAAAAGGGTTGCAAGCAGAAATTTCTCAACTGTTCCTCTAAAACTGTTTGATCTTTGAAGAGGCCATACAGACACTAAAAATGGGTGAGCTGACTGCACCTGATTTGTTCAGTGTGATATGTAGGTAGTGACAAAAACTCATATAACGAAAAATGACTCAGTTTGGGGGAAATAAAACAAACATCACCAGAAGAGGAAAACCAGTTTAAGCAGGACTTGATCATTTCTTTACTAAAACTGGAAATTATTTGTCATTCAACTTTAATTTCCCAAGTTCATATATCATTGTGCTTTAAAACCATTTTTCCTAACAAATAGAGGTTTCGCTTATGACATCCAGAGTGCTTCAACATGTTTAAAAAGAAGGCTATTTTAGACATGGATATCCTATACACTGAATTTATAGATGCAAAGGAGCTCACAAACAGCTGGTCTACCAAAACCAGCCTGTAGGTACAAAGTGGATGCACATTTTTGGAGAGCTGGAAACTAATCCCTACAGTCTAAAAACCTGCTGTTGTTAGTAAGACCCTAAGTATTCCCTGCTCAAATGATTTGGTGCCATCAATGGTATCTTGATGCCATTACATTGGACTGACAGCCGGAATCAGTATAAAGTTGGCTCAATAACAGCAGAGTTGCAAGTCAAAGAATTTTATGTTTAACCACATTCAGTTGGATCACTACATAAAGGAAGTGTTCCCTAAAGGCTGCAGGCAAGGAAATAGAGGTAAAAAAAAGCCTTTGTATCATAGGACAGAAATGTCACTGTTATTTTTTAACTTAAATATTGGTAATTGGTCCTATTATATTTGCTTTCTCTTTTTCAAAAGTCTTATATGTATCTTTTTTAAAAATTTATTTTTGTACAGCAGTTTTAGGTTCACAGCAAAATCCAGGGGACCCCCACACATGCATAGCCTCCCCCATTATCTACATATCTGACATAGTGGTACAATTGCTACTATGAACCTGCATTGACCCAACATCATCAGCTAAAGCCCAGAGTTTACATTAAATTCACTGTTGATGTTGTGCTTCACCTACTCATCCCTGCCACTAGCCCCACCCCCAACCCCTGGAAGCTACTGATCTTTTCATTCTTCTTACAGTTCTGCTTTTTTCCAGAATGTCATAAAGTTGCAATCATACAGTACATAACCTTTCATATATATGTATTTAATACAAAATTTAAGTAACCCATAATGGATTAAAAAAAATTGCCCTATCAGAGGACAGAAACATTCTAAAACTATTTGTATATTTCTTTCTCCTGCATATTATTTGTTTAATTCGTCCTACTATGAATTATTGCCATTGTGACTAATCCTATTGTTTAAACAACAGCACTTATGTAACAGAAAAGTAAATACAGAATATATAATTTCAAATAAACACCTATTTTTCATATTTTAATAATGTGTACTTCTAATTGTATCATTTCAAATAAATGATTTGGTCATTTTCACAAAGCGTAGAATATTTTTACATATTACTAAAGTGAAAGTGAAGTCGCTTGGTCGTGTCCGACTCTTTGCGACCCCATGGACTATATAGCCCACTAGGCTCCTCTGTCCATGGGATTTTCCAGGCAACAGTACTGGAGTGGGTTGACTATGGGTATAAGAACTGCATTTTTTACCTATTACATTATCATAGGTTTGGGCGATCTGGTACGCCTGTGTCTCAGGTGGGATCACTAAAGTTGGTTGCTCCACTACAAGTCTACCTCCTCCTGTCCCCGGGCGCTATTTAAACCCCAGGGATTCAGAGCCTTCTGACACCCGGTCGCTGCCCTCCAGGGGCTCACAGTCTGGTGACGAAGCCAGACACAAAACAGGCAGGCGGAAAGCGAGGTCGAAGGTGCCAGGAAGGATGCCACCTTGAGGCGGACTCTATCTAGCTCCTAGCAGTCCGGGTGGGAAGGCTGCCTGGAGGAGACCAGCCCAGGCTGGACCGCGGGGGAAAAGGCCGGGACGGGGACGTGTGATCCGGTGGGCGGAGCCGCCGCCCGGGCCTCTCCTCACCCAGGACTGGCTCCAAAGGACCTGCGCAGCGGGGGTCTCCCTCCGGGTCTCAGCCCCTGTGCGCTCTGGGTGTTACGCGCTTGAGTTGCGCCAGGGGCAGTCGTAGTCCTTCCGGGCCCAGCCTCTAGCGTGGCTACTGCGCCCGGCAACGCGGGTTGCCCGGCCCCACAGAGGTCAGGATCCTGCAAAGCTGCTCCTGTGGCGGGACCTGCGCCCGGGCCCGCGCCGTTCCGACTCCGGCGCGGCAGCCGCCACGCCCCTACCTCCGCCGGCTGCGCCGCCCGCCCGGCGCCCCGCTGCCCGGCCGAGGCGTGTGCTGGATGCACGCCTGCAGCTGAGTCAGCCTGTGAGTCAGCGCCCCCTGACCGCTGGCCGCTGCGTCTGGGCTGCAGTTGGGGACCGGCGCGGGGAGCGGAGGAGGAGCGAGGGATGGGGGAGGGGGAGAGAGCGGGGAGGATAGCCGCTTCCAAAGAAAGGGTCTGCAGCCCACGGCCTGCGGGCCGAATCCGACTGTCTCGTGTTTTTGTTCAACCCAGGAGCTAAAAATGACTTTTACATTTTTAATGGTTTTGAAGTACCAAAAAAAATGATTTATTTTGTAAGAAACAAAATGACATAAAATTCAAACCTCAGCGTCCATGAAAAGTTTTATTGGAACAGCAGTGCTCATTTGTTTCTGTATTGTCCGTGGCTGCTTTGCAAGACAGCTGCAGAGCTGAGCACCCGTGAGGGGCTGTGTGGCCCCCAAAGCCTAGGCGCTTCACTTTCCGTACGTTCACAGGAGGCACGCTCAGCCCTGGCTGTTAAGGAGGTCCCTTGGTTTGCAGAGAGCAAGTCTTGGGGTGGGGGTGGGAAGGGCAAACTCAGGCCCGAGGGGGATTACCACCCTGGGAAGCTTTCCAGCCCAGCTGAGCTGCCTCAGGGTTTGTCAGCTGGCGGGAGAGCCCCCAGGCCTCTGTGGTTGAACTTGCTCTGGGATAGAGGGCTCCCGGCTGCAGCCCTGGAAACCAGGTTTGTCCCACAGCACCCCTGGGAGCCCTAACTGCGCTGTAGCAGGGTCCCCCACGGGGCCACAGACTCCCAGCGGAGTGGTTTCTGCTCCTGGTTACCCATTAACTGGCTAGTCCTCACGTAAAATTTCAAGGAAGTCAGGCCTGCTTGTTTATTGCCAGGTGGATCCCTGGTGACGACCTACCCTATCACTTGCAGCCTGGGGAAAAGCATCCTGGAGAACCTTTATGACAGCTGTGGCTCCAGGCAGTGCTTTACAAACTTTAAAACAAAAACAAACTCAACCCTCAGTAAGAAACATATTTTACATGGTAACAAATTTGCCCTTAATACAGTTAACCCTTAATACAAGTTCACCCTTAATACCTTGATGCATTCTTGCCACTGTCAATTCCTTTCTTCTTGCATCTCTCTTGAAAGAAAAGCTTGCTAGAAGATATATTTTACAGAGACTATTGTGGAAAGTCTCAAACACAGAAAAATAGAATAATATAATTGGCTTTCATGTACCAGTCCCTGAGCTTCAAGATTAAAGTTTTGTCCAACTTGTTTCATCTCTTCCCATCCTTTTTTCCCCAGAATATCTTTCCTATTTTTCAAAAATTATGATAATGAAAAAAAAATCATGAAACACTGAATTGATTTTTTGACCTACTAATAGGTTGCAGCCTGTTGCATGTGCATGCAAGTCCCTTCAGTCGTGTCCAACTGTTTGTGACCCTATGGACTACAGGCCACCAAGCTCTTCTATGCATGGAATTCTCCAGGCAAGAATACTGGAGTGCGTTGCCATGCGCTCCTCCAGGGGATCTTCCCGTACCGGGAATTGACCTCCATCTCTTACATCTCCTGCATTGCAGGCGGATTCTTTACTGCTGAGTCGCAGGGGAAGCCCTGAAACCTATTAGTGCAATATAAATGTGTTTGATGGCATCCAGACATATCTGTCTCTTCTCTTTTCAGTTCAGAAAAGGTCCTCCTTCGCTTACTGGAGGAGGCTTCTGGCTCTCAGTTGCCATGACCCTCCTTGACTTCCTTTGACTGAAGTCAGAGCCCTCAGCCTCTATGGGCAATAAATACATGTACCTGTTTGTTATTATCTGATGTGCATTAAATTCTTGGTAAATAACTCTGATAACCTGGGAGAGCAAGGATTCCAGAAATACATTTGCTTCATTGACTATGCTAAAGCCTTTGACTGTGTGGATCACAACAAAATGTGGAAAATTCTTAAAGAGATGAGAATACCAGACCACTTTACCTGCCTCCTGAGAAACCTGTATGCAGGTCAAGAAGCAACAGTTAGAACCGGACTAGTTCCAAATCGTAGAGGAGTACATCAAGGTCAAGGCTATATATTGCCATCCTGCTTATTTAACTTATATGTAGAGTACATCATGCAAAATGCCAGGCTGGATGAAGCACAAGCCAGATTCAAGATTGCAAGGAGAAATATCAATAACCTCAGATATGCAGACGACACCACCCTTATGGCAGAAAGCGAAGAGGAACTAAAGAACCTTTAGATGAAGGTGAAACAGGAGAGTGAAAAAGCTGGCTTAAAACTCAGCATTAAGAAAATGAAGATCATGGCATCCGGTCCCATCCCTTCAGGGCAAGTAAATGGGGAAACAATGGAAACAGTGACAGACTTTATATTCTTGAGCTCCAAAATCACTGCAAACGGTGAGTGCAGCCATGAAATTTAAAGGCGCTTGCTCCTTCAAAGAAAAACTATGACCAACCTAGACAGCATATAAAAAGCAGAGACATTAATTTCCAACAAAGATCTGTGTAGTCAAAGCTATGGTTTTTCCAGTGGTCATGTATGGATATGAGAGTTGGACTGTAAAGAAAGCTCAGCGCTGAAGAATTGATGCTTTTGACCTGTGGTGTTGGAGAAGACTCTTGAGAGTCCCTTGGAGTCCAAGGAGTACCTCAGATTAGTACTCGAACCCAGCCAAAGCCCACAGTACCTGGTTTCAGGACCCAATGAAGCTCAGATTCTTGGTGTCTCATCGCAGAAAGAATTCAGTGAGAGACAAAGTGATAGGTTCAGTTCAGTGACTCAGTCGTGTCCAATTTTTGCAATCCCATAGACTGCAGTAAGCCACCTTCGCTGTCCATCATCAATTCCTGGAGCTTATTCAAACTCATGTCCATCAAGTCGTTGATGCCATCCAACCATCTCAAACCTCTGTTGTCCCCCTCTCTTCCCACCTTCAATCTTTCCCAGCATCAGGGTCTTTTCCAATGAGTCAGTCCTTTGTATCAGGTGGCCAAAGTATTGGAGTTTCAGCTTCAACATCAGTCCTTCCAATGAATATTCAGGATTGATTTCCTTTAGGATGGACTGATTGGATCTCCTTGCAGTCCAAGGGACTCTCAAGAGTCTTCTCCAACACCACAGTTCAAAAGCATCAATTCTTCGGTGCTCAGCTTTCTTTATAGTTCAACTCTCACATCTGTATGTCATGTGAGTGTATGTTCCTCGGTTCTTTGTCTCGTCACAACAAAGATTTGGAGCGATGCTGAGAAAGATTGAGGGTGGGAGGAGAAGGGGATGACAGAGGTTGAGATGGTTGGATGGCATCACCAACTCGATGGACGTGGGTTTGGGTAAGCTTCGGCAGTTGGTGAAGAACAGGGAAGCCTGGTGTGCTGCAGTCCATGGCATCGAAAAGAGGTGGACAGGACTGGGTGACCGAATGACACCCTGGGCGGGAGGGCAGGAGGAGGAAGGAGCTGGGGATAGGAAGAAGACTTTTCACTGTTGTGTTTGAATTTTGTCGCATGTATATTGCTTTGAAATTTTTATTTAAAAATATTTCCAACCTACACAAAGGTGTCAGGAACAAATGTAACACCACCAAGCCCACATACTCGGCCTTCCTCACATTCTCTCTTCTGTCCCCCTCCCCACAGACAGCTGCAGCTAGTCTCTCTACTGCCCAGTGGAGTGGATGAAGCCAAAGAAATAGCATTCAGGGCAGCCCTGAGCTGAAAGTTACTTGCTATCTTGTAGGCTGCCCCCTCCCAACACTGTCTACCAGCACCCAGTCTTTCTATTTTGAAAATCCCACATGTCATTTGCTTGTCATGGCTCCTGGGTCTCCTCCCATCTGGGACAGTTCCTCAGTCCTTGTCCCTGGGGCAGTTGTTTTGTAAGCAATTCCTCACTTTGGGTTTGTCTGATGGTTTTTTTTTTTTTTTTCCCTTACTAGATTGAGGTTATGCGTTTTAGGCAAGAATACCACGGAAGTGATGGTGTGCCTGGCTCGGGATACCACATCAGGTGTTGTGTCAATTATTGCTCATTGCGTTTGTTGTACTTCACTTATGTTCCTTTTTTTTTTTTTTTTTAACAGATTGAGGGTTTGTGGCAGCCCTGCATCAGGTGCCTCTGTTGCACTGTTTTTCCAACAGCGTTTGCTCACTGTGTTTCTGTGTCAGATTTTAGCAATTCTCACAATATTCCAACTTTTTCTGTATTATATTTGTTTCGGTTGTCTGTGATCAGTGACCTTTCGTGTTCCTACTACCTCTCACTAAAGGCTCAGAAGATAGTCAGCACTCCTTACAATAAAGTATCTTTAAATTAAGGTATGAACATTGTTTTTTTAGACATAGTGCTGTTGCAAACTTAATAGACTAAGGTATTGTGTAAGCATAACTTTTATAGGCACTGGGAAAATAAAGTGTGACTTGCTTTATTGCGATATTTGCTTTGTTGCAGCAGTCTGGAACCCAACCCAAAATATCTCCCATGTGTGCCTGTACTAGTCATGGTAACTTTAACTTTGATCACTTAAATGTGTCCTTGAGATTTCTCCACTGTTACTGTTTTCCTTTGTAATTAATAAACATCCTGTGGGGAGAACCTTTATGACTATGTAAATATCCTGTTTCTCATGGTACTTTTCCCCCCTCTAAGTTTAGATTAGATCACACTTGTTTGCAACAGTTATTACTATAGTTTTTACCAAACGGTGGTTTTTCTAAATATTACTATTATTCTTTCTACATTGGTTCATTGGAATTCTGCTGTAAAAAAAAGAGCTGTATCTTTCCCCCATTTATTTATGTATTCCTTTATTTCTATATTTGTATGGACTTTTGAGTGTTTTTTTCATTCTATGAGTTATCAGTTCAGTTCGGTCACTCAGTGGTGTCCAGCTCTGTGTGACCCCATGGACTGCAGCACACCAGTCCTCCCTGTCCATCACCAACTCCCCGAGTTTACTCAAACTCATGTGCGTTGAGTAGGTGATGCCATCCAACCATCTCATTCTCTGTCGTCCCCTTCTCCTGCCTCCAGTTTTTCCCAGTATCAGGGTCTTTTCCAATGAGTCAGTTCTTCGAAACAGGCGGCCAAAGTATTGTAGCTTCAGCTTCAGCATCAGTCCTTCCAATGAATATTCAGGACTGATTTCCTTTAGGATTGACTGGTTGGATCTCCTTGTAGTCCAAGGAACTCTCAAGAGTCTTCTCCAACACCACAGTTCTAAAGAATCAATTCTCCTGTGCTTAGTTTTCTTTATAGTCCAACTCTCACGTCTATTCACGACTACTGGAAAAACCATAGCTTTGACTAGATGGACCTTTGTTGGCAAAGTAATGTCTCTGCTTATTAATATGCTGTCTAGGTTGGTCATAGCTTTTCTTCCAAGGAGCAAGTGTCTTTTAATTTCATGGCTGCACTCACCATCTGCAGTGATTTTGGAGCCCCAGAAAATAAAGTCTGTCACTGTTTCCATTGTTTCCCCTTCTATTTGCCATGAAGTGGTGGGACCAGATGCCATGCTCTTAGTTTTCTGAATGTTGAGTTTTAAGCCAACTTTTCACTCTCCTCTTTCACTTTCATCAAGAAGCTCTTTAGTTCTTCTTTGCTTTCTGCCATAAGCGTGGTGTCATCTGCATATCTGAGGTTATTGATATTTCTCCCAGCAATCTTGATTCCAGCTGTGCTTCCTCCAGCACAGCATTTCTCATGATGTATTCTGCATAGAAATTAAATAAGCAGGGTGACAACATACAGCCTTGATGTACTCCTTTCCCAATTTGGAACCAGTCTGTTGTTCCATGTCCAGTTCTAACTGTTGTTTCCTGACCTGCATATAGATTTCTCAAGAGGCAGGTCACGTGGTCTGGTATTCCCATCTCTTTAAGAATTTTCCACAGTTTGTTGTGATCCACACAGTCAATAAAGGCTTTGGCATAGTCAATAAAGCAGAAGTAGATGTTTTTCTGTAACTCTCTTGCTTTTTCAATGATCCAGCAGATGTTGGCAATTTGATCTCTGGTTCCTCTGCCTTTTCTAAAACCAGATTGAACATCTGGAAGTTCATGGTTCATGTACTGTTGAAGCCTGGCTTGGAGAATTTTGAGCACTACTTTGCTAGCGTGTGAGATGAGTGCAATTGTGCAATAGTTTGAGCATTCTTTGGCATTGCCTTTCTTTGGGATTGGAATGAAAACTGACCTTTTCCACTCCTGTGGCCACTGTTGAGTTTTCCAAATTTGCTGGCATATTGAGTGCAGCACTTTCACAACATCATCTTTTAGGATTTGAAATAGTTCAGCTGGAATTTCATCACCTCCACTAACGTTTTTTGTAGTGATGCTCCCTAAGGCCCACTTGACTTTGCATTCCAGGATGTCTGGCTCTAGGTGAGTGATCACACCATCGTGATTATCTGGATCATGAAATCTTTTTTGTACAGTTCTTCTGTGTATTCTTGCCACCTCTTCTTAATATCTTCTGCTTCTGTTAGGTCCAGACCATTTCTGTCCTTTATTGAGCCCATCTTTGCACGAAATGTTCCCTTGGTATCTCTATTTTTCTTGAAGAGATCTCTAGTCTTTCCCATTCTGTTGTTTTCCTCTATTTCTTTGCGTGGATCACTGAGGAAGCCTTTCTTGTGTCTCCTTGCTATTCTTTGGAACTCTGCATTCAAATGGATATATCTTTCCTTTTTTCCTGTGCCTTTCGTTCTCTTCTTTTCACAGCTATTTGTAAGGCCTCCTCAGACAACCATTTTGCCTTTTTGCACTTCTTTTTCTTGGGGATAGTCTTCATCCCTGCCTCCTGTACAATGTCAGGAACCTCAGTCCATAGTTCTTCAGGCACCCTCTCTATCAGATCTAATCCCTTGAATCTGTTTCTTACTTCCACTATATAATCTATGGGTAATAACCCATTACTATCACACCTTTATTTTTGCTCAGATTGTACCACATTCAGCTATTGGGAACATCTTCGAGTTGGTCCCTGTGCCTGTGATGTACCCCATCTCCATTTGAGCATTTCTTTATTGTCTGACACAAAATGTTCCAGGCTCATCTTGTACTTCCCCTGTTCCAGCTTTGGGATCAACCCTTTTTCTAGGAGGTCTAGTTTGTTTCCAGAGAAGGCAATGGCACCCCACTCCAGTACTCTTGCCTGAAAAATCCCATGGACGGAGGAGCCTGGTAGGCTGCAGTCCATGGGGTCGCTAAGAGTCGGACACGACTGAGAGACTTCACTTTCACTTTTCACTTTCATGCATTGGAGAAGGAAATGGCAACCCACTCCAGTGTTCTTGCTGGAGAATCCCAGGGACGGCGGAGCCTGGTGGGCTGCCGTCTATGGGGTCGCACAGAGTCGGACACGACTGAATCGACTTAGCAGCAGTAGCAGCACTTTTTTTCACTGGAGAACAATATTTAGAAAGTAAGATCTAGGCATGAGTCAGATTCAACTTGGTTAAATGAAAATGCAGAACTGGGCTGGCGTTGGGACAGCTTGGGAAGGAGAGGGGCAAAGTGCAGGGTTGTGGAGAGAGGCAGGGGGACACAGAGACTGTGGGACTGAGAGTGAGTCACAGCTTGGCCCCTCAGTCCTTGGCTGGAAGCACCTGTGGGGCCCTGGCCTCTGAGCAGGCGAAAGGGTAAATTCAGAGCAGCAGTGCTCCTCAGTCCACTGGGCTCTACACAGAGCTTGTCTCTGGGAGTGGAAAGGGAGAGAATAATTTTTCTTTTTCTCTCTTGGCTCAGTACTATGTAAAAATTTTTTTAACCACAGCATCTATTATTTTTAAAGCAGTACAGAAAAGATCAACTATACTTTTTTTTATAGTAAGCATTTTTTTTTAACAATGTTTATATTGTTTCCTTTTCTCAAACTGAGGAACAGTGGAGGGGTTCTGGATGGATTGTTACAGCAGCGTTCACCCACCACAAAAAGTGTTTGTGGGTGGTCCACCTGCACTTCAGTTCTGAAGGAGAGGGGCTTTCGTACTCTCCTGATTGTCACCCAGAATTAAAAATATATGTTACAAAATGTCCTACCATAAAGACACACACTCAATTTAAAATTTCACAACGTAATAGTCGTGTTTTGTGTGACATTTTCTACCCAATGCAGGTTATTTCCCAGTACTTTGATTTCAGAACATACTAGCGAATGCATCAGGACCTGCAGTTTGAAAAAACACCCCTCTAGGCTGACTTGTTCTTGTGCATGGGGGGAAACAGAGGTCCTAAGAAGGGGAGTGAGTGTCCAAATGGCTGTGGCTTTTCAGGATACATTTACTTATAGCATTTAAAACTGCTTTTTTACAGCTGTTGGGGAGAAATAGGTCTGAATAATAAGACTAGATTTTTTTAAAGTGTCCAGAGCTAGATGAAAGTAGGCCAACAAGGATCATGAACCAGTGACTTCCTGCCCTTATTCCATAGTCTCAAATTCCTAATGTTGGAGGCGTTTGGCTCTTTAAAATAAATGTTTTGGGACTTTAGTAGTCCAGTGGTTACGAATCCGCCTGCCAGTGCAGAGGACATGGATTTGACCCCTGGTCCAGGAAGAGTCCTGATGCCATGGAGCAACTAAGCCTGTGCGCCGCAACTCCTGAACCTGTGCTCTAGAGCCTGCGAACTTCAACTCCTGAAGCCTGTGAGCCTAGAGCCTGTGCTCTGCAACAAGAGAAGCCACCGCAATGAGGAGCCCGAACACTGCAGCGGTGAGAGTAGCCCCGGCTCACTGCAACTAGAGAACGCCTGCATGCAGCGAACGAAGACTCAGTGCAACCAAAAATAAATACAGTTTTTAACAACAAAATAAGCATTTTGTCCTTCACCTACCCACGCATCTGCTTACTCAGCAAATATACACAGCTCGTCCTAGGCAGAAGCAGGCATGCAAGGTGAAGCTGGGGTGCTTTCCCCTTGAGGTGCTTTCGGTCTCATTGGGAGGCAGCTGTACAAGCAGCCACAGAAGACCTTGCAGTGACAGAGATGAATAGGGTGAGAGTGAAACTGTCAGCCCGGCAGGATGGGAGTGTGACTGTTGAAAAGTCATCCTTCTGAGCCTCAGTTTCCTCCCCTGTAAAATGGAGCAGTGAAGCCCTGCCTGCTTGAGTTGTACTGAGCCTGGGAAGGGCCTCAGGAGAGCATTGTCGGGAGGCCTGTGGAGGGAGTCAAGGGAGGGGAGGAGGCGTTCAGCAGGGAAACTGCAGGCCTGAAAGGTGGGGCTGGTTGAGGATTTGGGGGCTGGAGAACAGGGCATGATGAGAATAACAATGAGGGGTTGGAGATGCAGAGGCCCCAGCATGGAGGCCTTGACTGCCTGCCACACAATGGAGTTTAAACTTCATCCTATGGGCAGGGAGGCCAATGAGGTGCTCCGTGAAGGGTTGTTGAGACAGACTGGGACTTGGGACCCTTTGCTGCAGTGCTTCCATCTGGACATATATCTCCAGAGCAACCAAATGCAAAGAAACTGCAAGGGACTAAAAATAACTATATACATGTGCTGCTGCTGCTGCTGCTGCTAAGTCACTTCAGTCGTGTCCGACTCTGTGCGACCCCATAGACAGCAGCCACCAGGCTCCCCCGTCCCTGGGACTCTCCAGGCAAGAACACTGGAGCGGGTTGCCATTTCCTTCTCCAATGCATGAAAGTGAAAAGTGAAAGTGAAGTCACTCAGTTGTGTCTGACTCCCAGTGACCCATGGACTGCAGCCCACCAGGCTCCTCCATCCATGGGATTTTCCAGGCAAAGTACTGGAGTGGGGTGCCATTGCCTTCTCTGATATACATGTGCAGTTGGGACAAATTATGGACAATAAGAAACAAAAAGACCAAAAACCCCAACTGCCACTTCTGAAGAGCTGGGAGCAAAAGCAGGGGTCCAGAGCAAAAGCAGCGTACAGCGCATGTTCCCTGCACTCAACACCACCAAAGGCGGTGGGCAAACCACGAAAGCCACCCCTCTGGGCTGACCCTCACCTCATATAAGGAACCAGCTCACTTGCAAGAGAGCAAGGGAACCCATTACTTGTTCTTGCTCCCTCTTGCTGCAGTAGGGCCCCAATAAAGCCTTCCTGAATTTCTTGTCTGGCCTCTTATCAATTCCTATTGACTAAGGAGGCCAACAACCCTGGTCTGTTACAGAATGATGTGGCCAGATCTGTATCCTTTACACTGACTCAAGAGATTCCTGCAGCTGTAAGGAGACTGGTCAAAGTCTGACATCATACAGCACTTGGAAGATAGCCTATGGAGGTGAGGCAAGAACAGAAAAGGGAAACTGGTGTTTCCAGTGAGAGGAGACAGGCTGAGGCATGAAGGCAGTCACAGCCTCTCCCAGCCAAGTGCAGGGACCATCTGCAAGAGTCAGACCTGCCCCTGATGTCAGACAGAATTCTCCAGCCCTCCAGCTGTGGGACCGCCCTGGAGAACTGCTGCAGGCTGAGCCCAGGAGCTCAGTCCCTGAACCCCCAGGGCACTTGAAGTGGAATGTCACAATGAAAAGACAGGGTGCTGCACCACAGAGAACCAAGTTGGAATCCTGTTTCTACCACCTCCAATTTAGGTGATTTTAGGAAAGTTAGTTTATTTTGCCCTGGACTACAATTTCCTCATTGTCAAATTCAACAGGGAGATAAGTGTGAATGAGGTAATATGTTTAAAGTCTGTTGTAAGCCCCCAGTAAGGAGTCACTCTTAATGTGATCTCATAGGCTTCCTGTCATGATGAGGAGGCTGAGGTCAGAGAGGTTAAGGTTAAGGGACTGTGTAGCCCAAGTCTACACAGCTGGCAAAACCAGGACCCCAGCAGTGGTCTGACTCTCTGTACGTGGTGTTCCTACCAGGAGCTCCTGCTGCTCCGGGCTCGGTTCCACAAGAGGAAGCCTGGCCGGCTGTACCCAGCCTGAAACCGCGTGTACCTGGTAACCTCGTCCCAGGGGCCACAGTGCGCAGGAATGAGTCACCACAACCCATTCCCGCGAGGAGACCCCCCTCCTCCCCAGCCCGCTTGCGGCCCAGACCTGGTTGCCAAGCAACAAGACACAACACACATAAACACACTGCGATCCCTCGCTGTAAGCGTGAGGCTGTCTTTGGCGCTGCTGTCTTTCCTTTGCTCCTCCCCGCCAGCCGGGGCCCTGGAGCGAAGGTTTGACCCTCGGGCTAAAGGCTTCCAGACTGGAGTGAATGTGTATTCCCTTGTGTGGGTGTGGGGCTCTGCCCTAGCGAGGAATGGGACGACGCTGCACAGGGCAGGGTGCAGGGAGGGGCAGCCGAAGGCGTGGGCGGCGGCAGGCGGCGTGAACTTTCACCATTTCGGCCCGCGGAGGTGGTGCCCAGGCAGGACTTCCTGAGTCTGAACTGGAGGATAGCAGGGTGGCTCCGCGATGAGAGTGCGTGCCCATTTCCCAGGCACGAGAAGCTTCTGATGCCCCGAGGGCGGTGACACCGTCCTGTGTGGGGCTCGGAAGCTCCACAGTCCCTCCTTTAGAATCTGCCACCCTGCGCTCTCCTTACTCCACCACTCAGTTCAGCTGAAAACGTCTTGAGAGGGTGGCTCCCCTGGGTAGCCTCTTGCCCACACATTTTGCCTGCATGGTCAAAGACTGTGTGCGTGGTTAACAGCTCTTATTTTAGATCTGCTGTCCTACTCAGGCACTGAACTGGGGGCTGCATATGTATCATTCCATTAACCCTAACAGTGACATTGTAAAGTAGGTATTTAAAAATGAGTTTTATTAGGCTTAATTTACAACAAAATCCAGCAATTTTATGTATATAATTTGATGAATTTTGACAAAAGTATACAAGCTTTTCACCACCACCACACCGCAATGTTCATGACATGTTAAATAGAACATTCCTATTATCCTTCTGCAGACAAGGCTCCACTTTTGGCTCCTGGCAACCACTGATCACTATAGCTTTACCTTTTCTGCTGCTGCTGCTAAGTCGCTTCAGTTGTGTCCGACTCTGTGTGACCCCAGAGATGGCAGCCCACCAGGCTCCCCCGTCCCTGGGATTCTCCAGGCAAGAACACTGGAGTGGGTTGCCACCTCCTTCTCCAATGCATGAAAGTGAAAAGTGAAAGTGAAGTCGCTCAGTCGTGTCCGACTCTTAGCGACCCCATGGACTGCAGCCTACCAGGCTCCTCCGTCCATGGGATTTCCAGGCAAGAGTACTGGAGTGGGGTGCCATTGCCTTTTCTAGAATTTCATATAAATGGAGTCATGCACTGTAGTCTTTTGTCTAGTTTAACTTAGCATAATGCTTTTGAAAGTCATTCAAGTGAGCCCTGGTTTTTTTCTTTCTTTGCTAACCAGTTGACGAATATTTGGGTTGTTTCCAGTTTGGGGCTATCATAACAAAAGCAGCTGTGAACATACGTGTGCAAGTCTTTGTGTGGACCTATGTTTTCATTTCTCGTGAGAAAATACTAGGAATGGAATTGCTGATTCATTCAATGCTATGCTATGCTATGCTAAGTCACTTCAGTCGTGTCCGACTCTGTGTAACCCCATAGACAGCAGCCCAACAGGCTCTCCCATCCCTGGGATTCTCCAGGCAAGAACACTGGAGTGGGTTGCCATTTCCGTCTCCAATGCATGAAACTGAAAAGAGAAAGTGAAGTCGCTCAGTCGTGTCCGACTCTTAGCGACCCCAAAGACTGCAGCCTACCAGGCTCCTCCATCCATGGGATTTTCCAGGCAAGAGTACTGGAGTGGGGTGCCATTGCTTTCTCTGGATTCATTCAATAGGTATTATTATTATTATTATCATCTCCTTTATGCAGATGAAAGATTGAAGCTCAGAGAGGTTAAGCAGCCTGCCTGAGCTCACAGTTTCGCAGAAATTCACAGTCAAGTCTGACCTGTATGCCAAGTGGCCATCCATAGGAAACAGGTATTTATTGAGTTGAAAGTACTTCCTTGGTCAGTAATCAGTGTAGCAATGTGTACATGGCCTGAATTCATCTGCACTCAAGTGCATAGCTTGACACTGAACACAAGTTGCTGAGCACAGCATGTACACAGGGACAAAGGGCACCCCTCGTGGCCACTGCAGTGCTGACTTCTGGAAGCCAAAGTGGCAGAGCTGCAGGATATTTGTGTGCTGAAGACGGTGTTTGCCAGGTTTCTCCATCGTAAAGTTACTATTTCCCCTTTGTAATCAATAATTTGAGAAGAGAGACTTTGAAAGTAAGTATTCTATTTCTCATCACGCTTTCACCCACCTGTTTGAATATGCAACATGAATTACCTAACTCCACCATTCCTTTTACTTATTAGCTGAATTCTTCTGCTATGGAGGTTTTCCCTTTATGTGTCAGTATGACTCATGGGTTATTTTATAATATGGGATAGAATTCACTGTTTTAATGTTCAACATGTCCCATATTTGGCCAGCAGCAGTTCCTTTACGCTGACTCCTGACATGCCTTTATGGTCTTCTGGGCACTTCCTTACTCTCTGATGTAAGATGGTCCAGGGCCTCGCACGTCTGCACCAGTCCTGGTCCTGTCCATGGAGAACGGCATTCAGAAACCCTACCAGGGCACTGAATATACGCATCATCACTGGGATGTCTGACTCACAGGCCCCCCTCAGGCTACTGGATCTTATGGCAGTAGAGTTAGGTGAAAGGCAGGGCACTGAGACTGGACTGGCAAGTGAATGCTCAGCAAAATCAGCCATCAGCCTGTACGGGAATTTATAGTAAAAGCCTGGTTCAGTGGCCATGGAAACCCAAGCCAGACCAATCACAGTACGGTTTCTCTGCTCAAAAATGTCTCTATAACTTTATAAGCCTCTGGGGGTAACATCTTTCAACATTTCCTGCTTTGGTGTGAATTACTTCCAGGGCAGAGGACATGAGAGCTTGGCTCTCAGGGATGGAAGAGGGTTAGGGAGAGTGGGGGAAGGATGGTCTCAGGGGCTCCAGATAGTCGGCTGTGTATCCCACGGTGTAGAAAACAGCACAGATTTCTCCTGGCACAGACCCTGTTCTGTGCTGCAGGCTGACTGGCCAGTTGGCTCATCAGGGCCTGAGCATTGGTGTGAACTCCAGGAACGAGAGGTGGTGACTCACAACGTGAGGCCATAACTACACCTTCCGGTTCTGTTGGGTGCTCTCCATTCCGAAGGGCCGGCTGGCTCTGTAGTCTCCAGGGAGGGGCATGCTGGGCTTCTTGCGGGCAGCGGGTGGGGACAAGTGCTGTTGCCCAGTGGCTTTCACATGCATTAACCCACTGTGTCCACCACAACCCTGGGCCAGGATGCCTTCCCGTCTTCAGATGAGGATGCTGAGTGAAGTGGCCGAGAAGGCAGACACCAGTGTCTGCCAACTCCAGTGTTCTGTATGGTTCAGGCTGGCCCGAGCTACCAGGCCTGGCCATTGCAGAATGACTACCATTTGAGGGCACAGGGAGCCCCACTCTCTGAGACGGGTCTGAGCAGTCTGGAGGGCCTGAAGGCTCAAGTGGGACACTGAGCTCTCTCTGCTCAGCTTCAGCCAGGCTGGTCTATAGTGTAGAACCAGTTGAAGAAAGGACACCAACCCTTGTGACTTGCCTTGCAGAAATCGCTTGTGGAAGGAGCTATGTCACACTGGGTTGAGGGATATGGTGAACCTTAAGGAGGGATATGGCTAACTCTTCACTCACCTCTGCTAGTGTCAACCCACTTGATGGTATACCACTGGGGCCTAGGGTCCTGCAAAGCAGATCTGAGATGGGGCTGGGAAGGCTTGGACAGAAGGACCATGGTTTCAGGAATGGTGAGGCTGAACCTGGAGAGCAGAGCCCTGGTGCTGGGAGGGGCACAGGGCATTAGGCAAATGGAGAGAGCTGGCATCAAGGAGCCAAGTGAGACATCAGGAGCAGAGAGGGCTGGACAGGCAGACTCTAGTTCAGGGCTGCTCCATTAGATGTCCCAGGGGCCTGGTGCAGCCCAACCTTTCTCTGACAGTTTTTCCTCATAGGTGAATGAGGTATTAATTCTGCAACCTACTTCATAGGATGTTTATGAAAAATAACTAATAAAATTTGATAAAGGAGAGTGAGGTAGAGGTAGATAGAGAAGAAAAAAGTGGAACGGAAAAGAAATAAGAAGCCAGTGTTAATAAAAACAGAGGAAGGGAAGAAGCAGCCAATCCTTGTTTTGTTGACAAGTCAGAAGGGAGGAGGAGCCCACGGGCAGTGGTTCGGTTGGGGGCTGCTGCAGTGGTGGAGGCCACCAGGAGGCCCCAAACAAATAGCCACCTTCTTAAAAAATGATTATTATTGTTCACAGTGTTGTTGTTGTTGTTTAATATTTATTTGACTGTGCTGGGTCCCAGCATCTTCAATCTTCGTTGTGGCATGCGAACTCCTGGTTGCAGCATGCAGGATCTAGTTCCCTGACCAGGGATCAAATCTGGGTCCCCTGCCTTAGAAGCACAGAATCTTAACCACTGCACCACACCAGGTAAGACCACACAACTTGATGTTTTCAAAGCGTATCTTGGGGGACTTCCCTGGTGGTCCTGTGGTTAACCATCTGCCTTCCAATACAGCGTTCAGTTCAGCTCAGTCATGTCTGACTCTTTGCGACCCCATGGACTGCTGCACGCCAGGCTTCCCTGTCCATCACCAACTCCCAGAGCTTGCTCAAACTCATGTTCATCGAGTTGGTGATGTCACCCAACCATCTCTTCCTCTGTTGTCCTCTTCTCCTCCTCGGTGTTCTCAGGTTCAATCCCTGGATGGGGACTTAGGACCCCACACGCCTTGGGGCAACTAAGCCCACGAGCTGCAACTAGAGAAGCCAGAGTGCACAACTGCTGCAACTAAGACCCGACACAGCCAAAAATAAACAAATAAAAATATAGTAAAGAAAAAAGAGCATATCTTAATAAGACTGCCCTGGTGGTCCTGTGGTTAAGATTCTGAGCTCCTAATGCAGGGGGCTTGGGTTTGATCCCTGGTCAGGGAACTAGATCCCACATGCCACAAGGTACAGCCAAAAAAAAAAAAAGCATATCTTTTAACTAGATAGTCTTAGAATGCACCAACTCATATAAAACATAGGATTTAAGTACCTCTGGGTTCTTTTCCAAAACAGGATATTCTCCCCCAATGGTAATCCATAATATTCTTTTGACCTTGTAAGCAAAATTCGATCATGCTGGGCAAGGGCTAACAGAATATAAAAGGGACAGTCGTTATGTGTATGAGCTTCACTTCTCAGATCTAGCTGAGCATTGGGATCTCCTCTGGTTGCTCTCACGGCTCAGACACTAAGCGCAAAAAAAAAATCTCTAATGTGTCCCACGGCACACAAGAAGCTGTCACTGGCTCTACATATATCCATTTTATGAACATTTTTCATTAAAAAGGTTAGAATAAAGGTAAAACTTTAAGTATATATGCCAGCTGTTCAAATTTGCTTGCAAGTATAAGGGAAGATAAAGTCAGACTACTTATGCTGTGTAAGTGAAAAAAGTAGGACATAAAATTACATGTGAAATTACTTAAAAACTATCTAAAAATGTACTTAAAGTAAAAAAAACACCCCTACAACAAAGCTCCACACACAGAGAAAAGATGGGATGGAAACAGAGCTACACAATGAATTAGAGGCTTTTCCCCCTTGTGTTTTCAACATTTTCTATTAATTACAGGAAATATACTACAATTTTAAAGAAATGTACCTATTAGCAACAGATAAATGAAAGAATTGGAGATGATCAGGATCACAGAAAATTCAAGATAATCCCTCTGTTAGAAATCCTTCATATGCCCTTTCACCAAACTCAGAAAACGTAAAGGGCTATTCTAAACAGCAGAAATCCCAGAAATGAGTTTTCTTTGATCGTGGAAGCACTGTGCACTTTTTTTCAAAAGATTTACCTTGTTAATGTTTTGCTTTTTAAAACAGCACAGTTGAGTTTCAACCGCAGCTGCCCTGAGGATGACAAGGATAACAGATCTCCCACAGAGCATTTACACAGTATAAGATAAGCTTAAGGGGTCCTGCTCTGGCTCTCCACATCCTGACTCTCCAAGCACTTCTCAGGTACACCCCATTGGCTACTACACAACAGCCATCCATTCCTCGACTCCCTTGCAACCTCACCCAGGTTTCTGTCCAGACATGGCCTGGCAGTGTTCCCAGTCCCAGGGCGGGCCTCCTGTGGGCTGAACCCTTTGTGGTAAAGCTGAGTCCTTTGCAGGAACAGACACAAGGCCCAGCTCCTACCAATGAGATGCTTTTAGGAGTAGGGTAGGTTCATCTACTGGCGACAAGTATTTACTCTTCTTTCTTGTGAAAGTATAGAGCCCTGGGAAGAGGGCTCTGCTTCCAGCTCCACCATTCCTGTTTTTCACTCTCCAAGAAGGCCAGGAGGTATTCCAGGATGGAGGAAGGGATGAAGACAGAGGGGCAAGAGCAGTGGTCTGTTAAGGAAAGATCTCTGAAAGCAGGTACTTGGACTAGAGATTTTCATTTATTTCCTTTTAGACAGTACTTAGTCACCCAGCTATGATGAGTTGCAAGTGAGATTGGGAAATTGACTCTTTACTATGGGGCGGGGATACTATGTACTCAGGTAAAATCTGATGACTTTGGGGCCACCATTAGAAGATCCTGCTGCAAAAACAAAAGAGGCAGCCTTCTCAGGAGAGCTGATGTGAGGACATCCTCAAAAGAGAATCCCAAATATACTCAGCATCAGATCTTTGTTTCTAATGTCATTCCCCAATAAAAGGAAACAGGGCTCCTTGGAGAAATGGCTGACTCTAGGACTGGGGCAGGAAACAGTCAAGATGAATTGGCACCTCTGGTAAGGCCAGAAAGTAGGGGAGTTCTCTAAAAGTAAAAGCAAAACAAAAACACTAAACATCCCAAAACAAACCAACACAAGAAAACACCCCACAATGATGGGGATATGTCAAAGGGCGACAAAAGTCAATGGAAAGAGTTCCTAATGCCCAAACTTGGAGTAACTTGAACAAAATAAATAATGTGGTATTGGATTATCGGTTCAGTTTAATCGCTCAGTCGTGTCCGACTCTTTGCGACCCCATGGACTGCAGCACGCCAGGTTTCCCTGTCTATCACCAACTCCTGGAGTTTACTCAAACTCATGTTCATTGAGTCGGTGACGCCATCCAACCATCTCATCCTCTGTCGTCCCCTTCTCCTCCCACCTTCAATCTTTCCCAGCATCAGGTCTTTTCCAATGAGTCAGTTCTTTGAATCAGGTGGCCAAAGTACTGAAGTTTCAGCTTCAGCATCAGTCCTTCCAGTGAATATTCAGGACTGATTTCCTTTAGGATGGACTGGTTGGATCTCCTTGCAGTTCAAGGGACTCTCAAGAGTCTTCTCCAACACCACAGTGCAAAAGCATCAATTCTTCTCCACTCAGCTTTCTTTATAGTCCAATTTTTACATCCATACATGACTACTGGAAAAATCATAGCTTTGACTAGACGGACCTTTGTTGGCAAAGTAATGTCTCTGCTTTTTAATATGCTGTCTAGGTTGGTCATAGTTTTTCTTCCAAGGAGTAAGCATCTTTTAGTTTCATGGCTGCAGTCACCGTCTGCAGTGATTTTAGAGCCCCAGAAAATAAAGTCTGTCACTGTTTCCATTGTTTCCCCATGTATTTGCCATGAAGTGATGGGACTGGATGCCATGATCTTAGTTTTCTGAATGTTGAGTTTTAAGCCCACTTTTTCATTCTCCTCTTTCACTTTCAACAAGAGGTTCTTTAAACCAGAGATAACATAAAACCCATAAGTCCATAGTAACATAAATAAATGATTCCATAAGTAAGTAACTGAGGGAGAAGGGACACATCTCCCATGCAGAAGAATTCCATGGAATTCATGTCGATACTTTGTACTCCAGGGAATGGAGCCTAACTCCCCACTCTCCAGGTGTGAGAAGGGTGATTTCTTTGCAGAGAGTACTGCATGGAAAGAAGGTGAAGAAACCTGACAAATAAAACCACAAACAGGCAATCAAGGTCAAGCTCAACAGCCATAAACCATGTGGTCAGGAATGTCCTTGATAAGGCTGTGGTGAGAATGACATGTTACCTCAGTGATCTGCATCCCCCAAACCCACAACCCTGGTCAAATCACCAGAAAAACAGCAGACACACTACAGCGAAGGGATAGTCCTCAAAGCACCTGACAAGCACTCCTCAGAACTGTCAAGGTCATCAAAAACAAAGAAGTCATGGCCAAGAGGAGCCTAGGAGGCATGATGACTAAGTGTAATGCGGTATCCTGGATGGGATTCTGAAACAAGAAAAGGACATTAGGTGAAAACTAAGGAAATCTGAGTCGAGTATGGACTTCAGTTAATGATATTGTATCAATATTGGTTCCCTGATTGTGACAAATTACCATTTTCATGTAAGATATGAATTAAAGAGGAAACTGGCTGTGGGGTATATAGGAACTCTCTGTACTATCTTCTCAACTTCTCTGTAAATCTAAGACTATTCTAAAATTAAAGGTTTATTAGAGAGTGAGAAGACAAAGACTTTCTCCCCTTTCCTGAATGAGAGGTCATAATGTCTGAAGCTGAGGCAGTCATATTCTGACTGTAGAGATGACAATTCACAGCTCTAGCCCAATTTTGCATTTTTGTTATGTGAGAAAATAAACATTACTGTTTAAGCTGTTTTGTTCCTTGCAGCTGAAAAAAAAATATTCCAAGCTCACGAATTTGTAATCATATATTCCCAAATAAGCCAGCATCCCAGAGATTTACGGTCTAAGCAAGTATCTCACCAATGTAAAAAGAGACTGGAGAAAAAGAAAAAAAGAGGTTTTTATTAATATACACGTGTGGTGGAAAATGATGGATGAAGTCCCAGTTAGGGTAGGGAGAGAAAAAGTGAGTAGAGGTATGAAGAAAAATCCATCTCCATCTTGAGATTATTTTGTAAACAAGAATTTATTGAGTACTATATGGTCAGGCTGCTGCTGCTGCTGCTGCTAAGTCGCTTCAGTCGTGTCCGACTCTGTGCGACCCCATGGACGGCAGCCTGTCAGGCTCCCCGGTCCCTGAGATTATCCAGGCAAGAACACTGGAGTGGGTTGCCATTTCCTTCTCCAATGCATGAAAGTGAAAATGAAAGTGAAGTCGCTCAGTAGTATCGGACTCTTAGCGACCCCACGGACTGCAGCCTACCAGGCTCCTCCGTCCATGGGATTTTCCAGGCAAGAGTACTGGAGTGGGGTGCCATTGCCTTGCTAGGAACCATGGAAAATAATATAAAAGTTTAAGATTTAAATCCTGCCCAAGTATATTGAGATCCTTTATTTTTCTGTGGTATATCAGGCTTGGATGTTAGAACCAAAAGCCATCTTAAAGACCCGTTTTCTGCTTAAAAGTACTCTACTTTTTAAATTAGTGGCAGCAAACTGCTTTTCTATTAGGCTTTGTATTTTTGAGGTCCTCCAGCATTAGCCTTTCTTTGTGGTGGCCGCCTAATTCTTTGCAGAGCAAATGAACCATTATTTATCCGCTCAGTCGGAGTCATTTAGATTTCCAGGCTTCACCATTACAAAAACTTGCCAAAGAACATCTCTGTTCTTGCTCCTTTGACAACACCGCTAGTGTGCCTGCAATAAAAATTTCACGAAGGGGACCTAGATATTTTATTACATAACACCCTTTCCCTCAGTCCCTGCTCCACAGGTGCGATCTCCCCTGCTCTTCAGGGCAGCAAGTTGGGTAGCTGCTTACCTCTGGGTGGGCACCATGCCCATCTCTCCTATTTCAACTGTTTAAGTGGATATGAGGTCTGGAAAAGGCAGGAAACAGGTGGGATCCATAACCTACCAAGAAAGCACGCAGATACTAAAGAGGGAAGAAATGGCGCAGGAAGTTGTAAGGGGTATTTGAGGAAACAAGAGATGGGGCAGGACAGATACTCTCTGGATCATAGTGAAAGTGAAAGTGAAGTCACTCAGTCGTGTCCGACTCTTTGCGACCCCGTGGACTGTAGCCTACCAGGCCCCTCCCTCCATGGGATTCTCCATGGCAAGAATACTGGAGTGGGTTGCCATTTCCTTCTCCAGGGGATCTTCCCGACCCAGGGATCGAACCCGGGTTTCCTGAATTCCAGGCAGACGCTTTAACCTCTGAGCCACCAGTCATAGAAGTTTGGGCTAAAGACAATGCAGAATGTCAGTCACATGACAGAGGCCTCCAACGCTAAAGCGAGGAATTTGTACTTAGTACTGCGGGGCGACGGGGAGTGAAGAAAAGACTCAGTGAAAGCGACTGGGTTTTAGACTCTGTCACAAGTCCTGGGGGTGGAGTGTCAACTCATCTTCCTGCGCCGAGATTTCCACATTTGTTAACAATTAAAAAGTAATTGCTGGGCCGACCTCGCATACATACAACAAGTAAACCGTGAACTGTAAAACTTAGAAGGCCGATCTCCAGGGTAGTGGTTTACGGTCAGGTGACAGGTCGACAAAAATTTCTTAAGTTTTTTAGGAAAAAATGCTGAAACCAGATCCCAAAACGAAATCTTTTCGCCTGCAAACGACTTGCTATGGACTCGAAGTGGGTCGCAGCCTCTTCTTGCTCTGCTGCTCTCGCTCTGCCAGAAGCCCACGCGGGAGACCATTTTCGAGGTTTGTTTTGGCGTCTCGGCGCCAAGGACTCCCGTAAGGGAACTGAGGTGCATGTGTGTGCGTGAGAGCACAGGGCCGGAGCCGGCTGCCACGAGCTATCGGCAAAGTGGCGCAACAGCCCTGGCAGGCCAGGAATCTCCGCACTACTGAGCCGGCGTGTGCAACCGGGCGTGCGTGGGCGCAGCCAGCCACTGCGCAGGCGCGGACTCGCTCCCCCTCGGCCTCCGCGCGGCGCTCTGGGTGAGCGCGCGCCCCCGGCGGGTTCCGCTCCCGACAGGCGGAGGGCTGCGTGCGCACGAGCCGGCCGTGACGTGCACCGCGCTACGCCCGACGTCACGGGTCCGTGTGTAGTGGCGGCCGGGCTGCCCTCAGCAGCGGCTCCCGACGAGGGTGGTGCGGTCGCTGGGTGCGGTGTTCGGGGGTCCTGCGGCCCGCAGCGGCAGCGGCGACGACGACGACTACCGGGAGGCCCGGCGCTCCCAGCCGCGGAGTCGTCGCTCCCGCCCCTTCTCCGGCCTCGGCGGCACCCGGCCGCGGCTTCCTCCTTTTCTGCCCAGCTTCCCGCGGGCCTCGGGGCCGCGGCGGCGAGAAGGAACGAGGGGCGCCGAGAGGCCCCGGCCGGCCGCCACGGTCCACGCTGCGCCCGGCGCAGGCTCCATGTGAAGGAAGGCCGGGCCTGGCCCCCGGCCCGCGCCCGACTCCTCGTGCGCCCCTCCGGTCCCCGGGGGCCCGCAGCCTCCCTCGACCGGGGGGCGCGGTGACAGGCCGCGCGGGTGCGGAGGGGTGGGTCTGCGGCTCCCTACGTCCCCGCGGAGCGGCGGGTAAGTGCGTGTGTGTGTGTCTGTGTGTGTGTGTGTGTCTGTGTGTGTGTGAGCGCGCGCGCGCGCGCCCGCACAAATGTGTGGCGGTAGGGGTGGGGGAGCGGGGAGGGGGCCGGACGTGAGGAGGGGGCCGTTACCGGCCTGGGCGCAGCCCTTGGGGCGGAGATTTCGCTAGGTTGTTGCCTCGCTTGGGGTGGGCGGACCTTGGGTCCCTTGCATCCAGTCCCGAAGTCCAGGTCCGAGCGAAGTAGACCGCTGGGCGGTGGAGCTGTCAAGACGCGTACTCCGCCGGGTTTTTGAAGGAAGATTGCGCCTGGTCCTTGGGAGACGCAGAAATGTTACATGCAGGAAGCGAGAAAGTGCTTGTCTTTGCCCCGCTGTATCGTCGTGCACTAGTGTTAGGGTTGATGCCCTTTTCTCTTTATGGACCGTTTAGCGAGCACTTGTTACGCCCCCGGTACTTACCGTGCATCGCTCACCTCACCTTCGAAGCCCAGTGAGGTGATACTGTCTTCATTTTACGGTTGAAAACATCGAGGCTCAGATTGAGGAACTTGCCCAAGGTCACGCAGCTTGGTAATCTGGGAAAGCCTTGGTTCGAATATGATGTCCTTTCTGTAGAAGTGTATTTCTCTAGTTCAGATCTTGCGAAAATAAATATGTGAGGAAAATGAGAAAACATGAAAAGTTTTTTCTTGGGAGTAAAATCTAAATATTTACAAAAGTAGATCGAGCTTACATGCCCGTATTGTAGGTTGTTCAGTGTGTTTTGCCTGCAGCCTAGCCAAATGATTTTCTTGATTCTTTCCCCCCAAAAATTACTTTTAAAAGGTGACTCCAGGCACCTTTACCTTTTTCTTTTTTTGCGGTGGAACTGACCGAACAGAAAATATTTCCCCTCTTATCAAAAAGAAGAAATGGATTTAGTTAAACTCCGTATTTCTTGAAAAGTTACAATTTGTGCAATTTATTCTTGATGCATACAGGGAACTCACAGTTGGGTTATTTGCTTGAGATTTCCTTATTGCAAAATTTGTCTCTGGATTATGTGGCAATGACAACATGCTTAGTAATTTGTGCATTAACTTGTGCAATAGCTCTGAGTGGAGTGCCAGAATTTAATGTGTAGAGTTGTACAAAGTTATCTTTTAATGATGTGATTGTTTTCTTTCGTATTTATGTAGAAAACTAATGAGTATTTATAAAACTAACTGAAATTCTCCTTTTAGCATTGACCTATACTCTGTTTCTTGGATTATGATTAAAGTTAGAGCCTTTACATTTCTCTTTGCAGAAGAAAGTGTTGATAAAATTCTCTTGAGTAACTTAAGTTTCATGTTTAGTTGTAAATGTTTAAGAAATCTATTGATGCCCCAAATTGTAGTATTTTATAATTTTTTAAATGTATTATCAGGTTTAAGAAAATTTGTAGTTGAATGTCTTTGTAATGTCTGTAGAGAAAAAGTTGAATTATAGAGTTAAGTGGATGGTTCACAGATTAATTTGTTGTTTGCTTAAAATATAAACATATGTTGAGTCTTGTTGAATGTAGTATCATTATAGAATGGTTATCTAGTCATGCTCTCCATGAATCTCTCTTGAAAGAAATAACTATTAAAGATTTATTGCAAATAATTTTATGATTAATTGTAGGCTCAGTCTTTTAAGTGTTTTAATTGGAACTTTCTTCCCTTGTTTACCTTATTGCTACCACAGGGGTAAACTATATTTAATAGATGCTGTATTAAAATGGAATTGTGTTTGGTTCTAGACAAGTCCCACAGCTTTAGTATCAGATTGATTTTATTTTTCCTTGTAGAATTGGAGCTAAGCTCCCTCCCACCTGCCCCCCAACCCAGCCCCAGCTTTTTATTATGAAACAGTTTTAAGTACACAGGAATTTGGTAATATCAAACACCCATATAGTAATCCTATAGATTGACTTATTGGCATCTTGCCATAATGTGTACATTATTTTTGGCCATGCGTACCTGTGTGCTCAGTCACTCAGTCAGGTCCCAGTCTTTGTCACCCCATGGACTGTAGTCCGCTGGGCTCTGTCCATGGGATTTTCCAGGCAAGAATATTGAAATTGATTGCGATTTCCTCCTTCAGGGGATCTTCCCAACCCAGGGATTGAATCACTATCTCCTGTGTGTCTCTCGCATTGGCAGGCAGCTTCTTTACTACTGAGCCACGTGGGAAGAATTTTTAGCTATACTATTTGAAAACTAAACTGTGGACACTATGACACTTTACCCCTAAATATGCCAAATTGCATTTTCAAAGATAAGGACATTTTCTTACACAGCCAAAATATTATTGTTAAGTTTCTGATTAATAGTTTCTTATTGTTAATTTCTTAATGTAATCTAGTATCCATCCATGTTTAAATCTCCCCATTTGTGCTGGAAAGATCTTTTTTGGCTTTTTATACTTACTCCCACCAAACCAGGATCCTATCAAGGTTTATTCACTACATTTGGAAGTCTCTTTGATCTCTTCCAGTCTAAAACAATATCACCTCTCCATTTTATTTATTTTTTTATCTTTTGGCCATGCCACACAGTATGTGGGATCTTAGTTTCCCAACCAGGGATTGAACCTATGGCCCCTGCTGTGGAAGCACAGTTTTAACCACTGGATGCCTTGGAAGTCCCATCATCTCTCTATTTTATAAAATGGATTTTTTTTTAATAAAAGAGATCAAGCCAGTTATCTTATAAAACCAGTCACATTCTGGATTTGTCTGATTCCCCCCCCCCCCCCATGGTGTCATTTAGCATGTTCCTCTTTGCCTCCTGCGTTAGCTAACTGTAAGCTAGATTTAAAGAATCATTAGTTTCAGGTTAAATATTTTGGGCAAGAATAACTACTGAATGTTTCTGTGTACTTTATATTGCTCCCCATTGGGGTCATATATTGTTAAGTCCTATTTGTGATCCTGAGTTTGATCACTTGGTTATGGGGGTTGTTGTTGTTCAGTTGCTAAGTCATGTTTTTGCGACTCCATGGACTGCAACACTCCAGGCTTCCCTGTCTTTCACTATCTCCCTAAGTTTGCTCAAACTCACGTCCGTTGAGTCAGTGATGCCATCCAACCATCTCATCCTCTGTTACCCCCTTCTCCTGCTGCCCTCAGTCTTTCCCAGCATCAGGGTCTTTTCCAGTGAGTCAGCTCTTCCCATTAGGTGGCTAAAGTATTGGAGTTTCAGCTTCAGCATCAGTCCTTTCAATGAATATTCAGGGCTGATTTCCTTTAGGATTTACTGGTTTGATCTCCTTGCTGTCCAAGGGACTCTCAAGAGTCCTCTGCAGAACCACAGTTTGAAAGCATCAGTTCTTAGGCGCTGCGCCTTCTTTATGGTTCAACTCTCACATCCCTACATGATTACGGGAAAGACCACAGCCTTGACTAGATGGACCTTTGTCAGCAAAGTGATGTCTCTGCTTTTTAATATGTTGTCTAGGTTTGTCATAGCTTTCCTTCCAAGGAGCAAGCATCTCTTAATTTTGTGGCTGCAGTCACCCTCTGCAGTGATTTTGGAGCCCAAGAAAATAAAATCTGCCTCCGTTTCCACTTTTTTCCCATCTGTTTGCTATGAAGTGATGGGACCAGATACCATGATCTTAGTTTTTTGAATGTTGAGTTTTAAACCCGCTCTTTCACTCTCCTCTTTCAGTCAGTTCAGTCGTGTCCGACTCTTTTTGACCCCGTGGACTGCAGCATGCCAAGCTTCTCTGTCCATCACGAACTCCTGGAGTTTACTCAAACTCCTATCCATCGAGTTGATGATGCCATCCAACCATCTCATCCTCTGTCATCCCCTTCTCCTGCCTTCGGTCTTTCCCAGCATCAGGGTCTTTTCTAGCGAGTCAGTTCTTTGCATCAGCTGGCCAAAGTACTGGAGTTTCAGCTTCAGCTCTCCTCTTTAGGTGAGGTATATTTTCCCCACTGCAACTGGCATGTGTTCTCCAGTAATCTTTAAGTTTTCAGTAGATAGTAATATTGATTGCTGCATCTGTTGGCAAGCTGACTTCTGAATTTCAATGCTAACAATCTTTTGTTGGTCTGTAGACAGCAACAGAACCGCAGGAATTGTAAAAATATTCTGTGTAGCTGTATTAATCAGGTTCTGATTTTGCAGCTGTATTAATCAGGTTTTGATTTGGGGGATTTTTAAGTATTTTTAATAATGAATTCAAGGTTATCGCCAGTTATGAATAAAAAGAGACCTGACTTGAGAGAACAGAGGACAATTCAGTTCCTGTCTTTTCCTGTACTCTCTCAAGGAGTGTGTGTGTGTGTGTGTGTGTGTGTGTGTGTGTGTGTTTTGGCTGTACTGTGAGGCTTGTGTGGCTCGTGAGATATTAGTCATCACTGAACCTCAGTCCTTGGCAGTAAAGTCGAGGAGTCCCTATCACTGGGCTATCAGGGAATTCCCTCAAATAATATGTTTCTTTTAAGTCTTAGCCAATATTTGTTGCTCAGGAATAGCTGAAATATAAAAGGAGAGCTACTTTACTAAAGAATATTTTGAGAAAACTGTTTTCTGGTGTCATGCAAAGGAGAACTGGATTGAGAATCAGAAGGTCTAAACCCTAGGCCTAATTCAACTGTTCTATGAAGTTCAAGGATTATAAACTTTTTAACTTCACTCTGTATTCTCATGTCATAGTGATAGTAAACATGTTCGTAAACATGTCAGGAGGATAGGAATAGATTCTTCTTTGGTGTTCTTCCCATAACTAGCCCACCACCTTTCTTGTAAGTGCTCAAGAATGTTATGCTTGAGATTCATAGTGCTATAAATTTAAAAAGCATTCTGTAGTTTATAAACTTTGGAAGTTTTTTCTAGGGTAATTTCCCCTCATTTATACAGTTAGTCATTTAGTATGGACTTTAATAAATTAATAGTGACAAATTAAAAGAGTAGTTTAAGATACAATTTTATCAGCATTCTTTCAATAATTCCCAGATTGTGCCTGCTCAGCGCCACTGCCTCAGGCAGGCTTCCCATTGAGCGCCCTGTGTTCGCCTCTGCCACCCTCTGACTGCACGGCACCCGCGGTTGTCTCTGTGTCCTCCGCGGAGAAATTAGCTCTTCAAGCACAGAGGCAGTGCTGTGTTGATTGTGGTGCCCCAACGCCTAGCACAATACCTGTTGCCAAACGTTTATTACATGGGTAGGTAATTGACAAGAGGCCTCCTTCAGTGTTCTCAGATTCTTAAAAGATGGCAGCTACATTAGTGGAACAGGGTGGGGAAGTTCAATAAAATGTTTCTGTACCCTCAGAGAAAATCAAGCATTTGTGGAAAGCTCTACCACAGAGGCAAGGTAGTAGAAAAGTTTCTGAAAATTATTAATAGGAATCAGTGGGAGAATGTGAGATAATACTTATTATTTCTGAAAGTCTTTTCAGAGAACAGTTCTGCAGTCTAAGCCGAAATAAAATTTCAATTCTTTCTGTGCTATTTAGTAATAGTTATATGCTCCCAACTCATATTGTATTTTAGATTTGTGACTTGAAGATGTTTCATTATCATCATTATTGTTTGATAAGTTTGTCATTACCCTAAATTTGACTGACTTAGCTACATTTTAATGATATTTATGGAGCTTTAACTCAAAATACTTTGTTCTTTTGTTTTAATATGAAAGGAATGAGACCAATGTTCTCCAACTAAATTTTGCGGAGAGATTAATATCATGATTTATATGATGCTTTAATGCATTTTAAAATCAGTTTAGGCATTTTTAGACCTGTTGACTGCTTTGTAAAATTAGTAATAGTTATTATATGATATGACATAATATATAAAAACAGTATGTCAAAGAACATTTACAAACTTTCTTGTTTGTTTAGATATTACAAGGAAATGAAACAAGTAGAAGGTAGCTAGCTCAGCCTTGATGTTGATAAAGATTTACTTTGAGAGATGGTGTATCATTAACCATCCAGTCTGTTAGCAGTACCTGACTGCATTCAGTTGACTTCACCCCCAAACCACCATATACCTTCATTATAAATCTTTCCCCATGATTTGAGAAAGAGTAGATTAATTTTGTGTTCTGAGATCATGTAATGTGTATTAATCAGCATCTCAAAGTTTTGTCCCATAGTTATGGACTGTTGCATACTGCCTTAAGGTTAGAAGGTTTACTCAGGGATGTACCTGAAGAGTTTCTTGCCTAGAATGTTCCTGAAGTGAATACACAGACTGCAAACTGTATTTCATACTGTTTGTTGAACACTGATAGAAGATGGAAAGCCTGATTTCAGTCTTAAATCTGCCATTAATTAGAAGTTGACTGTGACAAAGTGACTTCAGTAATTTTTTAAAAAACATTATCTTAGCACATAGCAGGTATGTGCAGGTCTTCGCTGTGTCATGTGAGATCTTTCTTTGTAGCACACGGACTCTTAAGTTGTGGTCCACGGGCTCAGTACTTGTTGTGCTTTGGCTTAGTTGCTCCACACCATGTGGGATCTTAGCCCCCAAACTAGGAATCCGCTCTGCACCCCCTGCATTGCAAGGTGGATTCTTAACCACTGGACCACGAAGGAAGTCCCTAGTTCAACATTTCTGAATTTGAAAAAGTTGCTCTAGTTGATTTCTTTTTTTAAAAAGATTTATTTATTTTTTGGCTATGGTGGGTCTTTTTTGCTGCATGGGGACTACTTTTTCTTGCAGTGCCTGGGCTGCTGCTTGCAGTGGTTACCCTTGTTGTGGAGCACAGCCTCGAGGTTCGTGGGCTCGGTAGTTGCAGCTCCCGGGCTCCAACTCAGGCTCAGTAGTTGTGTGCACAGGCTTAGTCGCTCTGCAGCACACGATCTTCCCCAGCCAGGTATTGAATTGACGTCCCTTGCATCACCAGGTGGATTCTTAAACACTGAGCCACCAGGGAATCGCCCCCCGCCCCCCACCCCACCTAGTTGATTTCTTAAGGACCTATCTAATCTATGATTCTGTGAGATCCACAGCATCATAGAAAATAATAGAGTCAAGAGAGATTCAAGTTTTCTTGCTTGGGAGATTGTTAAGATGACAACTGTCCAGGGAAGATTTGTTACAGGGCAGCATTTGGAAGATAAATAGCTCTGTTTAAATGTGATTAATTTGTCAGAATGACATCTTTTACTTAAAGATGTTTTATAGCCAGGTAGCTTGTGTTGAACTGTGATAATCTATAGTAGGTTCGCAGTAAATACTTGTTGAAAGAGTAGATGAATAACTTCAGGACTGATACGATTAAAATCAGAATCACCTGATGATATTTTAGTGATGAAAATCCAGGATAATAACCATTGAATTCTAGAAAAGAACTAAATTATTCTCGTGAATGGGCACCCAAGACTAGTGAAATACATTTTTTGAAATACTTTAGCCAAAAGTGAGGGAAGATCTTTTTGGAAAAGAAAAAAAAAAGAAGTATTGGAAAAATTTTACCTGCAGTCTATGCCCGTTAGAAATTTTAAAATAATTTTATGGGTGTACTGGATAAACCCCAAATGATTGCATTAAAAAAAAATTCTTACTTCCCAATGGAAAAAAATCATTTGGGGCAAACCATACATCGGCAAAAAAAAATTTAATATATATATTTATTTTTGCGAGGCTGTGTGGGATCTTAGTTCCCTAACAAGGAACTGAACCTGTGCCCCTTGCATTGGGAATGTGGAGTCTTAACCATTGGACCACAGGGAAGTCCCAGCAAATTTTTTCTCAGAATCTTTCTGCTTCTTTATTCTTCATTTCTTCCATCTTCGCATCTCTAACCAAAGCATAGAAGTACATTAAGTGTTGTTAGCTTATTTTGTTTTTAGGTAATAAATTGGTATTGGCATTTGTTAAACTAGAGCTTCCCTTATGCTCAGATGTTAAACTGCCTGCAGTGCTGGAGACCTGGGTTCAATCCCTGCAGTCTGTGGGGTCACAAAGAGTTGGACACGACTGAGCGACTAACACTTTCGTTAATCTGATACCCACTCTAGTTTTTTCTCTCATATAAATCTTGCTCTTTTGCAAATGGGAGGGTCAAGTTTGGATGATATGGCTTCATAGAATGAGGGCGCTTCATCCTGTTTTCAAAGATTGGCAGCTCAGAACTGATAAAAGAAGGCTTGATTGGAGATTATAAAAGACTAAGTGGCTTAAATTTGGTTATGCAGGAAGGTCTCTAAAGGGAAAGTTGCAGAGATCTTGATCAGTAGGTGGAGGGGGGGCTTGAGTAGTTGCATGAGTTAGGGTTCAGTCACAGAGGAAGAACGAACTGCTGTGGTATCATGGAATTAAGGAATTTATGAAAGATAGAAGACCTTACGGAGTTGTGGGAGAAGCTTGGAAACCAAAGTCTGTAAGAGGGAATTGGCAGATCAGAGAAATCACTAATCAGCCTTCCTGAAGCAGTGGTGCAGTGGGCAAGTCAGAGTTTGCAGGGGAATTTGAGAAGTTAGTTATGCCCAGCTACTGAAGTGTGG
Source organism: Bos javanicus (assembly GCF_032452875.1). Taxonomy (NCBI): domain Eukaryota; kingdom Metazoa; phylum Chordata; class Mammalia; order Artiodactyla; family Bovidae; genus Bos; species Bos javanicus. Next base: position 5,188,870 of record NC_083869.1, read on the forward strand.
GCCCACACAGTAGAGCTGGTGGAAAGTATAGAACGCTGTTGTCTCTACATAGCTACCTCTTCTGTGGTCTTCAGTCAGGCTTTTGATGGTGGGCCTGAGGTTGCAGTTTGGTTGGCAGGGTTGACAATAAGAAAGAGCTACATGCAATACAGTGGAGAGCAGAGACACAGTGAAATACTCTGTCAGCTCTACATCCATCTAACCATAATCTTCAGAGAGTAACTTCTGTCTTTGACCATTTCTAACCAGGAACCTGGTGGGAAAAGGATTCTGGAAATGTAGTTTGAACTTAAAAGTTGAAATGGTACAAACTGTCACAGAGGGTGAGAGTGGAGGGTGGGTGGGAAATCACAGTGAGGGCTGTGATCGCTGTGGCAGTCCACAGTGACGTTACATCTTCTGTGAGAGAGCAAGTGCTTTAAAATCTCCAAGCCTTTTTCTTCCTCTGTAAGATGGGAAGATAATACCTACAGGAGGGATTATTGTGAGCATTAAATAAAATGTTTTGTATTTAGCAGACTGTCAGCACAGTGTAAAATAATGTAAATAATAGCTTTTATTAGTAGTAGTAATTGTGGTAGTAAAGAGGATGGATTGAGAAATAGGAAGGGTGTATTTTGAAAGAGAGGGGAGAAGTAGAGAAGATGAATGGAGATAAGAATGAAGTAGAAGACATAGTTCCTGTAATTGAAAATGCAATAATCAAGCTGCGGAGGACACATGCCAGCCTAGAGCAAGGTTGGGAAGGTGTTAAATCAGATAATATCCTATGAGACAAATGACCCTGCCATGATGAATGGAGAAACGACGAATGCTGTCATCCCGGCACGCTCATGCTCCATTGTCCATTTAAGTCCCGACTCTTTGTGACCCTGTGGACTATAGCCCGCTAGGCTCCTCTGTCCATGGGAGTTTCCAGGCAGGAATACTGGAGTAGGTTGCCATTTCCTTCTCCAGGGTGTAGTTAAGATTAAAAGTGGTAGTGTAAAATTCCTAGTACACTGTCAGTCCTCAGAGGTTATTTTTCACTTCTTTATCATTTAGAAAGATGGACAGATGAAGGGAGTAGAGAAGGCTGAAACTGGGTCCTTGTTTAGACAAGAAGGAAAGGAGGACACATTTCAGATAACAGAAATAGGAGGAGGCATCATCATGGCATGTAGCACTTCATAAGACGAGTTGGTACCTACTGGCTCCTACTCTGTGCTTTTGATAACCTGTTTGTAGTTTCTTGATTTTGATTTTGAAGGATTGCTTATGCTTGTATCACTGCAAACAACCAGTACCCAGTAATTGTGTAGCACATAATGATACTTACTGTACAACAAAGCCTGAGTTTTTACCAACTGTAAACCCCTAGACTTAGGTGTCTCCCTCCTCATCCATAATCTATACCATGGCGTTTTCTCTTCACACTCAGTAGATTCATAAGGTCATTTACCTTTAGTGATTCCACTTGCTTACAGTATGAAATGATGAAGGTTGATAAAAGGAGAGATTACATTTTTAAAAAATAAATAATAAAGAAGAAAAAAGCAAAGCTTAAAAGAAACAGCAGCTCTAATTTATTCGTGAGTCTCAGGGCTCCTTAAATGTTTTACTATTTTGGCTTTTCAAATCTAGCCTAAGCTAAAATGATGAGGTGTGGTAGATGCTGTTAGACATACTCACAGTTCCCAAAGACCCCAGTAGAGTAAAGACCAAAAGAAAACAAAACTAAAAGAAGATAAAACAGGAGAGCTGGGTTTGATCCCTGGGTTGGAAAGATCCCCTGGAGAAGGAAATGGCAACCCACTCCAGTATTCTTGCCTGGAGAATTCCATGGAGCAAACACCCTCTTCAAAGAACACAAGAGAAGACTTTGCACATGGACATCACCAGATGGTCAACACCAAAATCAACACCGATTGATTATATTCTTTGCAGCCAAAGGTGGAGAAGCTCTATATAGTCAGCAAAAACAAGACCGGGAGCTGACCATGTGGCTCAGATCATGAACTCCTCATTGCCAAGTTCAGACTTAAGTTGAAGAAAGTAGGGAAAACCACTAGACCATTCAGGTATAACCTAAATCAAATCCCTTACGATTGTACAGTGAAAGTGAGAAATAGATTTAAGGGACTAGATCTGATAGACAGAGTGCCTGATGAACTGTGGATGGAGGTTCGTGACATTGTACAGGAGACAGGGATCAAGACCATCCCCAAGAAAAAGAAATGCAAAAAGGCAAAATGGCTGCCTGAGGAGGCCTTACAAATAGCTTTGAAAAGAAGAGAAATGAAAAGCAAAGGAGAAAAGGAAAGATATACCCAAAGAATAGATATATAGATATGGAAAGATATATCCAAAGAATAGCAAGGAGAGATAAGAAAGCCTTTCTCAGTGATCAGTGCAAAGAAATAGAGGAAAACAACAGAATGGGAAAGACTAGAGATCTCTTCAACAAAATTAGAGATACCAAGGGAACATTTCATGCAAAGATGGGCTCGATAAAGGACAGAAATAGTATGGACCTAACAGAAGCAGAAGATATTATGAAGAGGTAACAAACAGAAGAACTATACAAAAAAGATCTTCACGACCCAGATAATCATGATGGTGTGATTACTCACTAGAGCCAGACATCCTGGAGTGTGAAGTCAAGTGGGCCTTAGGAAGCATCACTAGGAACAAAGCTAGTGAAGGTGATGGAATTCCAGTTGAGCTATTTCAAATCCTCAAAGATGATGCTGTGAAAGTGCTGCACTCAATATGCCAGCAAATTTGGAAAACTCAGCAGTGGCCACAGGACTGGAAAAGGTCAGTTTTCATTCCAATCCCAAAGAAAGGCAATGCCAAAGAATGCTCAAACTACCGCACAGTTGCACTCATCTCACATGCTAGTAAAGTAATGCTTAAAATTCTCCAAGCCAGGCTTCAGCAATACATGAACCGTGAACTTCCAGATGTTCAAGCTGTTTTTAGAAAAAGCAGAGGAACCAGAGGTCAAATTGCCAATATCTGCTGGATCGTTGAAAAAGCAAGAGTTCCGAAAAAACATCCATTTCTGCTTTATTGACTATGCCAAAGTCTTTGACTGTGTGGATCACAACAAACTGTGGAAAATTCTTAAAGAGATGGGAATAACCAGACCACCTGACCTGCCTCTTGAGAAATCTGTATGCAGATCAGGAAGCAGCCGTTAGAACTGGACATGGAACAACAGACTGGTTCCAAATAGAAAAAGGAGTACGTCAAGGCTGTATATTGTCACCCTGCTTATTTAACTTGTATGCAGAGTACATCTTGAGAAGTGCTGGGCTGGAAGAAGCACAAGGTGGAATCAAGATTGCCGGGAGAAATGTCAGTAACCTCAGATATGCAGATGACACCAGCCTTATGGCAGAAAGTGAAGAAGAACTAAAGAGCCTCTTGATGAAAGTGAAAGAGGAGAGTGAAAAAGTTGACTTAAAGCTCAACATTCAGAAAACTAAGATCATGGCATCCAGTCCCATCACTTCATGGCAAATAGATGTGGAAACAGTGGCTGACTTTATTTTGGGGGCTCCACAATCACTGCAGATGGTGACTTGCAGCCATGAAAATTTTAAAATTACTTACGCTTACTCCTTGGAAGAAAAGCTATGATCAACCTAGACAGCGTATTAAAAAGCAGAGACATTACTTTGCCAACAAAGGTCCGTCTAGTCAATGCTATGGTTTTTCCAGTGGTCATGTATGGATGTAAGAGTTGGACTAGAAAGAAAGCTGAGCACCGAAGAATTGATGCTTTTGTACTGTGGTGTTGGAGAAGACTCTTGAGAGTCCCTTGGACTGCAAGGAGATCCAGCCAGTCCATCCTGCAGGAGATCAGTCCTGGGTGTTCATTGGAAGGACTGATGTTGAAGCTGAAACTCCAATCCTTTGGCCACCTGATGTGAAGAGCTGACTCATTTGAAAAGACCCTGATGCTGGGAAAGATTGAAGGTGGGAAGAGAAGGGGACAACAGAGGTTGAGATGGTTGGATGGCATCACCAACTCGATGGACATGAGTTTCAGTAAAGTCTGGGAGTTGGTGATGGACAGCGAGGCCTGGCGTGGTGCAGTCCATGGGGTTGCAAAGAATTGGACGTGACTGAGCGACTGAACTGAACTGATGGGCTACAGTCCATGGGGTTGCAAAGAGTCAGACATGACTGAAGCAACTTTTATACTTGTAGTTTCTAAAGATTGTCCATGTTTACTCCTGTTTGGGCCAGTTGCGCACCTCTGGACCATCTGTTTTGGTGAGGGACCACACTGAGCTAATTTGGTGACATTTAGTAATCAAATGGGTGGTTGGAGGTTGTGTTTGTAGAAGGGATAAGCTTCCAAAAGAAGGCCACTAGAGTGAATCACTTAATTCAGTATATTAATTGATTAATTGGTCAGTTCAGTATAATCTACCTTGTTATTTTCAAGTTCTTCGAATGAAGCGTTTTATTTTAATACAATCAATATGCAAGTTAAGTTTCTTTTCTTCACCTTTTCATCAATTTCTTGCTAGCTTTTGTTCTACTGGAATCGCTTTCCTTCTTCATGAAGTATATCCTTTATCCTGGCCTTCTTAAAAATATTTATTGATTGTATTCGGTTGCCCAGGGGGCTTTGTTGCCTGGTTTTCTCTAGTGGTGAGTGGGGGCTTCCCTCTAGCTGTGGTGCCCAGGCTTCTCACTGCAGTGGCTTCTCTTCTTGAGGAGCACAGGCTCTCGGTGCAAGGGCTTTAGTAGTTGTGGCATGCAGGCTCAGGAGTTATGGCACATGGACTTAAGTTACTCTGAGGCATGTGGAATTTTCCTGGACCAGGGACCGAACCTGGGAAAATTCCATGTGCCTCAAGAGTAACCAAGTCCATGTGCCAAAACTATTGAGCCTGGGACCAGGGATCAAAGCCAAGGAGGGCATGGCAACCCACTTCAGTATTCTTGCCTGGAGAATCCCCATGGACAGAGGAGCCTGCTGGGCCAGAGTCCATGGGATTGCAGAGTTGGACATGACTGAGAGACTAAGCATAGCACAGGGATGGAACCCATACCCTGCACTGGCTAGTGAATTCTGAACCACTGGACCACCAGGGAAGTCCAAAACCCACGGTCTTTTGTTTGTTTGTTTTTAAACTTTTTATTTTGTATTGGGATATAACTGACTAGCAAACAATGTCGTGGTAGTTTCAGGTGAACAGTGAAGAGACTTAGTCATTCATATACATGTGTCCATTTCCCCCCACATCCCCTCCCATCCAGGCTGCCACATAGTTGAGCAGAGTTCCAAGACCTATGGTCTTTTAACTGAGATCACACACCAGGTTTTGCCTTAATGAAGCTCAGATTCTTGATGTCTCGTCACAGAAAGCAGTCAATGAGAGACGGAGTGATAGGTAAGAAGAGTATTTATAGAAAAACACACTCTACATGGAGTATGGGCCATCTCGAAGGCTAGAGTGGCCATGAATTATATCCTGTTGAAGTTCCTAGACTAAGGGTCTCTTGGTGACAAATTACAGTTTTTGTTGGAAATCTTTAGCTCGTGTTCTTGAAGCTATTTTAGTTGTGAATGAAAGTCTAGACTGGCAGTTATTTTTCCCTCAGCATTTTGAAGATATTATTCCATCTTGTTTTCTACTGTATAAGCAGATCTAAAAGACTGTATGGATATGAGGTTTTTTTTGAGTATTTTTGTTTTATTTATTTTTGATTCATAATTTTTTTTTTTTTTTTAGTATATACTTATTTATTTGACTGCATCAAGTTTTAGTTGCATCATGTGGGCTCCAAAGTGCACGGGCTTAGTTGCTCCACAGCATGTGGCATCTTAGTTCCCCAACCAGGGATTGAACCCACATCCCTTGCATGGCAAGGCAGATTCTTAACTACTGGACCACCAGGGAAGTCCCTGGATGTTTTATTAATAATAATTTTTTATTGTGTTGTTAGAGTATATAATTGACTTTTTAATGGAAATATTCACATTGGTTTTTATTTTTTCTTCTTTAATTTTTAAATTCATTTAACGCTTATTGAAAATCTTAGGAATGTCTTAGGAATCAGTAAAATAAGCCTTTAATAAATTTGTTGTTGAGTTTTAATTGTTGGTGGGCACAATTATTAGTAAAATGTTTGACTTTCTTCTGTGTGTTAGCACTGAAGATAAATGAATCGGTCATTGTTTCTATAATTATAGAGCTCCATTCTAATGTGGGAGGGAGACAGACATACCTTGCCTCATAATTTGTTAGGGCTTCCTAGGTGGCTCAGCTGGTAAAGAATCCACCTGCAATGCAGGAGACCTGGGTTTGATTGCTGGGTTGGGAAGATCCCCTGGAGAAGGGAATGACTACCCACTTCAGTATTCTGATCTGGAGAGTTCCATGGAGAGTCCATGAGGTCACAAAGAGGTGAACACAACTGAGTGACTTTCAATTTTCACCCAGGTGGCTCAGTTCAGTTTAGTCTCTCAGTCATGTCCAACTCTTTGCGCCCCCATGGACTGTAGCCTATCAGGCTTCTCAGTCCATGGAATAAAGTGGGTTGCCGTTTCCTTCTCCAGGGGATCTTCCCAATCCAGGGATCGAACTCGGGTCTCCCGCACTGCGGGCAGATGCTTTACCGTCTGAGCCACCAGGGAAGCCTTGGTACACATAACCTTTCTACAAAACTTGAAAGGGACTTTGGGAATTGATTTGATGAAAACTGGGTAGCCTTGGGTTTTGTGTTTTGGTTTGTTTGTTTGTGGTTTTGTTGAGTCTTTTGCTGCAAGGGCTTTACTCTAGTTGTGGTGAGGGGTGTACGTTCTAGTTTCGGTGTGCGAGCTCAGTTGCAGTTGCTTTTGTTGCGTAACAACATGCTCTAGGGCATGTGGGCTTCAGTAGCTGTGGCTCCTGGGCTCAGAGCACAGTCTTAGTTGCTCCACAGTGTGTGAAATTCTCCCAGATCAGGGATCGAACCCTTGTCTCTGGTACTGTCAGGCGATTCTTCACCACAGAGCCACCAGGGAAACCTGGCTGTAGGGTTTTATGTTAGAGTTTGAGGTTCCTGGCAATATATACTGACTTCAAGAGTTCTGACTGAGAAGTGCTGTATTTCATATTTCTTGGCAGCTTTGTTTCATATGACAAGCAATAGAAAGTGTTTGACTCCTGCCAGCAAAATGAGTATGCTGAACATAATCCTGTTTTGACTATAACCCTGGCCATCATTTTACTCTACCAGTATAGGGTATACTTGTTTGCGTACTTTTTAAGGTTTGGGTAGATTTTAGAATTTTAAAGAGACATTAATATTTTAGAACTTGGTATTTTGTTATTTTTTTGAATCCAGGAGATTAGCCGGTGGAGCATATTGGTACACATTAGGCATGGGCTAAGTGTTGGTTGAGCAAATGAGAGGCAATAGAATGTAGCATGTCAGAGTGATTGCAAATAAGACTGTCTTGAGTTCCAAAGCTGAACTTACTATAAGTAAACTTAGCTCTTACTATTTTTTGAGTGTTCACTGTGCTTTATTTTTCAAAGTGCTTAATAAGTAATATTTCATTTATGCCTTACAATATTTACATAAAATAGGTACAGTTACTGTTCCCATTTTATAGATGAGGAATTGGGCACTGAGAGCCATCATTATCATTATTATCAATGAATTTTGAGAGGTATTTTTGGTAAACTAATGATATTTTTTTCTCTCTGGTACCTGATAGAAGTATCAGGGAATGACAATTACTTCTTCATCAGCCTGCAGTAATTTAAGAGTTTGAACAAAAGCCTAAATTTCTTACAAGTGTTGACTGAAGAGTTACCTCATTCTCCGTTAAGATCCATTTAATAAAATGTAGAAAATAATTAAGATGTGTAGACATTTAAATTCCCCTACATGTATATGTATGGCTGAGGCCCTTAGCTGTCCGCCTGAAACTATCACAGCATTGTTAATTGGCTATACTCCAATACAAATAAAAAGTTTTTAAAAAGTTAAAAAAAAAAACCAATATTCTCAATTTGATTTAAGAACTAAGGAAGAGGAAAAAAAAAACTCAGTAGATATCAACTTACTTTTAACAAACATTTGCATAATTATTACCAATATGCTAGGCCCATTCTAGGCACTTTACAAACATTAACTTGTTTAATCTCCATGGTGATCTGGTGATGATTATAACTATATAATCATTCTAGGAGGCTATGTATTTTTTGTTATTACTTTTATAAAATTACTTAAAATGTTTTAGGAACACTTTTAAAGCGCACACTCTTTTTTTTTGTCTATGCCATGTGGCATGTAGGATCTTAGTTCCCTGACCAGGGATCAGACCCACACCCCTTGCAGTCCCTACAGTTCTCTTTAAATTTGAATTCTATATGGTTTTGAGTAGATAATCTGGTACAAAGTTCAGAAACTATGAATAGATAAACAATGTAGGTCTGCCTCCCCAGCTACCCAGTTCTTCCTAACTGGAAGTGACCAGTGTTACTAGGCAAATACTCCCTTGAAATTGTCTTTAGAATTTTTGAATACCTGAAATTGGGATGTGTCTGACACATGATGACAGATTTTATTTTTTAAAGTCAGAATTCATTTGTAGTCTGGCAAATAAAGGGGCTACTGCTCTGTGTAATATTTTTGTAAATCAAAAGCAAGGGGTGTCCGTAAGGTAATGAGACTCGTGTAACTTATAAATTGGCTTAAGGTCAGTAGTCATAGATGCAGTGCTAGTAGCATTATAGAATAAAATTTGTAGCTAGATTGAGATAATCGACAGACTACACATTTAAGGTATGTGATTTGGCAAAATCAGATATGTGTACATGCACGTGAAACCACAACCTCATCAAGATAGTGACCATACCCACCGCCCCCAGGAGCTTCTTCATGCCCTTCTGTACTCCCATCACTGTCTTGCCTCTTTTTATTGTCCCTAGGCAACCAGTGATCTGCTTTTTGTTATCATAAACTAGCTGTTCAGCTGGTAATGGGCATTTGAGTCTCCAGTTTGGGGCTATCACACAGTAATGCTACAAACATTTGTATACAAGTATTTGTGTGGACAGTCCATGGGGTCGCAAAGAATCAGACACAGCTTAGCAGCTGAACGACAGTGAACAGTTTGTGTGGACTTACACTTTCATTTTTCTCAAGTAAATATCTAGGAGTGGAATGGGTGGGTCATAAGATTTTGCCAAACTGTTTCATAAAGTGGTTATACCATTGGACATTTGACGTTCTTACCAGCACTGTGAACATTTTCATTGCACAGCATCCTTGCCAACACTTCATATGACCATTCTTTTGGAATCTCATTGTATTTTTTTCCCCCTCCCCTCTTTTCCGAAGGTGAAAAGGAAGGAATTTTAAGGGGTTTTTTTTTTTTTTTTTTTTTTGAGCAGTTTTAGATTTACAGAAAAATTGAGCGTTGAGTTCCCATTTACCCTCTCCCTTGCTCCAAGTTTTTCCTATTATTAACATTTTGCATTAGTGTGATACATTTGTTACCTTTCATGAGCCTGTATTGATATATTCTTATTAACTGAAGTTCATAGTTTACATTAGGGTACACTTTTGTGTTATTTATTGTATGAGTTCTGACAAATGTTTAATGACATGTATCTACCATTCTTACAGTATCATGGGAAATAGTCTCACTGCCCCAAAAATCTGTGGTCCTCTTACTCATCCCTCCCTCCCTGGCTGCCATGCCAGCCACAGATCTTTTGCTTGTCTCCTTAGTTTTGCCTTATCCAGAATGTAGTACGGTTGGTGGAGAAGGCAATGGCACCCCACTCCAGTACTCCTGCCTGGAAAATCCCATGGACAGAGGAGCCTGGTAGGCTGCAGTCCATGGGGTCGCTACAAGTCGGACATGACTGGGCGACTTCACTTTCACTTTTCACTTTCATGCATTAGAGAAGGAAGTGGCAACCCACTCCAGAATTCTTGCCTGGAGAATCCCAGGGATGGGGGAGCCTGGTGGGCTGCCGTCTATGGTCGCACAGAGTCGGACATGACTGAAGTGACTCAGCAGCAGCAGCATGGTTGGAGGCATACAATATATAACTCTTTCACATTGGCTTCTTTCACTTTGTAATGTGCATTTAAGTTTCCTTTAAGGTCTTTTTCATGGCTTGAGAGCTCATTTCCTTTCAGCACTGAGTGTTCTACTGCTCAAATATATCAGTTTATTTATCCACCAACTTAAAAAAAAATTTAACTTTCATCACTCTTTGAAGGTTTGGAGTGAAAACAGGCTGATTAGATGGGAAGGTATTGGAGATAACCCCAGGCAAGAGATAGTATCATGCCTCTGAGTGGAGTGGTAGTAGTGGAAATGTGTATTTAAAGAAAAGCTAACAGGATTTGCTGATCCAGGCGTGAATGTAGAAAGAAGGAATAAGAGGAATTAAGGCTGTCCCAAAATTTTTGTCTTGAACAACTAGAAAAGTAGAGAATTTTTGTGTGTGTGTGTGTGATAGTAAAGACTGGGGAGGAATACTAATGTTTATTTTCCAAACTTTGTTAAACATTTTTTCTTTAGAAATTTTCAGAAGTTGAGGAATTTCTTTTCTTTTCATTTGAGAGTAAATTGCCAGTATGAGGCCCCATTACCCCAGAGCACTTTAGTTTGTAATTGCTGTCAGCAAGGAAATTTTCTCACATATCTGGAAAGAAACCATCAAATCATGAAGTTAGCATTAATGGAATTGGTATCATCTAATCCACAGAACCCATTCAGGTTTTGTCAGTGGTTTCAGTAATGTCCATTTTAGCAAAATAATTCAGTCTAGGGCCGTATTTTGTTTTTAGTGTCTCTTTAGTGTTTTTCGTTCTGGAACTGTTCTTTCATGTTTTTGTTTTTTTTTTTCCAATTTATTTTTAATTGAAGGATAATTGCTTTACAGAATTTTGTTGTTTTCTGTCAAACCTCAACATGAATCAGCCATAGGTATACATATATCCCCTCCCTTTTGAACTTCCCTCCCATTCCCCGCCCCATCCCTCCCCTCTAGATTGATACAGAGCCCCTGTTTGAGTTTCCTGAGCCCTTTAGCACATTCCCATTGGCTATTTTACATATGGTAATGTAAGTTTGCACGTTCCTCTTTCCATACATCTCACCCTCTCCTCCCCTCTCCCCATGTCCGTAAGTCTGGTCTGTTCTTTATGTCTTTTTCTCCATTGCTGCCCTGCAGATAAATTCTTCAGTACCATTTTTCTAGATTTCGTATATATGTGTTGCTGCTGCTAAGTCGCTTCAGTCATGTCCGACTCTGTGCGACCGCATAGACAGCAGCCCACCAGGCTCCCCCGTCCCTGGGATTCTCCAGGCAAGAACACTGGAGTGGGTTGCCATTTCCTTCTCCAATGCATGAAAGTGAAAAGTGAAAGTGAAGTCGCCCAGTCATGTCCGACTTTTTGTGACCCCATGGACTGCAGCCTACCAGGCTCCTCTGTCCATGGGATTTTCCAGGCAAGAGTACTGGAGTGGGGTGCCATCACCTTCTCCAATATATGCGTTAGAATATGACATCTATCTTACTTTTTCTGACTCACTTCATTCTATATAATAGGTTCTGGGTTCATCCACTTCATCAGAACTGACTCAAAGGTGTTCCTATATTTATGGCTGAGTAATATTCCATTGTGTATAGGTACCACAACTTCTTTATCCATTCATCTATCAATGGACATCTATGTTGCTTCCATGTTCTAGCTATTGTAAATAGTGCTGCAGTGAACAATGGGATATTTGTGTCTTTTTCAATTTTGGTTTCCTCAGGGTATATGCCTAGGAGTGGGATTGCTGGGTCATATGGTGGTTTTATTTTTAGTTTGTTAAGGAATCTCCATACCATCTTCCATATGGCTGTATCAGTTTACACTCCCACCCACAGTGCAAGAGCGTTCCCTTTTCTCCACTCCCTGTCCAGCATTTATTGTTTGTGGACTTTTGGGCGATGGCCATTCTGACTGGTATGAGGTGATATCTCATCGTAGTTTTGATTTGCATTTCTCTAATAATGAGCGATGTTGAGCATCTTTTCATGTGTTTGCTAGCCATCTGTATGTCTTCTTTGGAGAAATGTCTGTTTCAGTCTTTTTCCCACTTTCTGATTGGGTTATTTGTTTTTCTGGCATTGAGTTGTATGAGCTGCTTGTATATTTTGAAAATTAATCCTTTGTCAGTTGTTTCATTTGCTATTATCTTCTCCCATTCTGAGGGTTGTCTTTTCAGCTTGCTAATAGTTTCCTTTGCTGTGTAAAAGCTTGTAAGTTTAATCAGGTCCCACTTGCTTGCTTTTGTTTTTATTTCTGTTAACTCTCGGAGGTCGGTCATAGAGGATCTTGCTTTGATTTATGTCATCGAATGTTCTGCCTGTGTTTTCCTCTAAGAGTTTTAGTTTCTGGTCTTACATTTATAGTTTCTGGTCTTTAATTCATTTTGAGTTTATCTTTGTGTATGTTCTTAGGAAGTGTTCTAATTTCATTCTTTTACGTGTAGCTTTCCAGTTTTCCCAGCAGCATTTATTGAAGAGGCTGTCTTTGCCCCATTGTAAATTCTTGCCTCCTTTGTCAAAAATAAGGTACCCATGGGTGCATGGGTTTATTTCTGGGCTTTTTATTTTGTTCCATTGATCTGTATTTCTGTTTTTGTGCCAGTACCATACTGTCTTGATGACTGTGGCCTTGTAGTATAGTCTGAAGTCAGGAAGGTTGATTCCTCCAGGTCCATTCTTCTTTCTCAGGACTGCTTTGGCTATTCGGGGTCTTTTGTGTTTCTATATGAATTGTGAAATTTTTTGTTCTAGCTCTGTGAAAAATGCCATTGTTAATTTGATAGGGATTGCACTGAATCTGTAGATTGTGTTTGGCAGTGTAGTCATTTTCACAGTATTGATTCTTCCTGCCCAGGAACATGGACTGTCTCTCCGTCTTGGGACAGTTCTTTCATGTTTGCCTGACGTTCATGATCTTGACAGTTTTGAAATTTATAGAATAGTTGACTCTTAAAATATTCCTCAGTTAAGGTTTGTCTTATGCTTCCCCTGTAATTCAACTTAGGTTATATATTTTTGGCAGAAACATTACAGAAGTGATGTGATAGTCTTCTCAGTACATCCTGTCAGGTGCAAGTGATTTTAATTTGCCCATCACTGGTGATCTTGATCACTTAAGCATTCTGCCAGATTTCTACACTAAAAAATACTTTTTTCCTTTATAATTAATAAATATTAGGAGGAAAAGTATTTTGAGACTGAGTATTTCATTCCTTATCACTTCACCTGCTAGTTTTAGCAGTTACTGATTTTTTTGGCTGAATTACTATTATTGATGATTGCCAACTAATTATTTTATAACTTCATTAATTATAATTTATTAATTAACACTCAAATACCTATGCCTTGAATGTCAAAAAAAGATAAAGCTTCTTTCTCTTCTCCCATTTACTGATTCATTTTTTAATTGTATATCTGTAGACTTGTGGGTTCCCTTTTTTTGTTGTCATTCAATGGGTTGTAGTTTATCATTATTTGTTTTGAAACCCAAATTGTCCCATATTTGGCCAGTGGGAGCCCATTTAGAGTGGTTTTTGTGTCCTTTTGACATGTCCCGTGATTCTTTGTATACTTATATTCTGGTACAGTAAGATGTTCTCGGGTTACCTTGCAGTTACATGGAAATAACCCGTATTTTCAAGGAGTCCTCATTCCTCTTAGTGGAGATTGATATTTAGAAACTGGTATCTAGCAGATGTACTCATTGTGAGTAGGATGTCACTGCTTCCAGGTCTCCATAGCCAAAGCTGTAAAACACATATGGGTACAAATGTGTATGTTTGTGTACATCTGTTTCTTTACATATTTCAAAACTGTGGTTTCATGATGATACCTTCAGTTCCAGTTCCACACCACAGAGTTCATTCTTAACCTTACCCCTTTCCATGTTTTCAAGAGCCCAAAGGACATTAGATGGGGCAACTGTTGCATGGTGGGAGGTGGGTGTAATGGCAACACAGAGTGGTCCTGTAAATCTTCCTCTTATCACTTCCTTACCTGCATTTTATATGATGTAACATGTTATGTTTTTATTTAGTTCTGTATACTTAAAAATTTGTTGAGACTTTCTCGTTTAGCTGCAGATTATTCTTTACATATGTTGTTTCACTTCCAAACGTTTGGAGATTTTTCCTGTTGTCTTTCTGTTATTACTTACTGCATTGCTTCCATTATGATCAGAAAACATAGTTTATATGATTTTAAGTCTTTTAAGTGTGTTATAATTTATTTTGTGGCTCAGGATATAGCCCAGGTCTACCTGGGTTAATGTTCCGTGGATGCTTGAGAAGAATGTGTAATCTGCCATTAGCCATTAATGGGTGGAATGATATGTGTGTGTGTATGTGTGAACTAGCTGTATACAGTCAAATTTTTTTAAGGAGCTCAAGAGGAGGAAAAATACTAATCTTTGAACTTACTCTTAAATTTAATTCTTTTGATTTGAATGTTCTTCAGTTTGTCTGCTGGATTTGAGTTTCCTCCTCTAATGTCACTTCTCAGTCTGAAGAACTCCCCTTAGTATTTCTTATAAGGCGGTTTTTGCAAAGAATTCTCTCAGTTTCGGTTTATCTAGGAATATATTTATTTCGTTTTCTGTTTTGAAGGATAGTCTTGTTGAATATATGATTCTTGCTTGATATTTTTGTTTTGTTTCTCTCATTGCACATTTCATTGCACCTTCTTCTGACTCAGTTATTTATGCTAGAAGTCAGTAGTTAATTGTATTTTTTCCCTGTAGCAAAATGAGTTATTTTTCTGCTTTTAAGATTTTATTTATCTTTGGCTTTCTATAGTTTAACCATGATGTGTATCTAGGTGTGGTTCTCTCTCTCTCTCTCTTTTTTTTTTTAATTTTTCAAATGGTATTTAAAAAGATTTAGGTAGAGATCTCTTGATATTTATTGTGTTTCAGGTTTATTGAGCTTCTTGGATCTTTAGATTCCTGTTTTTCATGAAATTCGGCTACTTTTCAGCCATTGTTTTCTTCAGATATTTTTTTCTGTCTACATTTTTCTTTTTTCCTTGTGGGACACACATTAAGTGTTGGTCTTCTAAGTGTCTCATAGGTTTCTGAGACTTCGTTGATTTTCCTTCAGTCTTTTTTCTCTCTGTTCTTCAGATTGTTGACTACTGTTGATCTTTTTGTGGAGTTTAATTTTTTCTTCTGCCATCTCAGATTTACTAGTGAGTCCATCTGATATATTTTAGCTTTGGATATGGTATTTTTCAACTCTAGAATTTGCATTTTTTTTTATAGTTTCTATTTATTGATATTTCCTATTTGTGGAATAATTTTCACCAGATTTTCCTTTAATTCTTTTAAATGTATTTATGATAGCTACTTTGAAGTCTTTAGGCTTCTCAGGTGGCTCAGATGGTAAAGAATCCACCTGCAGTGTGGGAGACCTGGGTTTGATCCCTGGGTTGGGAAGATCCCCTGGAGGAGGGCATGGCAACCCACCTCAGTATTTTTGCCTGGAGAATCCCCATGGACAGAGGAACCTGGCAGGCGATAGTCCATGGGGTTGCAAAGAGTTGGACATGACTGAGCGACTAAGCACAAATTCCAACATCTTGACCTACCCAGAGTTTGTCTCTACTGACAGCTTTTTAAAAAAAATCTTAAGTGTGGGTCCCACTTTACTCTTTGTTTGCTTGCCTTACTTTTTTTTTTTTTTGAAAACTAGACAGATAATGTAGGAATTTTGGATTGGGCTTTTAAAAAAAAAAAACAACTTTATTTTTTTTAAATTTATTTATTTTAATTGGAGGCTAATAACTTTACAATATTGTAGTGGTTTTTGCCATACACTGACATGAATCAGCCATGAATGTACATGTGTTCCCCATCCTGAACCCCTCTCCCACCTCCCTCCCCATCCCATCCCTCGGGGTCATCCCAGTGCACCAGCCTTGAGCACCCTGTCTCATGCATTGAACCTGGACTGGCGCTCTGTTTCACATATTGTAATATACATGTTTTATTGTGTGATCTGTTTACTAACCAAAATGTATGATTGAGAGAATGTAAACACAAATGAGAATATACATGTTTTAATGCTGTTCTCTCAAATCATCCCACCCTCACCTTCTCCTACAGAGTCCAAAAGATTGTTCTATACATCTGTGTCTTCTTAAAACCAACTTTAAATTTAACCTAATCTGTGGAATACATCATTGGCCATGCTTGTTGGGCTGTTATTATATTTGTTTAGTTATTTTTGTTTGTTTTTCTGTCTGTATCTTTTAAGCCAGACTTCCTAGGGGTTACCCTGTAATTGTGTAACTTGGTGGTCAGGCAGTGATTGGGCAGAGGTTGCATTCAAATACCTCAAACCTAAAGATGACTTCAGCCATCTTCTGGTGGGTGTGTATGAATTGGAGAGCACAAATTTAAGGCAATAGCCAAGTGGACCTTAGTTTTTATTTTGCACCTGGCCCTTTTGGGCATATTCATGTCTTGGGTCTATGCATTCATGTCTCTGCGTGCTCATAGTTTCCTCCTCAGCCGGAGATGTGTAGAGTCCATCGAGCACTTCTGTGGCTCTCTGATTTCAAGATCTTCCCATTAAATTTTTGGCCAGTCTGCCTTTGCCTTCACCTGAGACATTTTTCTTCCTCCTCCTAATAGAGTTACTGGTTTTCCCCATTCATTTTTACTGTGTTTTTTCCTTTTATTGTTGGTGTTGGTATTTAGCGTGACTTTTCATCTTTCACTCCAAATCACATCAACCCCTCTAGCAAGAGTTGCTGAATTTCAAAACTGTTGAAAGTTCTTATGTAGACCAAGCTAGGTTAGTGTTGGGAATCTACTGACTCCCACTGCTTTACCTGAGGGTCTGGTAGTTTTCCATGAATAAATACTTCTCAATTTGTTGTTTTATCTTTTGGTAATTTCCAAATCCCTGAAATAGTTTTTGGCAATTTGTCCAGTTTTATTCTTATTTTTGGAGAAGAGGATTTGCTGACTTCAGTGTTCTGCATTAACTGGAAGTCCCAAATTCTTTTTTTTTTTTTAATAATTTTATTTATTCATTTATTTTTGGCTGTGGGGGTCTTGTTGCTGTACGGGACTTTTCTCTATAGCTGTGGTGACCAGGGGCTACTCTTCATTGCAGTGTGCAGGCAGAGCACAGGCTCTAGGGTGTGTGGACTTCACTAGTTGTGGAACGTGGGCTCTGGAGCGCAGGCTCAGTAGTCACGGCGCGTGGGCTTGGTTGTTCCACAGGATGGGGAATCTTCCTGGACCAGGGATCGAACCCCTGTCTCCTCCATTGGATGGTGGATTCTTTACCACTGAGCCACCAGAGAAGCCCCCCAAGTTCTTTTTATTCTGTCTTCAAAATATGCCTTGAATCCATCTTTTTTTCTCCATCTTCCCTGCTGCTATTTTATTCTCAACATTTTAATGTATCATCATCTCCTTCTGGACCTGAGTAATCTTACAACCAGTTTTTGCTGCTTCTGTTCCTTTTACAGTTCATTCTTTAAATAATTTTTTGAGTTTGCAAATGTTCTAGATTTACAGGAGAGTTTTAAAATAGTTAAGAGGGTTCTTGTACTTTGTATCCAGTTTCCCTAGTGTTAGCATCTTATGTATACATCTGTCACAAGTAAGGGAGCAATATTGATTGTTTTTGTTGTTTAGTTGCTAAGTTGCATCTGACTCTTTGCAATTCCATGGTCTGTAGCCTGCCAGGCTCCTCTTTCCATGGGATTTCCCAGGCAAGAAACACTGGAGTGGGTTGCCATTTCCTTCTCCAAGCATTATTGATACATCATTATTAACCTCATACTTCGTTAAGATTTCATTGTCCTTTCTCCATTGCAGGATCTCATCGAGGATACAACATTGCATTTGGTTTTTGTAATGCTTTAATTCCTCTGGATTGTGGCAGTTTCTCAAACATTCCTTGTTTTTAATGACCTTGACAGTTTTGAAGAATATTGATCAGGTGTTTCATTGACTGTCTCTCATATTTCATTTTGATTAATGTTTTCTTATGTTACTTAGTTTTTGAGTTCTTGGAGGAAGATCACAAAGATAAAGTGCTATTTTCATCACATTTTATAACATCGTATTAAAGGCTGAGTATGGCATGACCAAATAAATGGACACGAACTTGGGCAAACTCCAGGAGATGATGAGGGACAGGGAAGCGTGGTGTGCTCCACGGGGTTGTGAAGAGTCAGGCACAACTTGGTGACTGAACCACAGCATAAACATGAATTCATCACTGTAGTGTTGGTATTGGTCACTGAGCGGAGGCAGTATTTATTGTATTTCTGCTCCGTAAAGTTACTCCTCCCCTCTTTTACAGATGAAAACACACTAAGGATTCTTTTGTGTTTGCTTTTTTGCTCAACATATGTTTTTAACTTTAAGCATTTTTTGCTCAATAGGAATTAATACCCATGTTTTATAACATGTATATGTAGTAAAGCAAATGAACAAACTAACATTCAGTGTTTGAATTTATAATGTATCCTGTCTATGCCTGATACACATTTTGGCTATTTACTGAGCAACCAATGTGACATTTAAGAACAGATGAAAAAACAGAAACAAAACCCAACCAACCAAACAGAAAAAAACCCTCAAATCAAATGATGTCGTATCTTTGCTTAAAACCATTATCGACCTACTGTTGTATTACATAGGATATCTAGATTCCTTTATGACCTTCCTTGGTTGTAGTTCTGGCTTACATTTTCAGTTTATTTATTGTCACTCCCTCTTTGCTTTGTAAAACGCTGATCACACAGTTCTTGCTATAGTTCCTGGGACATGCTGAGCTTTTTGGGCATTTGCGTGTGCTTTTTTTCGGCCTTGAGAGTTTTCCCACTGAGTCTTCTTAAGATTAATACCTTCTCAGTTTTAGAGGTTTTACATGTTTTCTCATTCACTGAGTTCATTTTCTTCATTGGCACTTTGTAGTCACATGTTTGTCTTCCTCATTAAAGTGTAAGCCCCAAGAGTACAGCAGTATATGTGGCGCATAGTGAGTAGACACTTAATAAAATGTTTTTTGTTTGTTTTTTAAGAAACTAGTGAATAGTAGTCCTCAAAAAGTGTTTGAAATGGAGAAATTTACAGTGTTAGTAGATCATTTGAAATACACAGTAAATTCCTACATTGAAAAAGTAAATGGTTGCATTTGAAGGAAAGGACAGTGTAGGATCATTAGGTTTTAGAGTTGAGTCTTGTCGGCATTTTGCAAGAAATAAGGTTTTGGGGGGGTTTTCTTGGTATTTTTACAAACTGTGGTGGTGGTTTAGTTGCTGAGTCATGCCTGACTCTTGCAACCCCATGAACTGTGTAGCCTGCCAGGCTCCTTAGTCCATGGGATTTCCCAGGCAAGAATACTGGAGCAGGTTGTTTAAAATTGTGGTAAAATACAAATAACTTAAATTTACCATCCTCACTATTTTTTTAAACTGTATAGCACAGTGACATTAAATATACTAGCATTCTTACGTAACATTGCTAGTATATTTCACTGTCACCACCATCCATTTCTAGAACTCTTTCATCTTGCAAAACTGAAACTCTAGATTCATTAGACAAGACTCCTCCTTTTCCTCTGACCCTAGCTCCTGACAACTTTCTTTCTACTTTCTGTCTGTGTGAATTTGACTTAAATAAGTAGAATCATACACTATATTTTTGTTGACTGGCTTATTTCATTTAGTAAAATGTCCTTAAAATTTATCCCTGTTGTAGCGTATGTAAAGATCTAATTCCTTTTTAAGGCTGACTAATTCTCCGTTATATATATGCTTCCCTGATAGCTCAGTTGGTAAAGAATCCATCTGCAATGCAGGAGACTCCAGTTAGATTCCTGGGTCAGGAATATCTGCTGGAGAAGGGATAGGCTACCCACTCCGGTATTCTGGGGCTTCCCTGGTGGCTCAGATGGTAAAGAATCTGCCTGCACTGTGGGAAACCTGTGTTTGATCCCTGAGTTAGGAAGATCCCCTGGAGGAGGGCATGGCAACCCACTCGAGTATTCTTGCCTGGAGAATCCCCACGGACAGAGGAGCCTGGTGGGCTACAGTCCGTGGGGTTGCAAATAGTCAGACACGACTGAGCGACTAAGCACAGCACAGAATGGTAACTTAGTTTTTAATTTCTGAGGACCCACCATACTCTTTTCCATAATGACTGCACATTCCTACCAACAGTATATAGGAGTTCCAAATTTTCCACATTTTGCCGACATTTATTTTCATTTTTCTTAACAGTAGCCATTGTATGGGTGTGAGATGATATTTCATTGTTTTGATTTGTGTTTGTTTCCCTAATGATTAGTGATATTCTTTGGAGAATGAGTCCTTTGTCCATTTTTTAGTCTTGTTTTTTTGTTGAATTGTAAGAGTAACTGATAAATTTGGACATTAACCTCTTATCAGATAAATGATTTGCAATATTTTCTCCCATTCCATGGATTATCTTTTCACCCTGCTGATTGTGTCCTTTGATGCACAGAAGTTTAAAATTTTTAAAGTTTTATTGAGGTGTAACTGATAAAATAACTGCACATTTTTAATGTATAGAGGTTTTGAGTTTGGACATAAATGAACACTCGTGATGCTGTCGCCACAATTGGAGTAATAGAAATGCGCAGTGCCTCCCCAAATTCCTTGTGTCCCTTTCCCTGCTTTCTTTTTTTGGTGGTGGGAAAGGAGTAAGTCAAGGCTATATATTGTCATCCTGCTTATTTAACTTAAATGCAGAGTACATCATGCAAAATACTGGGCTGGATGAATCACAGACTGGAATCAAGATTGCAGGGAGAAATATCAACAACCTCAGATATGCAGATGATATCACTCTTATGGCAGAAAACAAAGAGGAGCTAAAGAGCCTCTTGATGGGGGTGAAAGAGGAGAGTGAAAAAACTGGCTTAGAATTCAGCATTCAAAAGACAGAAATCATGACATCTGGTCTCAATTACTTCATGGCAAACAGATAGGGGAAAAGTGGAAACAGTGACAGATTTTATTTTATTTTCTTGGAGTCCAAAATCACTGCAGATGGTAACTGCAGCCATGAAATTAAAAGATGCTTTCTCCTTGAAAGAAAAGCTATGACAAATCTATGCAGCATATTAAAAAGCAGAGACATCACTTTGCTGACAAAAGTCCGTATAGTTAAAGCAATGGTTTTTCCAATAGTCATGTGTGGATGTGAGTTGGACCAAAAAGAAGGCTGAGTGCCAAAGAATTGATGCTTTCGAACTGTGGTGCTGAAGAAGACTCTTGAAAGATCAAACCAGTCAATTCTTAAAGGAAGTCAGTCTTAAATATTCATTGAAAGGACTGCTGCTGAAGCTGAAGCTCCAATACTTTGGCCACCTGATGAGAAGATCTGACTCATCAGAAAAGACCCTGATGCTGGAAAATATTGAGGCCAAGAGAGAAGGGGGCGGCAGAGGATGAGATGGTTAGATAGCATCACTGACTCAATGGACATGAGTTTGAGCAAGCTCCAGAAGATAGCTGAAGGACAGGGAAGCCTGGTGTGCTGCATTTTATGGGGTCACAAAGAGTTGGATATGACTTACCAACTGAATAACAACAAGAATACTTCCCATGACATCTACCTTCTTAACAAAATTTGAAGTGCCCAATACCATATTAATAACTTTAGGTAATATGTTTTACAGAGGATCTCTAGAACTTAAATCATCAGCATAAACAAAATTTTACATACATTGAATAAAAATGCCCCATTTTTGCTACCTGACAACCCCCCCCTCAACCCAACAGCCACAGTTTTATTCTCTGTTTCTATAAATTTGACTATTTTAGATACCTCATGTAAGTGGAATCATGCATTATTTGCCTTTCTATACCTGAATTATTTCACTTAACATAATGTCCTCTGGGTTTATCCATGAGGTGTTTTAAATTTTGATTAACTCCAGTTTATCTATTTTTTTCTCTTGTTGACTGAGCTTTTGATGTCACATTCAAGAGATTGTTGCAAAAATGGTTTCCCTCTATACTTTGAAGAGTTCTGTAGTTTTAGCTTTTACATTTAGGTTTATGATCCATTTTAAGTTAATTTTTGTATCTGGTGTAAAATACCAGCTACTTTTTTTTTGCGTGTGGATATCCAGTTTTCCCATCACCATATTATTAAAACACTATGCTTTCCCTCTTAAATAGTCTTGGCACTCTTGTCAAAAATTATTTGACCAAATATGCAAGGGTATAATCCTGGGCTCTGCTCCATTGGTCTTTATGCCAGTGCTGTGTTGGTATGGTTACTGTAACTTTGTAGTGAGTTTTAAAATCAGAAAGTGTGAGTCCTCTAGTTTTGTTTCTTTTCAGGAGTGTTTCGATTATTTGGGATCCCTTGAGATTTCGTATGAACTTTTGGATGGATTTTTCTGTTTCTGCAAAAAATGTCATTGGGATTTTGATAGGGTTTACATCAAATCTATTGATCATTTTGTGTAGTATTGACATCTTAGTATTTTAAGTCTTCTAATTCATGGACATGGGATAAGTTTCATTTATTTGTATCGTTTTGATTTATTTCAGCAGCATTCTGTAGTTTTCATTGTACAAGTCTTTTAGTACCTTGGTTAATTCATAAGTACTTTATTCTTTTTGATGCTATTGTAAACGGGATTTTTGTAGTTTGATTTTCTGATTGTTCATAGTGTGTAGAAATTTAATTGGTTTTTGTGTGTTGATTTGTAACAGTACGCACAGTGTTGTTGAATGTGTTAGCTTCAGCACCATGTCTTTAGGCATTTCTGTATTTGAGATTATGTCACCTTCAGATAGAGATAATTTTGCTTCTTTGATTCTGATTTGGAAGTCTGTTTCCATTCCTGTTGCTCCTACTAGAACTCCCAACACTGTGCTGAGTAAGAGTGGCCAAGTGGACGTCTGAGTCTTGTCCCTGGTCTGGACAGGAAAGGTGTAGGGAGAAGCCTTCAGTGGTTTGCCCTGAGTGTGATGTCAGGTATGCTGCTGCTGCTGCTAAGTCGCTTCAGTCGTGTCCGACTTTGTGCGACCCCATAGACAGCAGCCCACCAGGCTCTGCCGTCCCTGGGATTCTCCAGGCAAGGACACTGGAGTGGGTTGCCATTTCCTTTTCCAATGCATGAAAGTGAAAAGTGAAAGTGAAGTCGCTCAGTCGTGTCTGACCCTCAGTGACCCCATGGACTGCAGCCTTCCAGGCTCCTCCATCCATGGGATTTTCCAGGCAAGAGTACTGGAGTGGGGTGCCATTGCCTTCTCCAGATGTCAGGTATAGGCTCTTCTTACATGACCTTCATTATGCTCAGGGAATTTCCTTCTGTTGCTAGTTTCCTGAGTGTTTCATCATGAAAGAGTATTAAATTTTGTTAAATGCTTTTTATGCGTTAATGGAGAGGACTGTTTTTTTCCCCTTTCTTCCCTTAATGTGATTTATTACGTTGATTTTTTTCATGTGTTGAATCATCCTTATCTTTTAATAAAGAATCCCACTTGATTGTGATGCATAATCCTTTTGATATGCTGCTTAGTTTTGTTTCCTAGTATTTTGTTAAAGATTTTTGCATCAGTATTCATAAGAGATAACTGGTCTGTAGTTTTCCTGTAATGACTTTGTCTGGCTTTGGTATCAGGCTAATGTTGGCCTCATCCAGTGAGTTAGTAGATTTTCCTTCCTCTTCAGTTTTTTGGAAGAATTTCTTCTAATGTAGAATATTACCAGTGAAACCGTCTGGACCTAGACTTTTCTTTTTAGGAGGTTTCTGTTTATTCATTTGGGTTTTTTTTTTGTTGTTGTTTGTTTGTTTGTTTAGCTGTGCCACGTGGCATATGGGATCTTGGTTTCCCAACCAGAGATTGAACCTGTGTACCTCCTGCAGAGGAAGTGTGGTATCCTAACCACTGGACTGCTAAGGAATTCTCTGATTATTTTTACTTCTGTAATGTTTCCTCTTTCATTTTTGATCTTAGTTTGACTCTTTTCTCTCTTCTTAGTCTAGCTAAAATTTTGCCCATTTTGTTGATCTTTTTGAAGAATCAACTCTTGGTTTTATTGATTTTTCTTTTATTATTTATCTCTTTATTTTGCTTCTCTCTGCTCTAATCTTTATTATTTCTTTTCTTCTGCTAGCTTTGGGTTTAGTTTGTTCCTTTTCTGGTTCCTTAAGATGTAAAGTTAGGTTGCTGATTTGAAATCTTCTTTTTTAACATGTACATTTACAGATATAAATTTCTCTCTTACCACTGCTTTCACTTCATAATTGCTATACATTTTTCTTTTAGCACTGCTTTTACGTATGGTAGTGTGTGTTTCCATACTGCTGTCTCCATTCATCCCACCCTCTCCTTCCCGACCCTCACCCCATGTCCATAAGTCTGTTCTTTATGTCTGCATCTCCTCTGCTGCCAAACAGATAGAATCATTAGTACCATCTTTCTAGATTCCATATATGTGGATTAATATATGATACTTGTTTTTCTCTTCTGACATACTTCATTCTGGATAATAGTCTCCAGGTTCATCCACCTCAGTAGAACTAACTCAAGTGCATTCCTTTTTTATGGCTGAGTAATATTCCATTGTGTATATGTACCACAGCTTCTTAATCCATTCATCTGTCGATGGACATCTAGGTTGCTTCTACGTCCTAGCTACTGTAGATAGTACTGCAGTGAACATTGGGGTAAATATTTTTTTCAGTTACGGTTTTCTCAGGGTATATGCCCAATAGTGGGATTTTGGGGTCATATGGTAGTTTCATTCCTGGTGTTTTAAGGACTGTCCATAGTTGTCCATAGTGGCTGTATTGATTTACATTCCTTCCAAGAGTGGAAGACGGTTCCCCTTTCTTCACATGTTCTCCAGCATTTATTGTTTGTAAATTTTTTGATGATGGCCATTCTGACCAGTGTGAGGTGATATCTCATTGTAGTTTTCATTATTGCATTTGTCTAATAAGCAATGTTGGGCATCTTTTCATGTGTTTATTAGCCATCTGCATGTTTTCGTTGGAGAAATGTCTGTTTAGGTCTTTTGCCCACTTTTTGATTGGATTGTTTGTTTTTCTGGTTTTGACTTGTATGAGCTGCTTGAATATTTTGGAAATAATCCTTTGTCAGTTGTTTGATTTGCTATTGTTTTCTCCCATTCTGAGGGTTGTCTTTTCACCTTGTTTTTAGTTTCCTTTGCTGTGAAAAAGCTTTTAAGTTTAATCAGGCCCCACTTGTTTATTTTTGTTTTTATTTCATTACTCTAGGAGGTGGGTCATAGAGGATCTTGCTGTGCCTATGTTTCCCTGTAAGAGTTTTATACTTTCTGGTCTTAAATTTAGGTCTTTAATCCACTTTGAATTTATCTTTGTATACGGTGTAAGGAAGTGTTCTAATTTCATTCTTTTACATGTAGCTTTCCGGTTTTCCCAGCACCACTTATTGAAGAGGCTGTCTTTTTCCAGTGTATATTCTTTCCTCCTTTGTCAAAGATAAGGTGCCCATAGGTGTGTGGGTTTATGTCTGGGCTTTCTGTCTTGTTCCATTGGTCTATATGTCTTTTTTTGTGCTGGTACCATATAGTTTTGACTGCTGTAGCTTTGTAGTACAGTCTGAAGTCAGGAAACGTCCAGATCCATTCTTCTTTCTCAAGATTTCTTTGGCTGTTTGGGGTCTTCTGTGTTTCCATACGAATTATGGAATTTTTTGCTCTAGTTCTGTGGAAAATGCCATTGGTTATTTGATGAGGACTGCATTGCATCTGTGGAGTGCATTTGGTAGTGTAGTCATTGTCACAGCTTTGATTCTCCCACCCCAGGAACATGGACGCTCTCCATCTGTTTCTGTGACCTTGATTCCCTTCATCAGCGTCTTACAGTTTTCTGTGTGCAGCTCTTTGTCTCCTTGGGTAGGTTTATTCCTAGGCATTTTATACTTTATGTTGCAGTGGCATAATGGGCTTGATTCCTTAATTTCTCTTTCTGATATCTCATTGTTCATGTATAGGAATGCAAGTGATTTCTGTGTATTGATTTTTGTATCCTGTAACTTTACTAAATTCACCAATTAGCTCTAGTAATTTTCTGATAGTATCTTTAGGGTTTTCTGTGTATAGTATTGTGTTGTTTGCAAACAAGAGTTTTACTTCCTTTCCAATCTGGCTTCCTTTTATTTCTTTTTCTTCTCTGATTGCCTTAGCTAGGACTTCCAAAACTGTGCTGAATAATAGTGGCATGAGTAGGCACCCTTTTCTTATTCCTGATCATAGATCTCTTTTAACTTGTAATTTATTCGTATCAGGATACAGTCTGCTAATCATTATTCATTTCTTATAAATGTGAAAGTCATTAAAATCTTGTTAGAATGGTTTGATGTATTTAGATTGAGTACCACTTTTGACTGTCATTTTTACGTGAAGACAGAGATACATAACATTTGGTTTGATCTCAGTTCATACTTTACTTGGGGATGGGGGAAATGCACTTACTCTAAGTTATTAATGGTTGGAGGACAGTATGGCAGATACTGTCACACAGTGGGCTGTTTCTTAACCTGTATTTTAATGACATCTCTCTGTTAAAATCCATAATACTACAGCAGTGTCTTTTTCTCTTTTCTTTATTGGTCCATGGGCTTTTTGAGTGTGGAGTACAAAACTGTCTTGCTAATGTCTTACTCATTTTCTTAGTATCTGAGCATTTGTGTAGACCTCCCCACCCCTGCAAACCCATTCTTTTAGAGTTAGTTTTTTGATCTTTGCAAGATAACTCCTGTCTTCTCTTATTCTTCACCTCCCACTTTTTAAAATGTTCTCTTTTATTCTGAAATACCCAGCACCTTCTGTGAGCCATGCAGTATTCTGTGCATCAGAGGTGCAGTGATCAATGATACCAACAGAGTCTCTGTTCTTAAGGCTACCATGTGCCAGTGGGGATGGAGGTGCAATAAATAAGTAAATTGACTAAAAGAATTTTTATGTGATGATGTGTTTTATCAAGAAGCAAAAATAGGATGATGTAAAAAAAATAAATAATTGGGTGAGTGAGGGAAATGTTTTCTATTAGATGGTCAGTAGACCTTAGCAGCCACGTAAAGACTTGGGGGGAAAGACCCTTAAATGTAGCAAAAGTGAGTCAGGAGGCCCTAAGTTGGCTGTTGTGAATTGAACAAAGTCTAATTGGTTATGCACAATTTATTGTGTTATTTTAGGTAAATAAATATATAGCAGTCAGTGAAGTTAAGTGAATATCAGCTGCTTTCATATAATCTATTGGCTTATAGTGAAAGTAAACCTTAGACCAAATCCTTCCAAATGCAGTAGACTTTTATTTTGCCATCATTTATTAGCAAGCAAGTTCAAAAATAGTAAGTGCCATCTGCTTTGTAAACATGTGAACTCCTCAGCTTCCTTATCTTTAAGGTACTTCAGCCATACCTTGTGTGAAAGAGTCAGTTGATTTACAGATGTAACAAAATTGTAGACGCAGGAGTTGCTTAATCTTATTGGTGGCATTAAATAACCAGACTCCTCAAAATGAATGACTGGCCTTGACACTGTCTTTAAGAAGATAGGCTTTTATAGAAATAAACCACGTACCTACAGTCAGTTAATCTAACAAAGGAGGCAAGAATATACAGTGGGAAAAAGTTAGTCTCTTCAGCAAGTGTGGTGTTGGGAACACTGGACAGCCACATGTACATGAGTGAAGTTAGAACACACCTTCACACCATAGACAAAAATAAACTCAAAACAGCTTAGAGACTTAAATATGATACACGATACTGTAAAACTCCTAGAAGAGAACACAAGCAAAACATTCTCTGATGTAAATTGTGCCATTGTTTTCTTCGGTCAGTCTCCCAAGACAATAGATGTAAAAGCAAAATTAAGCAAATGGGACCTAATCAAACTTAAAAGCTTTTGCATAACAAAAGAAACAAAAAGCAAAATGGAAAGACAACCTACGGACTGGGAGAAAATATTTTCAAATGATGCGACCAACCAAGGCTTAATTCCCAAAATATGCAGTCAGCTGTACAGCCCCATAACAGAAAAACAACCCAATCAAAAAATGGGCAGAAGACCTAAATACACATTTCTCCAAAGAAGACATCCAGATGACCAGTAGACGCATGAAGACATGTTCAACATTGCCAGTTACTAGAGAGATGGAAATCAGAACAACAATGAGGTACCACCTCACACCAATCATAATGTCCACCTTTAAAAAGTCTACAGATAATAAATGCTGGAGAGAATGTAGAGAAAAGGGAATGTAAATTGGCACAGCAACTATGGAAAACAGTATGGAGTTTCCTTAAAAAACTAAAACTAGAGTTGCCATATGATCCAGCAGTCCCACTCCTGGGCATATATTGGGAGAAAACTCTTAATTTGAAAAGATAGATGCACCCCAGTGTTCATAGCAGCACATTTACAATAGCCAGGACATGGAAGCAACTTAAATGTCCATTGACAGATGTAAGGATAAAGAAAATGTGAGATATATATGTGTATATATATGTATACACACACGAATACTCAATTCAGTTCAGTCGCTCAGTTGTGTCCGACTCTGTGACCCCATGAATTGCAGCACGCCAGGCCTCCCTGTCCATCACCAACTCCCGGAGTTCACCCAAACTCATGTTCATTGAGTCGGTGATGCCATCCAGCCATCTCATCCTCTGTCGTCCCCTTCTCCTCCTGCCCCCAATCCCTCCCCAAATCAGGGCCTTTTCCAATGAGTCAGTTCTTCACATGAAGTGGCCAAAGTATTGGAGTTTCAGCCTCAGCATCAGTCCATCCAATGAATACCCAGAACTGGTCTCCTTTAGGATGGACTGGTTGGATCTCCTTGCAGTCCAGGGGACTTGCAAGAGTCTTCTCCAACTTCTCCACAGTTCAAAAGCATCAATTCTTCGGCGCTCAGCCTTCTTCACAGTCCAACTCTCACATCCATACATGACCACTGGAAAAACCACAGCCTTGACTAGACGGACCTTTGTTGGCAAAGTAATGTCTCTGCTTTTTAATATGCTATCTAGGTTGGTCATATTACTCAGCCTTAAAAAAAGAATAAAATAATGCCATTTGCAGCAACAAGAATAGACCTATAGATTATCATACTAAGTAAAGTCAGTCATATACAGAAACAAAAATATCGTATGATATTACTTACATGTGTAATCTAAAATATGACACAGATGAATCTGCTTACAAAACAGAAACAGACTCACAGATATAGAAAAATAGAAAGCAAGCTTGTTTACCAAAGGGTGGGAGAGGGATAAATTAGGAATTTGGAATTAACTGTTAGAAGCTTCTGTGTTTAAAATTAAAGTTGTAGCGCCAGTACTTTGACCACCTGATGTGAAGAGCCAACTCATTGGAAAAGGCCCTGATGCTGGGAAAGATAGAAGACAAAAGAAGAGGGTGACAGAGGATAACATCATTATCTCAGTGGACATGAATTTGAGCAACCTCTGGGAGATAGTGAAGGACAGGTAAGCCTGATGTGCTGCAGCCCATGGGGTTGCAAAGAGTCAGACACGACTTAACAGCAACAGCAATGTAAAAAATAGATAAAAAGCAAGGTGTAGTAGTACAGGGAATTCCAGTTGAGCTATTTCAACTCCTAAAAGATTTGTGAAAGTCCTAAAAGATGCTGTGAAAGTGCAATACTCAATATGTCAGCAAATCTGGAAAACTCAGCAGTGGCCACAGGACTGGAAAAGGCCAGTTTTCATTCCAATCCCAGAGAAGGTTCACACTACCATACAATTGCACTCATGTCACACACTAGCAAAATAATGCTCAAAATTCTTCAAGCCAGGCTTCAGCAGTACGTGAACCGTGAACTTCCAGATGTTCAAACTGGATTTAGAAAAGGCATAGAAACCAGAGATCAAATTGCCAACATCTGCTGGATCATTGAAAAAGCAAGAGAGTTCCAGAAAAACATGTACTTTTGCTTTATTGACTATGCCAAAGTCTTTGACAGTGGATCACAACAAACTGCGGAAAATTCTTCAAGGGATAGGAATACCAGACCACCTGCCCTTCCTCCTGAGAAATCTGTATGCAGGTCAAGAAGCAACAGTTAGGACATGTTGGACATGGAACAGCAGACTGGTTCCAAACAGGAAAAGGAGTACGTCAAGGCTGTATATTGTCATCCTGCTTATTTAACTTATATGCAGAGTATTTCATGAAAAATGCTGGGCTGATGAAGCACAAGCTGGAATCAGGATTGCTGGGAGAAATATCAATAACCTCAGATACACAGATGACACCACTCTTATGGCAGAAAGCAAAGAAGAACTAAAGAGCCTCTTGATAAAGTGAAGGAAGAAAGTGAAAAAGTTGGGTTAAAGTTCAACACTCAGAAAACTAAGATCATGTCATCTGGTCCCATCACTTCATGGCAAATAGGTGGGGAAACAATGGAAACAGTGATAGACTTTATTTTTTTGGTCTCCAAAATCACTGCAGATGACAACTGCAGCCATGAAATTAAAAGACGCTCCTTGGGAGAAAAGCTATGACCAACCTAGACAGCATATTAAAAAGCAGAGACATTACTTTGCCAACAAAGGTCCGTTTAGTCAAAGCTATGGTTTTTCCAGTAGTTATGTATGGATGTGAGAGTTGGACTATAAAGAAAGCTGAGTGCTGAAGAATCGATGCTTTTGAACTGTGATGTTGGAGAAGACTGTTGAAGAGTCCCTTGGACTACAAGGAGATCTAATCAGTCCATCCTGAAGGAAATTAGTCCTGTATATTCATTGGAAAGACTGATGCTGAAACTGAAACTCCGATACTTTGGCCACCTGATGAGAAGAACTGACTCATTTGAAAAGACCCTGATGCTGGGAGGGATTGGGGGCAGGAGGAGAAGGGGACGACAGAGGATGAGATGGTTGGATGGCATCACCAATTTGATGGACATGAGTTTGGGTAAACTCCGGGAGTTGGTGATGGACAGGGAAGCCTGGCATGCTGTGGTTCATGGGGTCACAAAGAGTTGAACGCGACTGAACTGAACTTATAGTATAGGGAACTATATTCAGTGTCCTGTAATAAACCATAATGAGAAAGAATATGAAAAAGAATATGTGTATAAATGTATAACGGAATCACTTTGCTGTACACCAGAAACTAACACAATGTAGTAAATCAACTGTACTTCAATAAGAAAACTTTTTTTTTAATTAAACAATAAAGAATATAGGCTTTTATATTTTGTTCATGCAGAGTAGCAGAGTGTTTCTCTGGTGTTTTAGGCAGTCCATATATTTGAATTCCCACCAGTTTTGTGGATTAAAAACTCATTACTAATATGTCTTTTATGCCAGTTAATAATCACTAGAACACACATGCACATTTTTATCATAGCATAAAAATAGGAGGATAGCAGAGACAGTAGTAACTGGAATGTAGACTTTCTGAAGAAATAATTCCTATACATATTCCAGTTTCATCATTTGACCTGATAATGGCCTATATAGCAGTTTCTCTCTGGTGCAGGATCCAGTCTAGGTTTAGGAATGATCAAGTTGCTGTGTCTCTTTACTCTCCTTGAATCTGCAACATTTTCATAGCCTTTCTTTGACTTTTATTTGATTGACATTTTGAGGAATGCCGTCTCCATTTTTGTTTAAATGCAATGTTTCTCATTTTGTCTGAGTTTTCTTTAATTATATTTAGGTTATACAGTCTCAGAAAGCTGCTTAGTTTATGCTGTTTCCTTCTCAGAGTATTAAACCTTGAGACACAGAATGTCCATCTGTCTTTTATATGTGATGCTAATCTTAATCACCTCATTAAGGAGTTGCCCAAATTCTCCGCTGTATACTTACTGACTACATTAGATTTGTTAGAGTGAAGATACCATAAACAAAGTGTAAAGCTAAGACATAGACCGTAGACCGTAATGAACATATCCAACAGAGTTCTTGTATTTAAAATTTTTAAATGTGCAAAAGGCTTGTTAAATAGCCACTTTACAAAAGAGGATATCAGAATGGCCAGTAAACCAATGAAAATGGTTTTCAACATCATTAATCACCAGATAAGTGTAAATTAAAACTATAGTGATAAATACATTACACAGCCACCAGAATGACTGCTAGGGTTGGTGAGGATGTGGAAGAACTGGAACTCTCTTCCATTACTGATGAGAGTATCTGTGTTTAACACAGTCGCTTTGAAGAAATGTTCCTCCATAAGTGCTGAAGGTAATTATATGCATGTCTTGGAGATTTAGCAGTTCCCTCCTTGGATATATATCCAACAGAAATATGTGTGTATGTTTACTGAAAGGCATGTTCAAGAGGTTCATAGAGCTTTTATTTGTAATAGCCAGTAACTGGAGACAGCCTTCATGTCCACCAGTAGTAGAATGGGTGAATTAGTCGAGGTATAAGCTTATAATGGAATATTGCACAGTGATGAAAGTGAATAAAATACTTGTACAGAGTATGTTGAAGAATTCCAGAGACATAAGATATCAAGTGAAAATAGATACAGGCAGTTCCATGGTGGTCCAGTGGTTAGGGCTTCACGGGCTTTCACTGCCAAGGGCATGGGTTCAGCTCCTGGTCGGTGAGCTAAAATCCTGTAAATTGTGTAGCACAACCAAAAACATAAAATAAAAAAGAAAAATACAAAGGATATGTCTTGTATGTTTCAATTAGCATGAAATGTTAAAAGGCAAAACTAATCTATGGCAGTAAATGTCAAGATGAAGGTTCCCTTATGGGGTAATGGTGGCTGACAGGGGACAGGTACAAGGGAGTCTTCATGGGTCCTGGGAATGTCTATATTTTTATCTCTTGTGGTTATTTGGGTGAATGCATATGTAAAATGTATATTAAAAATGTGTGCCCTTTAGGTAAGTTCTGCAGGGTGGTAGGTAAAAAATGATGTTTATACCTCTGTTCCCTTCTAAGAGTTTTATACATTTAGCTTTTCCATTTTGTGTTTGATCCATGTTGAATTAATTTTTGTATAATGTGTGAGGTAGGAGTCTAACTTCTTGTTTTGGCGTGTGGATATCTAGTTGTCCAGTACCATTTATTGATGATTATTATTTCCCCATTCTCTTGGCACTCATTTAACTATGGATGTTGGAGTTTATTTCTGAACTCTCCCTTCTGTTTCACCAGTCTCCCTCCTTATTTCTGTACTCCCACTGCTTTGATTGCCATAACTTTGTAGTAATTTTTAAAATCAAGAGCGTGTGAGTCCTCCAACTTTATTTTTCTTTTTCAATATTGTTTTGGCTCTTCAGGGTCTCTTTTAGTTCCATATGCATTTAAATATCACTTTTTTCATTGCTGTAAAGAAAGGTCATTGGAATTTTGATAGAGATTACATTGAATCTGTAGGTGACTTTGAGAGTTTTACCATCTTAAAAACATTTCTTCCAATCCTTGAACATGGAATGTCTTTCCAGATACTTAGGTCTGTTGTAATGTTTTTCAGAAGCGTTTTATAGTTTTCAGTGTACAAGACTTGTTGTTGTTAAATATATTCCTAAGAATTATATTATTTTGATGGTAATATAAGTGGAATTTATTTGTAAATTTTAGTTCTATATTATTCATGGCTTGTGTGTAGAAATACAACTGATTTTTTAAAATTATTTTTTATTGAAGGATAATTGCTTTACAGAATTTTGTTGCTTTCTGTCAGACCTCAACTTGAATCAGACATAGGTTTACAACTGGTAATTTTAAATGTTGATCTTGTATCCTGCAACTGTGCTGACCTCTTTCATTAACCCTAATACTGTTTTTGTGAACTTAGATTTTCTGTATACAAGGTTGTCGTCTGCAAATAGGTATAGTTTTGCTTCTTATTGAGTCTGAATTCCTTTTATCAAATATTTCATTTTCTTGCCTCATTTTCTGACTAGGACTCTAGTACAATATTAAATAAGACTGGCAAGACTAGAATCCTTGTCTCTGATCTTAGGAGGCACATATCCAGTTTTTTATCATAAAATATGTTAGCTGCAGATTTTTCATGGTTGCCCTGATCAGCTGCAGGAAGCTCCCTTCTCTTCCTTATCTTCTGAGTAGGCAGTTGGATTTTGGCACTTGCATTTTCTTTGTCTATTGAGGTGATTATGTATCTTTCTTTTATCTGTATTTTATTACATTGATGTTGTATGCTGAATCCACCTTGCTTTTGTGGGATATATCCTATATGTTTCTGGTGTAGAATCCCTCTTTTTAATGTTCTGGATTAGATTTGTTAGTGTTTTGTTAGTATTTTTCTATATTCACAAAGTTATCAATCTGTAGTTTTCTCAAAATATCTTTGATTTGATTATCAGAGTAATCCTGGGTAATAAAATATTAATAATTGGTGGTAATTCTTCCTTAAATGTTTGAGCCATCTATCTGGGTTAGGACTTTTTATTTGTGAAAAGCTTTAAAATTTCTGATTCAGTCACTTTATTTCCTCCACGTGGTCTTATTCACTGATGTACAATTATTCATAGTGTTCGCTTTTCCTTTTTGTTTCTGTAAGGTTGGTAGTAATTCTCCTTTAATTCCTGAGTTTAGATATTTGAATCCTCCTCCTTTTTTTTTCTTGGTTAATCTTGCTAAAAATTTGTCAGTTTTTTTGATCTTTTCATGTAACCAACTTTTTGTTTCATTGATTTAAAAAATTTGTGAGTTTATTTTCTGGTTTGTTTCCATTTCTAATCCTTATTGTTTCTTTCCTTCTACTTGCTTTGGACTTAATGTGCTCTTACATCTTTTAAGGTAGAAGTTTAGGTTACTGATTTGAGATCTTTCTTATTTTTTAATATAAACATTAACAGTTATAAATTTGTCTCTGATTTTTTGGGGAAGGGGCATGCTGTGTGGCTTGTGGGATCTTGCTTCGCTGACCAGGGATTGAACTCAACATTGAGAGAGTTGAGTCCTAACCACTGGACTACCAGCAAATTCCCAGCAGTTACAAGTTTACCTCTAAATTATACTTTAGATGCAGCTGATACTTTTCAGTATGTTTTAAAATTTTCATTCATTTCAAAGCATTTTCTAATTTTGCATGTTACTTCTTTTTTGTCTCATTAGTTCTTTAGGAGTGTGTTTAATTTTCATGTTTGTAAATCCCCCAGATTTCCTTCTGTTAACAATTTCTCATTTCATTGTTGTCAGGGAACATACATTGTGTATCTTTTTTCTTTTATTTCTATTCAATTATATTTTTATTCTCTTGACCACAAGGAGGAAAAATCTGTTTGGCTTTATGGTTTGCCTTTTATGCATATGGTTGTCTAAAGTTCTATATTCAAAGTTATAAATTTCTACAGTTAGGAAAGGCTTGATAACATTTTGTTTTAATAGATATTTTATAAATATTTATGATTATGATTTACCAGTAGTTTTTGTTGTTGTCATTCCTGCACATTCATTTACTTATTTTTTGTCTTTTAAGCTTTTTCTTTTATACTAAAGTACTCTTGCCTAGAAAATCCCATGGATGGAAGAGCCTGGTAGGCTGCAGTCCATGGGGTCTCTAGGAGTCAGACACGACTGAGCGACTTCACTTTCCCTTTTCACTTTCATGCACTGGAGAAGGAAATGGCAACCCACTCCAGTGTTCTTGCCTGGAGAATCCCAGGGATGGGGGAACCTGGTGGGCTGCCGTCAATGGGGTTGCACAGAGTGAACCCGACTTCAGTTGGGTCCGACCGACTGAAGCAACTTAGCAGCAGCAGCAGCATAGCCAATGAGGGCCTCCCTGGTGGCTCAGACAGTAAAGAATCTTCCTGCAATGCAGGAGACCTGAGTTGATCCCTGGGTTGGGAAGATCCCTTGGAGAAGGGAATGGTTACTCACTGCAGTATTCTTGGCTGGAGAATTCCATAAACAGAGGAGACTGGTGGGCAACAGTCCTTAGGGTCACAAAGAGTTGGACAAGACTAAGCGACTGACGGAGAAGGCAGTGGCAACCCGCTCCAGTACTCTTGCCTAGAAAATGGACTGAGGAAATGAAAATGCTTCTCCTGCCATGGACGGAGGAGCCTGGTAGGCTGCAGTCCATGGGGCTGCTAAGAGTCAAACACGACTGAGCGACTTCACTTTCACTTTACACTTTCATGCGTTGGAGGAGGAAATGGCAACCCACTCCAGCGTTCTTGCCTGGAGAATCCCAGGGACGGCGGGGCCTGGTGGGCTGCTGTCTATGGGGTCGCACAGAGTTGGACATGACTGAAGCGACTTAGCAGCAAGCGACTGACACATTCACTCACTACTATAGCTGATTAACACTTTATAAGTTTCAGGTGGACAGCAAAGGGACTCACCTATACATGTACCATTCTCCCCCAAACTCCTCTCCCATCCAGGCTGCCACATAACATGGGGCAGATTTCCTTGTGCTCTACATTTGGACCTGGTTGGTTATCCATTTTAAATACAGCAGTGTGTACATGTCAATCCAAAACTCCCTAACTATTCCTTCCCCGAATTTTTCACCCCTGGCAACCATAAGTTTGTTCTCCAAGTCTGTGAGTCTATTTCTGTTTTGTAAATAAGTTCATTTGTATCGTTTCTTTTTAGATTCTGCATATAAGGGATGTCATATGATATTTCACCTTCTCTGTCTGACTTCACTCATTATGACAATATGTGGGTCCATCCATGTTTCTGCAAATGGCATTATTTCATTCTTTTCAATGATTGAGTAATATTCCATTGTATATATGAACCACATCTTCTGTATCCATTCCTCTGTTGGTGGACATTTGGGTTGCTTCTGAGTCTTGGCTATTGTAAACAGTGCTGCAGTGAACATTGGGATGCATGTATCCTTTCAGACCATGCTTTTCTCTGGGGTATATGCCAAGAATATTTCTTAAATCTATTTATACTTACTGAGATAAGTTTTATTGCCTAACATGTGATCTGTCCTGGAAAATGTTCTACATGCATTTGAGAAAAATGTGTATTTTGCTCTTTTGGGGTTGAGTGTACTATAGATATGCTCTATATCTAAAAAGAATTATTTTATCTATATAGCATATTATAGCATTACTTAAATCTTTAGTTTCTCATTGATATTTCTGTGTACTTGTTTATCCTTTATTGAAAATGAGGCATTGAAATCTCCAACTGTCCTACTTTAATTATTTCATATCTTTTTTCATGTATTTTGAGAGTCTGTTGTTACATGCATACATGTTTACAATTATGTATCTTGTTGATAAGTTGGCCATTTTTTCACTGTAGATATCCTTCGTTGCCATTAATAACCATTTTGTAATATATTCCATTTTTCTGCTAATAGTATAGCCTTTTGGCTACTGTTTGCATGGTATTTTTTAGTCATTTAATCTATTTTGTGCTTGAATCTAAAATGTGTCTGCTGTAGATAGTATGTAGTTGTCAAGTTTTTTAACCTAGTCTGCTCATTTCTGCCTTTGTTCGTTCTGCTTACATATATATATATATATATATATATACACACACACATATATATATATACACATATATATATATATATAAAATTATGCAAAAGGGAAGATTACTTCTGCCATTTTTGCCAGGTGTGTTCTGTGTGTTTTATATCTTTTTTGTTCCTCATTCCTTCATTAGTGCCTTCTTTTTGTTAAATAGATATTTTCTAGTGTGCTTTTTAATTCTCTTGTTTCTTTTGCCATTTAAATAAATGTGCACTTCAGTGGTTGACCTGGGGATTAAAATCAACATCTCAACCTACAACAATATAGTTTGAGTTAATACCACTTAATTATAGTGGCATACAAAACTTTCCTTCTGACTCCATCCCTTGTCTGTCTTTTGTGCTATTGTCGTTATATAAACTACATCTACATAATACACACCGAACAGCATGCTTATAATTATTGATTATGCGGTTTCTTTAAACTTGTCTATTAATTTCCTCCTGCTGCTTGTGTAAAAAAGAGTTACAGTAGACCTTGCTCCTTATCCTTGAAATAACTGCTTATGAGGCCTGCTCGTTGCTGGCATCTGAAAACTTGGATTTCAGGAGGGTTCCCACCTGCCTAACTGACACGAATGGCTTACTATACCTAAACTGCTTGTACAATGTAGTTCATGCTGAAGGGAATCTGGAATTTTGATGCAGATCTAGTTAGTCTGACATTTGGGCTTCTTCAGGGTCGGTTTCTGTTGATTGCTTTTTCTCTGTGTATGGACCAATGTCTTTGTTTTGTTTTGTTTTGTTTTCCTTGAAAACTGGACATTTAAAATATTTTAATGTACCACCTCTGGAAATCTGGTTCTTCTCCCTCCCCTGTATTTCTTTTGTTGTTATAGTTTGTTTGTTTAATGACATTTCAGAACTCATTTTTAAAGTCTGTATTCTGTTGTACGTGGTCCCTGAAGACTGCTCCTAGTTTAGTTGTCAGCTCATGATTAGACACATTTCCTTAAATACTTGGAACCTTTAAGTCTCACAGTCTTTCAAGGGGTGTGTGTGTGTGTGTGTGTGTCAGGCATTTACAGTTCGGCCTCGTGCTTCACTTAATGCTGCACAAAGCCTCAAAGTTAGCCAGAGGTGAAAGGCCTTTCTTGACTGTGCAACAGCCTTGGGCGTTTGCATAACTTCTAGATTTCTAGGAATCTGTAGGAGATTTTCAGAGTTCCCTACTGACATCTCATTCCTCAGCTTTTCTAGAAAATTTTTTTCTTAATGTATTGCCTGCCCCAACTATTTTTTCCCCAACCTCTGACAGTTGAGATATGTAACAGTTGTCCTTGATTGATTTTCAGTAAATACCCCAAGCTCTTCGCGTTGGAAAAGCTTTAAGTCAGGTTAAATAAAGGCAGCCTTTCAAATGGGGGTCTATCAGCAAACCATTAGATAGGTCAAATATAATAATTTTGGGGGAATTCATTCTGCCTTCAGTGGCTGCCAGGCTGCTCATTTTCACGGGGACTTTGGGCTTGTTGGGGCTTTTTGTTTTGGGGCCACATTCTAGCATGTGGAATCTTAGTTCCCAGTTGTATGTATGTGCTCAGTTGTATCTAACTCTTTGTGACCCCACGGACTGTAGCCTGCCAGGCTTCTCTGTTTATAGAATTTCCCAGACAAGAATACTGGAGTGGGCTGCCATTTCCTATTCCAAGGGATCTTCCCAATGCAGGGATCAGACCTGCATCTCTTGATGTCTCCTGCTTTGGCAAGCGGATTCTTTACCACTGTGCCACCTAGGAGTCCCCTTAGTTCCCTGACCAGGGATCAAACCTGCACTCCTGCATTGCAAGTACAGAGTCTTAACCACTGGACTGTCTGGGAAATCTCTGGGCTTGTTCGTTTAAATTGCTAATTTGGAGCTGGAAGTAAAGGGTGGAAAGATAAGAATAGGGAAGGCCAAAACACCACAAGGCTTTCTGTTTTTATTGAGACTACAGAATTTCTTCCCAGATGGCCGCAAACTTTTGGTTAATTCCTTTGTGTTGATTCTGATAATTTTTTCTTTTATGGAGGAGAGAATTTTTGTAGGCTTTTACTACTTTATTGATATCCTCCTTTTTGTCTCTAAACATGACCTTTTCCATTCATCTTTATGTGCCTCTGCCTTGTGGGAGCTTGAGTTTATTCAATTATCTCTTAAGCTTTTTAACTGTCAACAATTGTTCCATTTTGTTTTGCTTTAGTTTAGATAGACAGGAATCTGAACAATATTGAAATAAATTTAATATAAAGTCATAATGATTTTTAGTTCATTCTCAATAATTGAATATCTGGGAAGAATAAGGCACTTTCCCCATAAAAATGTGTAAAATATTAATATTGTACATTCTCATTAGTGTTACTTGTAGATTTTTTTTTTATGGCTCCCTCTTCTCTTCCTTCTTACTATTACCGTGTTCATTTTTTACCTCCTTAGGCCACAGAGAATGCTGATGGGAGAACCATTTCCCTAATTTCCAAGTAGTCAAGCTGATTGCCATGATGGGTGAGTTCCAACTAAAAGCATTTCTCATCTATAATTAAAGGATAATATGGGGTGGGGGCTTTCTCTGTGTGTATGATGAGCTTCTTAGGAAGAAATCTTATGATTTAGTAGGTTTATATAATGTTTTACATTTATTTACTTAATAGATTTTCGATTAAAGCACTTACTGTGTTGACTTTTACAGTTTCGGGATAACCAATTTGTGCAGGACATGATGTGGACATTCAAAATAAACTGTTAAGATGGATTGTGATTTTTTCTTTCTTTCTTTTATTTATTTA
Organism: Bos javanicus; assembly: GCF_032452875.1. Classification (NCBI taxonomy): domain Eukaryota; kingdom Metazoa; phylum Chordata; class Mammalia; order Artiodactyla; family Bovidae; genus Bos; species Bos javanicus. Next base: position 5,229,175 of record NC_083869.1, read on the forward strand.
TTTTTTTGGATTGTGATTTTCTTCGAGTCTGATGGCCAGATAAAGTTTTTGGTAAAGAAACCTGACTTGTAAAGATTGAGTAAAGGCTGAGGAATGAATTATTATATAATTACTCAGCAGTATAGTAGTATAGATAGACTAAAGAAAAGAGCTGCATAAAAATAGTGAATCATAAAACTTTATAACAGAATAGAGGAGTAAATCATTGGTGCTCAAGGAGGATATGTTTTACAACTCTTGTGAGTTTTCTGTGGTGTCATATAATGTTAATGGAAAGGAAGGCCAAAGTATGGGAATGGATTGTGGGGGTTAAGTTTATATATCTTTTTGTTTTCTTCTGTACTTTCTTTTTTTCCCCCTCCTTTTCTCCTTGGAGTTGAGGGTTCCAATGTGAGGCAGGGATTAGACAGGGAAAAACTAGAAAGAAATGGAGCAAATGGCCCATCCTATCCTAATGGGGAAAAATAGACTGTGTAGTTGGAAGCTGAGGTTTTAAATTTAGACCAGTATCTTATACCAATATCTTAATTCTGACATGTATTTGCCAATGTTTGTCTTTGTCACAGTGTTCCTATCCCTTGCTTAACAAAGATATTATTCAGTCTTATATGTATATACATGACATTAGAGCCAAAGAGCTTAAATTTGTCCATGTTCTTCACTGGAAGGGCTAGCACACATCAGTGTGTCTGTTGTGGTAAATGTGTAGGCAAAACCCCCACCTTCCTACTTTTTAAATTTCTCTTCCGTTTCCTCTTTTTGTAACCAGGAGTTCAGTGCCATCAGGTGGTCCAGATGCTCCACTTTTGTCACCTTCACCTCCAGTTCCAAATTGGAACTTTTACTGAATTCGTACCAGCTTTTCATTTTTGTTGCTCTCACCATAGTATGCAAAGTACAGTCATTGCTTAAAAACATTTACAGAGGTAGTCTCAAGAAACTGTGACTATTTAGAAGGATGCATCACAGATACTTGAATTTTAATTGAAGATTTTCTCCTATAAATACTTTAAGTATAATGAATGAACCATAAAAGCTAATAAATTAAGCATTTCTGATAAATCTTTTATTTGAAATTATTACCTCCCAAACATTTTCTGTGTTTGTGCTCAACAATGAAACGTCCTCTTAATGTGTGTCAGAAATCCACTGCTGCTTCTGTGTGACTCTTGGTCAGACTGTGGGATCCTCTGAGCAGCCTCTCTGCCATATAGAGCAACTCATGATCCTGTGATGTTTATAACCTGTCTAATCTTGCTGGTACCTGTAACCACCATAGAGATTCTTAATAGAGTGAAATGGTCTAGAATTGTTAGAACAGTGCTTGTAGTGTAAGTTCACCACTTTGCTTGATCCTTTGGGCATTTGTTAGCTTATGTCTTATCAAAAGCAAGTTTCCTGTTGGGTACTTATGTAGCATCTGATTCTCCTTCAAACCAGAAAAAAGAAGGAACTCGGTTAAGTAACCCTTCAGTTGTATGTCATCTCCCTGAGAAGTTACTTTTATTCAGTGGCCCTCTCTACTTTTTTACATGTACAGTGGCAAATGGTATTCATTTCTTTAAACTCAGTACATGTAATATACTGAGTATATATTACATGTACTGAGTTAATATATGTAAACGTGATAAGAGATTTAAGCCAAAGCCTTCCCAAGAATTTATTTTGGTGTTATAATATTAAACATGTAATGTTGAACATGAAATATGGTGAAAATGCCTAAATTCACATGCTTAAAGAAGAAAATAATTAGGACATAGATACATTTAGGTATTAAAAGTTTTCCTCTCCCCAGTGTAGAATTACGGGTCTTACTTTTCATAAGAAAGTTATATGAGATAATTTCATTCCAGTTCATAGTATTTTCTAAGGAAGGATTTATATTTTATCAATAAATGACATAGTCTGGCTTGGACCCATATACAGCACACATGTTGTAATTACGTTATAGACCCATTTGGCTCAGTTACTGTTTGGCTAAGCTAATATTATGTAGAAATTTTATTTCACAAACAATACTTCTTGAAGGATTAAAATTTTCTCTGGACCTGGAATTTGTTAACAAAACCTTTGGAGCCATAATTTTAATTTTAGTATGTAAGTAGTTTCACTATAGAACAGAATATATTGAGTGTTGTAAAAAAATTAAATGTTAGAGAAATAAGCAATTTGTGTGTTCAAAAGACTGATAAAGCCATTAACTTGCCAAATTCTTTTTAATGATCTCCCTTTACAGGATAAAGCATGTTTTAATTACTACTGCTGTGGAACACAAATTATTATTACCAAAAATGGTTACATTGTAAAATGTAAGCTGTAAAGTCCCTCAGTTCCTTTATTGACCAATTGTTGATTATCATTAGTAGAATTGATTTACTAGTGAAAAATCAATTAAATTGTCCAGAGATCATACAATTATCATTACTAGGATGCTCATGCTTATATAGTCTTAGAAAGAAATCTTTGGTATGTTTGGAAAAGATTAAAAGTTCATGGTTCATGATTGTTTCAGTTTTATGGATTCAGTACTTTTTTCTAAGAAGTGAATTTTTCTTGCATTGATACCTGTTAAGTTGTTAGTGGTTGAGGTCATTAGTCTGTTAATGTAGTCTTGTTGAACCTTATGGTAAAGATATTAAAAAAAAAAAAACCACATCCAAATATCAGTAGCCCTTTATCTACAGATACAGCTTTTCTTTGTTTCTGACTTGAAGTACTGATGAAAGAGAAAAACTCTGAAAGGAATTCTGTATTTTAAACATACATGCTAAATAATGATAGTATTTAGAGAAAGGTATTTATTTTTTCCCCACTTGTTTTAATTAAGATTTTAGATGTCTTGTTGATGTTTTGTTTAGGAGTCATAGAAAAGAATTTGTTAAAACAGGGTTGTTTTGACCCATATCCGAGGATGTTACATCAGGAGAAGAGTCAGGACTGTACTTGCCTTATAAATGTCTTGTGTGAACACCTAGTGTGAGGCAGGCGCTTGATATAGTACAGTTTTAATGTTATTTATGTTCAGTTTTTAAATAACTAAGCTTTTCTTTTACCAAAAAAACCAATGCAGGCCTTAAAAGTGTTCTAGATGCATTGAGTTGTATTATAAATTTTGTATTGATGTCTATGATAAATACATATTGAAATCACAGTTCTGTGTGTGTTTTATTTTTAAAATACCTAGATGATCAGCAAGCTTTGAACTCAATCATGCAAGATTTGGCTGTTCTTCATAAGGCCAGTCGACCAGCATTATCCTTACAGGAAACCAGAAAAACAAAGTCCTCATCACCAAAAAAGCAGGTATTTGTCTCAGTAATATTTTAGTAAATATGTATTTGTTCTGTGAATTATCTTCTTTGAATATCCTAATTGTATAGAGTACTTGTTTGAAGTGATTAGCTTTTATACTTTTGAATCAAGTATTTTGTTGTTTGTCATACATTTTTCTCTAAGGGTGTCAGTTTTTTTTTTAATGATAGTTTCATTTGTGGTAACTTCTCTCTAGAGTAGATATCTCATCCAATTCCTAAGGCATGTAACACACACAAATGGCTTTTACTTAAATAACTGACTATTCTCTGTATTTACAGATGAAGATAATTTTGATTCTCATACATGAAATTTATTTGGAACATCTAACATAGATAGTGGAAGTGTAGTATTCTGTATTGCTCTCTAACAGAATTAGTAAATGTCTCATACTGGGGATGCCATCACTAATAGATCTTGGTGCTCTTTCCTGTTGAGCCCAGATTAAACAACCTAATTCTCAACTCAGCTCTTTGGTAGAAACTGTCAGGTGATTGGAGTTGACACTGATTGAAATCTCCTTCCCCCTCTGCTCTATCTTAAATGAGTGACTAAAAAGAAAAGTGATTTAGAAATTCTGGGAGTTTTATCTCATCTCTGACATGACTTATCATTTCATTACAGAATGATGTTCGAGTCAAATTTGAACACAGAGGAGAAAAAAGGTAAGGAAGGAAGCATTATATGTCAGTTCATTGATTTAATCAAATGCATGGCCTACTTAAGATAGTAGAGGTTCTTTGTAGATTTTAATGTAGGTTCTCATGGCTTACAAATTGAGAATGGAATAGTCCTTGTTGGTAACTGTAATGTGTACTTGTACTTAAGATAGAGTCTATCAAATTTCAGGCTAAGCATCAGAAGTGAATCATGTTTTTACTTTGCAGTATTAGGAAATAAGTCAGGTCATTGTGTAATGCAGCTTTAAATATTACCATTTAAAAACATTTTTACTCAGTGGAAATTAAATATTTTTCTCCTTATAATTCTATCATCTCTTCAGATACTATACAGATTTTAGGTGTATGGACTTAAATTCACAATTTTGAGTATTCTGAAAAAACTTGAATCATTTGACCTGTATTAGTAACATTGAGAAAAGTGTTGGACTGGTGACTGTAAATTATTTAGCAAAGGTGGACGACTACCCTTCACCTGGGCGTTTGTATCTCAGTGGAATGGTGGAAATGGTCGCAGTGGTGGGTGGTTGACGACAGAATTGCTGACAAGACCTCGTAGGTGTTAAAGAAGATAGAATTTTATTTCTATTATTAGTGTCTCATTAATTTAATGAAAGATCTATCTGTCTTAAGGATTTTAAAAAGCTCACAGATCATATAACCTGAAGATGTAAAAATGTTTTACACAGAGATTAAAAAAAAAAAAAAGAGGTGGAGAGTCTTCCCTGGCGGTCCAGTGGTTAAGACTGCACTTCGAATGCGGGGACTGTGTATTTGATCCTGGTCAGGGAGCTAAGATCCTACATGCCTTAGGGCCAAAAAACCAAAACATAAACAGAAGCAATATTGTAACAAATTCAATAAGGACTTTAACAAATAAGTAAACTTAAAGAAAAGAAGGGAGTAGGGGATGCAGATACATCATACAAGTATTGTCCTGTCTACTTTTTCCTGTTTACAACTTTTATGGATATATTCTCAATTTTGTTATAGTTCATTGAGCACTGTTTATTGAGTACTTACTATATGCTGGGCTATAAAGGGAATAAAGTTAAGTGAAATATGCATGATCCCTCCTGTTACAAAACTTACAAGTCTAGTAGATAGTCTCCAAGCTTAGAGGCATGGTCCCTAGGGGCAACACAAGTCAATCCTTTGTGAAATAAGAAGAAAATTCTAGGATTAAAAATTTTTAATTCTTTAAAAATATTTATTTGGGATGTGTATGCTTACGTGATATATATGTGTGTATGTGTGTGTTTGTGTGTGTGTGCGTGCACATGCACTCAGAAATACTGAGTTGATAAGAGTTCAGAAATCAGAACTTGGATTCCCAGAGAACAACTTTATTCTTTTAACAGTTTCATCGTATGGCCATGATGTAGTTATTAATCACTTTCCAAAATGAACATTTTACATTGTTATTTAATATTCTTATAAATAACAGTGCAAATTATAAACTGCAGAGTATTTTGAGTATTTCCTTTTTATAATTTTTATTAGGCTAGAACAGACTTCAGAGTTCTTGAACTTTGTGTTAAAATGTTAGTGCACCTGATCAGAAATGAGCCATTGTAATGTGTAAGTAAAGTGAATATTTGTATTTTAACTTGATTTTGTATTTCTGTATTCAGGAGATAACTGTTACGATTAAGTTATTTAACTGTGCATAAGAAAATAAAATATATTAAAATTCTGTTTACATAGAATCCTTCAGTTCCCCAGACCAGTTAAACTGGAAGACCTGAGGTCTAAAGCTAAAATTGCCTTTGGACAGTCTATGGATCTGCATTATACCAATAATGAGGTAAACATGTGCACATTAACTTTCAAGTTCTTTTTTTGGAAAAATAGTGTGTTTATTTAAGAGATTGTTTTAGGATGATTGTGCTTTTATTTGGGCATCGATACAGATGTGCTGTTTTAGAGGAATAAGATATCAGTAGTAAATTTTAACTCATTAAAATGCATTTTTTCATCGTGGAAGGTACTGAAAGGTGCTGCTGTGCAACAGTTGAGAATCTGTTAAAGGAGGAAATGCATGTATCGCCTAGAAGTTTGCTGCTTGTTTATGTTTTATTTTTGTTCTTTGTTCTTTATTGATGAACTCTGTCCTTTTCATACTGTATACTTTTCTACAGAGACAACAGGGCTTTGGTAGTTGGACAGTTTAGTTAAAGCTTAAAGGATTGCTTTCATACTGGTAAGGATGTGATTAGATTATGTTTGGGAGTCAGTATGTAATCTCAGGGGCTCACTATGACACTAAGGAGCTCTGTGTTCTGGGGAATCCCTTTTGAGCCTTCTGTAAAATTTGGATTGCAAATCTCTGAGATTTTTTTCAGATCCTATGATCTCAGATCAAGATCTTGAGATTTAAAAATTTCTAGGGACAGTTTAGTTAATTGGTTAATTTATTTTCTTTTCCCTCTCAGAAATATCTGTTGAATTTGCAAGGCATGATGGTTATGATTTATGAATTGCAGCCCCTAGTGAATTTTATAGACTTGTAGTAGAAGTAGACAGTTAATAATTGAATTGTTTAAATATGTAAATTCTTTGAAGGAAATGCATAAAATATTATGATAAAGGATAAAGGCAAGGGCAGTATATGTCTTATTTAGTTAATACTAAGGAAGAGCTAAATGAGGTCGTAATACTTGATTGTTGAGATTTGAAGTATGATAAGCCAACCCTACAAAGAATTTGAGGGGAATAACATTCATGGTAGAGAGCAGCTTGAGAGCAGAGCATACAGAGATCCTGGGAAGAAAAAGACTTGTGTGTCAGGAATAGAAAAAAATGTCAGTGGTAATGGAGTGACAGTGGGAAGTTTAGTAAAAATTAGAAAACATGCAAGTACTTTGCAAATGTTAAAGCATTGTGCTAATAAAAATATTTGAAATATTAGATTTTCTAATGAATTATTGTCATTTTAAAGCAAGAGAACATGCAAATATGGCTTGTCTAAAGATATCACTCATAAAGTGGAAAGTATTTTGAATAAGTAAAAATCCGTATCCAAACAAACAGTGTTTCTGAACAAAGTGATGAGTACCATACTATAGTAATACCTTAAAATATCATTTTTCAAATACTTTTTGGGTTTTTGGTTAGCTATGAACACCTCTTCTTGCCTGGCCCTGTCTTAACACTTATTTGTGTCTGTGCTGGCCTGATTTCCAACTGCCTGCCCCTGAGATTCTGAGGACTTCTCAGAGATACGACTGTAGGGTGTAACCTGAGTACATAAGGGAGGGAATGGGGATTGGTGATACGAGGCTCAAGGATGTGGTGGGAGATGGGGATGGATGGGCCCCACTTGCCCACCGTGCCAACTTGCTGGGTGGTACACCCTTTATGGACCTCCTCTCTTCCTTGTCTTCCCGATTACCCTGCCAGTGTTTCCTAGTATCTTTTATAAACATACCTGAATGTTTATCTCATGGTACGATTCTGGGGAACCCAGATATATCTTTGTTTTGGTTTTGTTTGGTCTAAAATTGTGTCATGGAAAACTTTCAAATGCCAAGGTACATTGACTACAATATTTCCTTGACCTGTGAGCCTAGTATGTCTGTCAAGAAAATTAGGTTAGTTTTGCATGATTTGTTGATATTGTTCCTGTCTGAGCTCTTAAAATTGCCATTTCCTTTTCTGAGTTCTCCCAGTTTGTTTACAGACATACCTTGTAGATACTGCAGGTTCAGTCTAGACCTCTACAATAAAGTGACTGTTGTAATAGAACCAGTCACATGAATTGTTTTCCCAGTACAGTTATGCATGTGTTATAGTCTCTCAAGTGTGTGATATTAAAAAATACTTTATAGTTAAAAATGCTAGCCATCATTGTAAGCTTCAGCAAATTATAATCCTTTTGCAATAGTAACATCAAAGATCACTGATCATAGATCACCATAACAGTTACAATAATAATGAAAACAGTTGAAATATTTGGAAGAATTACCAGAAAGTAACATAGAGACACAGGGGAGTAAATGCTGTTGGAAAAATGGTGCCAATAGACTTGAGGCAGGGTTGCCACAAACCTTCACTTTGTGAAAAAACAGAATCTGTGAAGAGCATAGGTGATGTGCTCTAAAGCAGGGGTGCCTGCATATAATATTTTCTAGGGTTTTCTTGAGGATTGACGTAGAGCTGATTGACTAGGTTTTAGCAACTTGCTCCCATTTTCCAAAAATTGGGAAATTTCTCCGTATCAGCTTCTTTTTCTCATGCTTTCTGAAGGATTCTTAGAGTGGTTTTGCTGTTTATATCTGGGTGTCCTCTTGGCAAAAGTATGGTAGAGGAGGCATTAGGGTACAACATTACATTGCTTAACGTTTTCCTGCCGCTCTGAGTTCCTGTGAGAGTCTGTGATTTTTGAGTTAGCTATGTTCTGATTCACAAAATGACAAGCCTGGTGTGTGTTCTTGGACAGTGGGGGTACTAGGGAGAGACTTAAAAGAGGTGTTAGTTTTATGGACCTGTAGACATGCAGAAAACTCACTGATACTGTTTTTATTCCGGTTCTATAAATATTTTTTTTTTCTGTGTAGTACAAAATCCTCTGTTCTAAAAGAATTTTTTGGTTTACCAGAATTGAAACAATTTAAGCTGGGATTGGATCTTTATCTTATACAGTGTCAGGCAGGTATGTATTGTCACAGGGCATAGACGGGGATGTGCAGGCCAAGTGGATTTTCTAAGACTTTCTCCATTTTAGATAGGTAGACAGTGAACCTTTTTATGAACTGTTTTCATGTTTCACTATGTAAAGTTAAAAGATAATTCATTTATTTCAAATTTAGGTTCTATTTAATGAGATTTTTGGACTCAATTTTTTGTTTCCTTTCCAGAAATTATTTTTATTAACATACAACTGATGTACCTGTAATAAGCTTGAGGGAAATAGATTTTATGAATGAGACTAAAGTGAATTCACCAAACAAGAAAATATTGGGTAATTTATTTAGTATAATTTGGAAAAGGTGAAACTTGTTCTCGACTTTTAGTTCTTGTTTTAAAATTTGTAACAGGTGCCCTTAGCACATATGAGAGATTACATCAGAGCTATAGACCAAGGTGCCACTCCAGGCTCCTCCAGAATGTCCAGATTTCACTCTAGCAAGCTGTAGAATCATTTATGTTAATATTCTGTTACTGTGATTTAAACTAGTATCTTTTCCTTGGGAGAAGTAAACAATACAATTATAAATAATGTGTAATTAAAGTAAATATTCAGGTTTTCTCCTTAAGTGAAAATTGGCAGAACAATCCTTATCATTGCTTTAAAATGTTTTCTAGTATTTAAAATTTAATTTAAAAGCTATTAAAGATGGGAACAAAGGGTTCATGATTGATAGAAAAGTGGAAGGAATTTAAGTAGATCAGACTTGTTTTTTTGATATCAGTTACTATTCTGTTTGTTTGTTTGTTTGTTTTAAGAAAAAATTCTCAGGAAAAAAAAGGGCCTAATAGTAGATAAGTTGTAACAGTATAAAATTTGCTATGAACAGAAATTGGGAATATAATTTCAAGTACTGAGAGAGGGTAGGCAGATTGTATGATGTAATTCACATTAGTCTGCCTTGTATTTGTGTCTGGCAGCCTTTCTTAAACAAGGGGTAGTTTTCATAAAAGAAATCTACAGAGAACGAGTTCACACCATGTCAGCTAGTGGGTTTGAGTACAGATGAAGCTTTACCCTATGATATTTATTAGACAGACAGTATTTACCAAGAAGTTGCTTTCTGCTGTGCTCTGCCTTCACTGCTAGTTTAGGGGAAACCCTTGTCTGCTGGGTGTTCATACTGCACAACACCCTTACCTAGTTCACTGGCCCTTTACGTTCGCATGGCCTGTATACTGCTTGTGTTAGTGCAGGCTCACAAGTGTGGAGTACGTTTGCTTGTTTTCATTCTGTCCTTTTAATGAAATGGAATGTACTTTGAAGATTATTGACAGAGTTGTCTTTAGCTAGTAAATTTACATTTTTTTTGTTACTTTTTTATCTTTATTTGTATTGGTTTTGCCATACATCAACATGCATCCGTCACGGGTGTGCACGTGTTCCCTATCCTGAGGCCCCTCCCACCTCCCTCCCCATACCATTCCTCTGGGTCATCCCAGTGCACCAGCCCCAAGCTTCCTGTATCTTGCATTGAACCTGGGCTGGTGATTCGTTTCTTACATGATATTATACATGTTTTAATGCTATTCTCCCAAAGCATCCCCCCCTCCCCCAAAAGACTGTTCTGTACATCCGTGTCTCTTTTGCTGTCTGAGCCTATTATACAGAGTGAAGTAAGCCAGAAAGAAAAACACCAAAACAGTATACTAACGCATATATATGGAATTTAGAAAGATGGTAACGACAGCCCTGTATGCGAGACAGTAGATTTACATTTAAAACAAGTATTTTGTTAAGTAGTGTGAAGCTTGCTTTTCCCTCACAGACTGTTCAGGTGCTTCTGTCGCTTATAACGTCTGATCCGTAAGAGGACTGATGAAAGCAGAGTGCAGCATCCAGGGCTTACTGAGGGTGGCTCACCTGTTCAGCTTACTGCTTTAGATGGCGGTGGCCACGTTGCCATGGTCAGGGACAGCAGTGCAAGGTGGGCTGTAGACTGCAGGCACAGTACTGGTGGCACCCCGCCACGGCATCTGCCACCAGTGCTTAGTTGCGTGTTATATGTTGGTAAGTACACTGGTGAGAATGCATTTCTCTGGTTATTATTTTTAAAAAATAAAAATTTCATCAGTGCAGGTGAAAGATAATACTTTTATATAGTTTTTGTTTATGTTCCTTAATGCTGTTTTGAGGTGAAGAGACTATAACTTAAGTTTAACGATATTGTGGAAATATCCTAGAAAATTGATCTTTAATCTTTAAATATGTTTTCTAGAAAAATTTAATGTATAAGAAAGCAAAAAATTTATTCATATTCATTTTATGATTTCAGTGATGGTAGGATGAGAAGAAAAAAACCTAGATACATGTATTCATTCAGAATTTCATTATACTGACAAGGAGCAAAGTATTTTGAGGTTGATAATTCCATAATAATGGAGATACTCCTGGAAGGACTTGATGAGATGGCTACACAATTCCTTATGTTCCTTTTTGTTTAGTTGGTAATTCCATTAACCACCCAAGATGACTTGGACAAGGCTGTGGAACTGCTGGATCGTAGTATTCATATGAAGAGCCTCAAAATATTACTTGTAATAAATGGAAGTGCACAGGTATGAACTGGGAATTTTTTTCAGTGAGGATTATAGGATATATGCCTGTAAGAAGACAATGTATGAAACATAGTTATATTCTATAATCATTGATATATTTTCAGTATGATTAAATTTAAACTTAAACATTGTAATTGCTATAGTTCAGTATCCTTGCTCCTCAAAACTATATAGCCAAAATTACAAATAAGTATAATATACTGTACATATGATGTTAATAGCAGCTGAGAACCTGGGAAGAATTACATTAGATTTAAAATTTCAAAGAGTAAATTTGCTAAGACCCAGACAGAGAATACTTGGGTTGTATTTGATAGGGGAAGGAGTCTGATTAAAACCCTAAAGGAGAAGAATAACATTCATCTTCCTTTTTTCTCTTTAGGCTACTAATTTAGAGCCATTGCCATCACTAGAAGATTTGGATAACACAGTATTTGGAGCAGAGAGGAAAAAAGGACTTTCTGTAGTAGGTAAGAAAGCTAGAGTCTAAATCATGAAACGGGTTATTTCTCAGCTTCATCTCCATTCTTTAATGTAGGGCAACACCTGTACATAATCCTGATAAATAGTTTATCTTTTTACTCCTTGCAGTTTATTGCAGTTAACTACATTCTAGTATCTGATGTCCCTTGAAAAGTTACTTCAAGTATTAACAGGATTAGCAGTCACCAGTTTAAATATTTCCTTTCTTTATATACATGGGGTATTTTGATTTTTAAAAAATTAAAACCTAAAAAATGTTTTAATTGTAAAAATAAAGGGAAAAAATTAATTAAAGTTAATGGATGGACTAATAAGTTCATAGGCCTTTCTCTAAGTTTTAATTATTGCCAGGAATGCTGTCAAAATAAAGATTGCTAAGAATTTGCAGATTATGCTTTATAATTACTTTAGTAGTCATTAAAAATACACTTATAATTAAGCTTATGATAGAAAAATGGATCCTATGTGCAATTTTTTTTTTAAAGGAGGCTTATTAGAGAAACATAGGCTGGGCAGAGGTGCTCTGAACTCGCCAGTTCTGTGAATCTTCTTGAGTTTGTATAAAACATTGATATTCTACATTTTTATATGATAAAAACATTATATTGCTCAAAAAACATTGGTCTAAATGTTTTTAACAGATAGGGCAGTGAATATGGGCATTAAAGGTAGCATGAAAACATGAGAGATGGATTTAAAGAAGGAAGGTAGAAGGAGATAAAAACAGATGAACAGGGAGAAAGCGAAAGGGAATCTAAGACTGGTGATAGAAGAGGATTGTTAGTAATGAAAGAAAAGGTTAAATTGGTGTGTGAACAAACCAAAACATTTATGAATTTGTTACTCATCTTCTGTCTTGTCCCCCCAAACTATTTATGACTTGCTGCTGCGTGCGTGCATGCATGCTCAGTCATGTCTTGACTCTTCATGGCCCCATGCACTGTACCCTGCCAGGCTCCTCTGTCCACGGAATTCTCTAGGCAAGAGTATTAGGATGGGTAGTCATTCCCTTCTCCAGGGAATCTTCCTGGCCCAGGGATCACACCTGAGTCTCCTACATTGCAGACGGGTTCCTTACCATCTGAGCCATCAGAGAAGCCCATTTTACGACTGCATCCTTCCAAGTGTCTGTTTTATGTTAAATCTCACTTTGGGTTTCCAAAGTGTTAGAAATATGAGCAGCAGAGATAATATACAAGTAAAATAATAAAGTTGCTTATCTTCATTTGTATTTATTTTTATATAATTTTTGATAAAAGAATATTACAAGTATCTGAGTTCAAATTCTAGCTCTCTAATTAACCAGCAGCCAGTAACATTGTCCTCATCTTTAAATCATGGGATTATTGCAGCAGACAGTTGAGAGAACACTTTAAAGTACATTTAGCTTTTCAAACTAGAAAGCATGACGGTTATTAATCATCGATTTCTTTCTGTATTCCCTTTTCTTATCATTATAGTACCTATCATTTTAAAGCAAAAAAATGCCGGTTCACCTTAGTTGTATTAGATAGAACAAGCTAAATACATTAGTTAAATTGGCAGTTTTAATTCATTTTCATTTAAAACTGTGCTGAATGCCTCACTTTTACTCTGCTAATAAATATTCTTATTTGACTTCAGTGCCATATAAAAAGAAACGGAAATTGTAAAGTATAATATTACTAGTCTTTTCTTGGCACCTCTTTAAGCTTGAAGTGGGCTTGATAGATATGACCATTATCTTTTCCCTTTGTTTATTAAAAATTATTTCCTTTAATTATTTTCACAAAAGATAGAAGAAGAACTTCTTTGGGACAGGAGTATATGCTGGTGTGAAGGTCTTGACCATTGAAATATCCAGTACTAAGAAAGTTTCAAAAATATAGGTTATCAAGTAAGGAGATAAAGAAATTTTCAAAGCCTTTTTTCTTCCCTGTTGTGCTTTGAGTAATGAGTGTATTTATCTTCTTTTGTAAATAAGAGCTTATGGAAGGAATAAAAACATTAGGGACATTGTGATCATAGTTGTTGCAAAGTCCAAATCAATTCCTGGCTCAGAGGTTTCCTAATAATTTTAGAATCAAGTGTAGAATATTATCTTTTTTTATGCGTATCTCTTGGTAATCATTTTGTTCTCTTTCTCCCTCTCTCTCCACTAACAAATGCCAACATGTGTTTAGTGACCCCTTTACATGAGGCAAGAGGCTTTTTTGCTTGAAATTTGACCAGAATGCAAATGCTCACATAACTTCCTCAAATCTCTTTTTTAATTTCAAAAAATTAGGAGGAAAGCACAGAAACTGTGTTAATAAACATAGCACAATGAGATGAGCTATTTTAGTGTCTCTAATTCTCTAAACTATGAAGAAATTTAAATTCCAGGAATGTGGCTTGCCACCAGAAGCCTAATTTTAAGTATCCAAGGATAAAATCCAGCATTCCAAATTGGAAACATTCTAATATTGGCTAAATGACTAAGAAGTAAATCTCACTTTAGATTTCTAAAGATTAAAGAGAGGCAGTGCAAAGAACATCCTGTAGACAAATGTGCACGGCGTATGTTCATTAGGAATAGTTTTGCCATCACAGCACCTTTGCAAAGGAAAGCTTTAGTCCCATGTTTACAGATGAGGAAACAGGTTCAAGGAGATTAGATAGCTTTTCCAAAGACAGAGCTGGTAAATAACTGGAACTGGAATTTAAACCGAGGTTGGACTGTGAAGTTCACATACTTTCACATGATCACATAGATCATGATGCCTTTCATAAATTACATTAAAGGGTAACATATATCAGGGTACCAGTGACCTTTGGAAATGAAGAAGCAGTGGCATTTATCTAAAAATATAAGATCCCCTGGAATGGCTGCTCACTCCAATGTCATTCCCTGGAGAATTCCTTATACAGAGGAGCCTGGCAGACTATATAATGGGGTTGCAAAGATTCAGATACGACTGAACAACTTTCTTTTCTTTTTGTTTTTCATTGTGTTATCAACCTCATAATGCAGTTGTCAGCAGGCAGAAGAACATACTACCTAACAAGTATAAATGACTATTACATTAAGGTGGGAGTTTAGAAAAGAGTAAAAAACATTTGAAGTTTTACAGACATGAGTGCTCTGATAACTTTTAATCAAAATTGGAGATCAGTTGCTAAAATCAATCATTAAGTTCTGAGTGTATATTTAATTAAAATAAGAATTGGTCCCCTGATAGAATTTATAAAATCTATAATTTTTCTCTCTTGAGGTCCCACTAGTAGAGATAGAAGCTCCCCTCCCCCTGGATACATTCCAGATGAGTTACACCAGGTTGCCCGGAATGGGTCATTTACCAGTATCAACAGTGAAGGAGAGTTCATCCCAGAGAGCATGGACCAAGTAAGCAAAATTTGAATGTTGTTTTTCATTTCATTTAAAGGGATATTGTCAGGGGATAGTGTGGTTTGGCAGGTATATGATGGAAGGTATTTGTTTTACCTCTTGTCCAGTCCCATATCTTCCTTTTCAAGTGAGCAAAACAGGGGAAATACAGGAAAATACCCACTAATTTACATGTGTCTGTATTCATATATAAAGAAAGGTGGTATAAGGCTGATTTTCTTATGTTCATAAATGAATGAATGCATTTGTTTATAATCCTGATATTAACATTCAATTTAATAAATGTTTAACTTTGTGAAGTTGAGGTTTGTCTACTTCCTAAAACATTGAAAAAAAATTTTTTAATCTTTTTAAAAAAGATTTACTTTTTAATTTGTATCTTTGTTTTTGGCTGCACTGGGTCTGAGTTGCCACTGACTTTCTCTAGTTGCTGCTAGCAGTGGCTGTGCTTTGTTGTGATGCGTGGGCTTCCCGTTGCAGAGCACAGGCTCTAGAGCACGCCTGCTTCAGTAGTTGTGGTTCGCAGGCTCAGTAGCTTTCGGGTTTAGTAATTATAGCGCATGGGCTGAGTTGCCCTGCGGTCTATGGGATCTTCCTGGACCAGGAATCGAACTCCTGTCTTCTGCATTAGCAGGTGGATTCTTAACCACTGGACCACATGGAAGGCCTTAAAATGTTTTTTTAAAGTTTTGTAGTAGTGAAGTATTTTTATGGAGTTGCTGTTGTTCTCTTATCATTACATTGGCTGCTTGTATTATTACAGGAGTTCACATTTTCTAATAATGTAGCAGTCATGGTGTCATTTATTTCAGTTTGGGTGGTGCTGTTGTTCAGTTTTCAGTAGACAAAATTATGTGAAGTGTTTAGCTTTTAATTATTTAGATGATAATCCAGAGCGGAAGATATAGAAAATTCCTATTTTTCTATTAGTAAATTTTGCAGTTTTAGTCCACCTACAGGGGACAGCTACTTTTAGAACATTTAAATAGGGTGGCTGCTATTGGATATGGAGTTTATTTTTTGGGTACTGAAAGTGTTCTGCGATTTTGGTGAAAGTTATACATTCTGCTATTAAGCACTGAATTGCACTATATGCTTTAAAATGGGTGAATTTTATGATACATGAATTATAGCCCAACAAAGTTATTTTTAAAAAACAGTAACTTCGGTTATATTCATGTAGAATCAAGGTGGACTTTTTATTTTTCTAGATGCTGGACCCATTATCTTTAAGCAGCCCTGAAAATTCTGGCTCAGGAAGTTGTCCATCACTTGATAGCCCTCTGGATGGGTAATGTTGATTGTAGTTTTTGTTTTTTAATATACATGGGTAAATATGCATATGTATTAATAGCACGTTGAAGTAGCACATCAACTCTTCTGTGCTACATTCAGAGGAATGTAGTTCATACTCATGTATACTTAATGGCAAATTGATTTTTCCAGTCATCAGGCTCAGTATCTTTTTTACTTAAAATGATTTCTGATGATAATATTTTGTTTCCTTCTTGGTAAATTTACTTTTAAACCTGTGTTGGTGAAACTGCTGTCAAATGTTTCATAATAGGTTTAATTTTGGAGATTCTTTAATTTCTGTTGTTCAGAATTATTTTTATTCTGGTACCAAATTATAAGTACTGTACATTCTTGGTAATTATGTCCCAGTTTTGGTTGTCAGTTAAAATTTAAGTACTTTTTGTGAGGAATATACTTTTGTTCAGGAATATAAGCATGGTCAAGTTGCATCTGTGAATTTTTGTTACAAGTGCTCCCTCTCTCCTGGTCTCAGCAGGACTGTTTTCACTTGTAGGGTGCAAAGTCAGTACCTATTTACTCTCCTCTGAGACTGCTTTTGAAAGTAACTTCTGAAAATGCAACTACTATTGTATGGAAATACACATTTAATTTTCTATTATTCATGTATATGAAACCATTGTCTGTGCCCGTGTCTGTCTCAAGATAGATACTTAAAACATTTAAGGAATTCAGGGGAATGAATAGTGATGTGAAAGCTACATATTGAGTACTTAGTATTTGAAAGACAGTGTTCTGAGATAGACAAGTATAAAATTGCTGAGTTAGTATTATCTCCTTGTTATAAATGTGGAAATCATTTCAGAAAGATGATTTGCCAGGGTTGCAATAACTAGTTTAAGTGGCAGAGCTAGGATTGAAACACAGGTTTTTCCATGTATCTATAATGCCAAAATGTATCTTTCTTAACCACTGTACTC
This sequence comes from Bos javanicus, assembly GCF_032452875.1. Taxonomy (NCBI): domain Eukaryota; kingdom Metazoa; phylum Chordata; class Mammalia; order Artiodactyla; family Bovidae; genus Bos; species Bos javanicus. The sequence goes on from NC_083869.1 coordinate 5,246,499, forward strand.
TGTAGGTCAGTTTTAAAAACCAGGCTTTTTGTGTGCATGTATCAAATAAGTGTTTGAAAAAAGTTTCCTTTTTTCAGTTAATGTTTCAGAGAGAGTGCTGTATCTGTGTTTGTATATATTATATATATATAAGATATGTATATTTGTGTGTATATATTTCAAATACCTATATATCTACACATACATATAGATACTGATATTGCATAAAGATTTTTTAAAAATATCTTAAATACTTTCTCTTAAAATAATGACACTTTTTCTACTTTTTAGAGAGAGCTATCCAAAATCACGAATGCCTAGGGCACAGAGCTACCCAGATAATCATCAGGAATTTTCAGGTTAGACTGTTCACATTCTAAATGTTTAAATATTTATGTCATTGAATAATATTTTGGCTGGGTGGGAGAGAGAAATTTTTTTAAAAATCCAAAAATGTGTAAATGTGTTTTTCATGATTAGAAATATTTGATTTTTTAAATATATAACTTTCTTATGTATCTTAATAGACTATGATAACCCTATCTTTGAAAAATTTGGAAAAGGAGGAACTTATCCAAGAAGGTATCATATTTCTTATCACCATCAAGACTATAATGATGGTAAGTTTATTAGGTCAACAACAGTTGTTAAAAATCTCGCAGACAAAAATAAGTTTGTTCCTGTATGACTTAGTTTTCTACTTAAAACTTTTTAAAAAGACTTTGGATCATAACTACAATAGCATTTTAGCTTTATGCCAGCTTACCTCTGAGACATGTCTTTCCTTAGAAAAAAAAGAAGTAGTTAAAAATGGTACTAATTAAAATTACTCCTTTAGTGATGAAATGCATACTGTATTCTTTTTTTTTTTTTGTATTGTCCTTTTAAGGAGAAAAAGTACTTCCTATTAACTTTACACTTTTTGTTTATATTTTAAATCATTACTGAAAATGAAAATAAAATATTTTTCTCCTTTTTATACAAAGTGAGAGAGTTCTGTCTGTGCTTTTATGAATGTGTGAGCACACAAGTTATTTGAACTTATATTCAAACTCTGTTTCTTTTTTCCCCATTTTTCATTTCTACTTATACCTTTTTTTTTTTTTTTTCGTGATTCAGTGTTAGCTGGGGTAGTTCCTTGAACTCTTAAAAATACTGTTCTTAAGTTTAAAACGTAAAATCAAATAATCATTGCTGTTTTAGCTTCTTATCCTAGTCACAGAACAAATTCTGTTCCTTATGCTACAAATTTTAAATACTTGAATTACGATATATTATTACAAGTTGCAAGGTAATTCTGTTTTCATTTTGTAGGTCGTAAAACTTTTCCAAGAGCTAGAAGGACCCAGGGGACCAGCTTCCGATCTCCTGTGAGTTTCAGTCCTACTGACCACTCCTTAAGCACCAGTAGTGGAAGCAGTATCTTTACCCCGGAGTACGATGAGAGTCGAATAAGAAGAAGGGGAAGTGACATAGACAATCCTACTTTGACTGTAATGGACATTAGCCCACCCAGCCGCTGTGAGTAATAGAAATTGGCATAGTGAAATGTGTGGCAGAACCTGTGCAGAATTTTATAATATTAATAGGAGCAAATATAACGAAGCCAGTCCTCAGGGTGCAAGCAGGTTTTCAAAAGAGGTAAAAATGATATTTCTAATGTGTTTATAATGTTGGGTAAAAGCATGGTATTACTGCTAATTACTTTAAATGATTTACTATCTTTTGCTTTTTTTGGGAAAATTGTTACCAGTTACTCATTCGTTCATTCCGCATATTCTTATTGAATGCTTAGTTCTGAGAAATTTTAAATATGACCTCCAAGATGTAATCTAATGGGGAGAATGATGTGTGGAGAAATAATTATAGTATAGTGTCTAATCAAGACCTTTAATGTGAGGAGGAATTCACTAGTTAAATAGGTGACATATACAGGAGGCCATGACATATTTTGGGCTTCCCTAGTAGCTCAGCTGGTAAAGAATCCTCCTGCAATGCAGGAGACCCTGGTTCAATTCTTGGGTTAGGAAGATCCCCTGGAGAAGGGATAGGCTACCTTCTTCAGTATTCTTGGGCTTCCATGGTGGCTCAGATGGTAAAGAATCCACCTGCATTGTGGGAGACCTGGGTTCGATCCCTGGGTTGGGAAGATCCCCTGGAGGAGGGCAACCCACTGGAGTATTCTTGCCTGGAGAATCCCCATGGACAGAGGAGCCCGGCGGGCTACGGTCCATGGGGTCTCAAAGAGCTGGACATGACTGAGTGACTGTGCACACATGACATATTCTGAAAATGAGAAATAGTTCTTTTTTGGCTGAGGTGGAGGATATCTTACTTGAAGCAGCAGAAATAGAACTAGAATGGTAACTAAGGCCAGATTGTGGAGTATGTGACCTTTATCTTGTAAGCAATATATAAAAGATTGATGCTCAAGGGTATTTTTTGCAACAATATTTGTATACTCTGAATTCCTTGCTTTTGTGCTCGTGTTGTCGTATTTTACTTTTACACCTGCAACTTCCATTACATTGCTGCTATTTTTGGCTTAGGCAACTATATTTTAAAGTAATTAAAATAAGAGATGAATGTCTTTTATATATACCTCCAGCTTATTTCTATAGATCTTTATTTATGTTGATCCAGGATTCTGTTAGGTATCATATCCCTTTTGCCTGAAGAATTGTTTTTAACCTTTATTCTAATATGAGTCTACTGGTAACAAATTCTTTCAGCTTTTGTTTGAAAAACTTTTATTTCTTTATTTTTGAAAGATACATATATTTTTCAGGGTATAGAATTCTGGACATTTTAATTTTTTTCTTTCAGCACTTTAAAACTGTTTCTCCATTGTCTTCTGGCTTATATACTTGCTGAGAAGTCTGCTGTATTTCTTACCTTTGTTCCCTTGTATGTAATGTGCTTTTTTTCTCCCACTGGCTGCTTTAAAGATTTCCTCTTATTAGAATGAGAGTGATGGTCTTCCAGCTTTCTGCACTGTAGGCAGATGGAAAAACTTATTACAAATATTACTGCAATAAAGATTAGAAATAGCATGTCTTACATAATCAGTGGCATTTTAAATTGTGTGAAAGATGCTATTATATTTATAATCAGGTAAAAAAAAGCCTCATTGGAAAAAATTAGTCCTAGGAATCTGAACCATGTTTGGATTTAGAATTCTTACAGTTTTCAAAGATGATGATCATTATGAATTTGGATGAACATGATTTTCTCTTAATATCCAAGCATATTCAATTAAAGATATCACCAATGCAATAGTCCTTAACCATTGCGTGCCATTGGGCTACTCCCATTTTAAGAAAATGTTCTTTTTTAGCACCTCGTGCTCCAACCAACTGGAGATTGGGCAAATTACTTGGCCAGGGAGCCTTTGGCAGGGTCTACCTCTGTTACGATGTTGATACAGGAAGAGAATTGGCTGTTAAACAAGTTCAGTTTGACCCAGATAGTCCTGAGACCAGCAAGGTAAGAATCATTGAACAAGCAACTTTGTCACATTATAAGAACCATTTTTACTAAAATAAATATAACACACCATAGAATTTTTTGTTTTTCCTCAATGCAAATTATTTGAAAAAAATAGATAATGGATATGTTTACTTGCTGTGTACTCTGGATATTCTGTTTTAGTACTCAGTTGTATTCTTAATCTGATTTAGTGTTGGTTTAGCATACCATCAAGGACTGTTACAGAATTATTGCCTAGAGACTTTAAAATGTTTATTCTTTGGGAAGTGGAAATTTCAGAATGAAATCACCTTGATGGTCTATGATGTTTGCATTTTTTTTGCTTTTACTAGCAATGCTATAAAGACTTAACAATGAGTTCTGTCTTTCAGGAAGTAAATGCACTTGAGTGTGAAATTCAGTTGTTGAAAAACTTGCTGCATGAGCGAATTGTTCAGTATTATGGCTGTTTGAGGGATCCCCAAGAAAAAACACTTTCCATATTTATGGAATATATGCCAGGGGTAAGTTAGTACATCCTTTGAAATTAGAGATACTCTATTTAAAGTCTTAGTTGAGGATAAAGAAAAACAACAACTTTGATTATAAAATGTTATGGACATTTTGGAAGAGTTTAAATTTAATATAATTTTATTTTTCTGTCTTCTTCACTTATCTTTGTATTTTTTTTTAAATACTAAAGTATACTAAAATAGGTTATAAACATCAGAGCAGTCTATACTCAGATTTCCCTAAGTGCACTAAAAATAACACACAAGTGGTTTATCCAAACCAGGATTCAGCCCAGGACCACACCTTACATTTTGCTACTATGTCTCTTACCCCTCTTTTAACATAAAACAATTTTTAGGTGACATAGATTTGACAAAGAGACCAAGCTAGTTGTTCTGTTGACAGTCTCATCTCATAGACTTCTCTGATCACATCCTCATGGTAGTATTTAGTTTGTTCCTTTGTCTGCATATTTCCTATAAACTCCAACTTAGATCTAAAATCTAAATTATATTCAAATTCAGCTTTTACCAGCATGCATCCCAGATGATGCTGTGCATCCCATTAGAAGACACACAGTTTCTGGTGGTTCTGATAGTGATGTTAAGATTGACGGCTTAATTAGGGTGATTGACATCCTGTTTTCTCCATTGTAAAGTTTTTTTTTTCTGAAGACCAGAAAGTAATCTGAGCGGTAGCAGTGGCACATGGGAATATCCAGTTCCTTTTCAATCATCTATCTAAATGTTTTTAACACAGATTAATAAGAATTGCCTGAGTCATTCATTTCATTAGGAGGTGAAAATGTGATTTGCAAAAAACTCTTTCATTCCTTCTACATTATTTTTAGTATATGTAGAGTACATTCTAATACTAATGATTTTCAACATGGTGGTATATTTACTCACTTAAAAATACATTCATTCTCATAATAGGTGATATGTGTTAGAAAAAGATTTGTGGATCTTTAAGGAAAGAGCTTATTAGAATTGTATGTAAAATAAAATATACATATTGCAGCTTAATCTAATGGATCAACAAAACCGTGGACCAGTATCTGATAGTACAGTTGTCCCTTGGTATCCCCGGGGGATAGTCAGGCCCTCCCACAGATATCAGAATCCAAATATGCTCACGTCCCTTATCTAAGGGTATAGTATTTGCGTATAACCTGCATACATCCTTCCATATACATTGTCATCTCTAAATTACTTATACTACCTAGTACACTGTAAAATGCTACATAAATAGTTGCCAGTGCAGCAAATTCAAGTTTTGCTTTATGGAACTTTCTGGAAATTTTCTTTCCAAATATTTTCAATGAGTAGTTGGTTGAATCTGGAGATGTGGAGTCCAAGAATATAGAGAACTGATTGTAATGGTTTTAACCATCCTCAGTCTTACAAGAGCAACAGTAAACTTTGATTTTTATCTTCATGAATAATTGTTTATAGTGACATCATTGTTATTCATCATTGCTGCTGTTTTATTTTCAAAGATTTATCTTGGCAGTGTAAAAATTGTTCTTTAAAATTCAGTCTACAGAAATAATTCAAAAGAAGACGAAAGTTGTGAAATTTGTTTTAGTACTGTCTGTAATGGCAAAAGTGGAAATATCAGTTCACTCAGTGGGAGTAAATTATGATGACATTGTCCAAGAGAATATATATTTAAAATTGTGAAAACCAAGTAACAAAGTTGGAGGAAGTAGGAAGTACTTTGAGAACGAAAAAGAATATAAAATGCTTTTTAATATTGGTAATGGTATTTTAAAAGTATCTGTATTTGAAAAATAACAGAAGAAACTAAAAAATGAAAATGTAATATGTTGGTGTTGTGATTGATTTTTCTTTTATTCAGATTTCCATTACTGTTTGTGCAGTAAAGATGTAAATTAAATACCTATGAATAAATGTGACTAGAGATGGAGATTATTGAATATAAAGTTAATTAAATTGGTTTGTTGGCTAGAACCAATTTATGTCACAAATAGAGATGTAAGTCATCTTTATATATTTAGCAATCTTAAGACTAAACTAGGACTATTCAGGAAAAGGTATTAGATCATATTTCTGATTAGATTTTGTAAAGATAGCTATCTTTTCAAAGTATAGGTTATCAGTCCTTGAATTTGAAAAGCATGTTACTAGATTAATTACAGTTCTCGTATGATAAACCCATGGCGTATATGGACTGGACATAAGTGTTCCTAGACTTTGCTGAATCTCCAGGTCTGTGAATTCTGTATAATTTCCATCAGTAGATTTGGTATAATGGGCCCCTTTATGCCCTAGATTCAAGCTTTGTCAGAAACATCATTCTTCAATTTTCCCAAAAATAGCATTTCATTTTTTAGTTAATCTAGAACTATTTTCATATTAGAACTGTAAGTTTCTTTTATCTCCAGTGCCTGGATTAGCAGTTGACTTCTGTTACTCTTACTTACACACACAGTTTATCTGGCACAGTGCTTTCCAGCCCACTCCAGTTGTTCACACCAAAGAAGGTAACATTTTCATGTTACATAGCAGTATACACACTACATTGAGAGAGCTTTTAGCACCATGGGCCACTGGCCTAGCTGCCTGAGGACCCAGAGGATGCAAAAGTCTGGCAGTCATTTGCAGCCTACAGGTATCTGGGGGCTTATGATTTGGAAAGCTCAGTTCTAGCTCTGTTATTTTGTGCATTACTACAAGAGAGACATAGTAAGTTGACTGAACAAAAAGCCACATTGAGTTATAGGTATGCCTGGTTGCCTAGCTTGAGTCACTGTCTAAGGCTTTCAATACATGTCTGCAAGTCAGGGTTAGCAGGACTGCATCTTGCTGTCCCTTCAGGGATTGCTCAGAATAGTGGAAACAGCATATGGCTAAGTCTGCAAAATCCAAGGATCTATTTTTATATGACAGAGTATACAGTTTACAAGAATTGAAAGAAAGACAGGAACATTTGGATATATTTTTTCTTTAAAGGAAAAGATTTTGTCCCTCAGGAAGCATTTTATTTTTATCTTTTAAAGTGGTGATTGTCAAATTTGCACGTTGGAATTATCAGAGAAGCTTTTTCAAAATTCAGATGCCCATGTCTTACCTCAGATTGATTCTCTGTTCTCAGAAATAGCACCTGCCTAAAAAGACTTCAAAAAATTAGAAATCCCTTTTTAATATACTTTTCTCATGTTTTGAGCTAAAATGGTGAGTATATAAAAGAAAAACTTTAAAATCTTATATGTGTTTTGATCTTCTAATCATACCCATTCTTTCTCCTGAGAAGTAATTTTTCAGATATCAATAAAACAATGTTTTAAAAACAAAGTAAGAACAAAATAAATAAATTTAAAGTAGGACATACATAGAAGAGCAAGTAGGAAAATAAAAAAAATGTATTCAGGGCAAAAACAAGCAAGACAAAGGTACTGGAGAATTTTAAAAATTGTAATTAGCAAGAGAACAGGAGATAGAACCAGTGCAGTCACAGAAACAAGGATATCAGTCAAAAATAATTTAAAGGCTTTCTTCAGCTATGCCATATACTCTTTCACAGTTCTAGTCCAGAAATACAGTAGAGTTTTGTGTTAAATTAATGGCATATAATGTCCTTTCTAAGAATTCCTGTGTTCTCCAATTAGAGCCTTCTAGTCATTGATTAGAATTCTCTAAATTAAAACATCTAGTTTTAAATAAGTAAGTCATGGGATGTAATATACAGCATAAGGAATATAGTCAAATAATACTGTAATGACTTTGTACCGAGGTAGATGGTTACCAGGAATGATCACAGTGGTGATCATTTTGTAATGTATTTAAATGTTGAGTCATTATGTTACATACCTGAAACTAACATGACATTGTATGTCAACTAAGCTTCAAGTAAATAAAATAAAGAGCACTTCATTCAGTCAATAAGAATAATAGATAAATATAGGTACACAGATCTTAAAAATATTTACCAGTGCTTTTCCTTTCCAACCATACTCTAGTTTTCTTTTGTTTTCTCTTTTCCTAGGGCTCCATTAAGGACCAATTAAAAGCATATGGAGCTCTTACTGAGAATGTGACCCGGAAATACACCCGTCAGATTCTTGAGGGAGTTCATTATTTGCACAGTAATATGATTGTTCATAGAGATATAAAAGGTAAGTAGTGAGGTGTTTTTTAAGTACTCAGTTGTTTTGTTTTGATTTTTTTTTAATGAAAATGTGCTATGGTTAAGAAATTTAACATTTAAATTAATTCATCTGCCTCTACAATGCCATAGGAAAACAATTCCAGCTAGTCCTGTTGTTCAGGTTTCCAAAAGGGAAGCTGTCCTGTGGAGGTTCACAGAATCAGTAAAGTTCAAATGAACATAAGAATGAGACATATTTTCATACACAGCACACAGGCTTAGAACATAGTGGTTAGGAATAGGGGTTCTTGGGGTAAGGAGAGAGTGGGACAAATTGAGAAAGGAGCATTGAAACATACACATTACCAGGTGTCAAACAGACAGCCGGTGGGGAGCTGCAGTGTAACACAGTGGTCACAGCCTGGAGCTCTGTGACGACATAGAGGGGTATGGGAGACACGTTCAACGGGGAAGGGGTATATGTATAGTTATGGCTGACTTACGTTGTATGGCAGAGACAACACAGATTATAAAACATCCTCCAATTAAAAATAAGAAAAAAAAGGGGGGCTCAAATTTGACCCAGTTCGCATTCAGGCTTTATCCATCATCACATGTGTAATCTTGGACAAGACACTTAGTCTTTCTATGCCTCGGCTCCTCAGTTTTTAAACATTAATTTGGCTGATCTGGATCTTCGTTGCTGCACTTGAACTTTCTCTAGTTGTGGCAGGCAGGGGCTGCTCTTAGTTGAGGTGCATGGGCTTCTCATTGTGGTGGCTTCTCTTGTTTTGGAGCACGGGTTCTAGGTACACAGGCTCAGCAGTTGTGGCACATGGGCTTAGTTGCTGAGGCGTGTGGAATCTTCCCTGATTGGGGATTAAACCCGTGTCCCCTCAGTTGGCAGGTGAATTTTTATCCAGTGTACCACCAGGGAAATCCTCAGCTCCTTATTTTTAAGGAGGGTGATAATAGTGTACAGATCACAGAGTTCTTATAAGGATTAAATGAGTTAATGTGTATAGCATCCTTAAAATCATGCCTGGTATCTAGAAAGCACTCAAAGTTAGTTACAATGATGATGTATGTTGAGATTGTATTTAAAGCTGTGGGAAATGGACCTCATTACTGAAGAGAATAAGAGAGCCTAAGACTGAGCTTTGATAAGCAAGTTGTTAAAGTTTTTCATCAGTCTTTCTGGGGGCTCTTACGAGCTACCAGGAAGTTACTTCTTTCCTGTGGTGTGTCACACCCCAAATATGGCCATAGTCAGACTAAGGAGAATATTCCTAACCAGTGTTGGTCATGGAGTAGAGTCTGCTGTAGCATGCTGGAGCTCGGTCACATGTACAGAATGGACCTGCCTAGTGACTCTTAGAGGATGGCAATGTGACTCATGATCTGAAAGAATTAGGAGCCTGTTGTTCACCTCAAAATTTTCCCTGCTTAGGCAGACCTCAAATATCAAGTTCAAAACCTGAAAGCCAAGAACTGCATAAGGTGGTGACCATTTTATAATGTATAGAAGTATTGAATCACAGTGTTGTATGCTGTGGAACTAACATAGTGTTGTAGGTCAAGTATACTTCAGTTAAGTATATGCCCTAAACTTTGTAGGGAAATGATTTGTGAGTATTCTGTTAGTAATAATCTCTATTCAAGCCAGTTTCTCTTTAACCTTCATAATAAGATAAGGCAAAGGAACCGAGGGGAGCTACCTGCTCAAGTGGATCCTCTTCTGACCTTGCCAGTAACATGAGGAAGTTGGAAGCAAGCTGATTTAAAAACATTATAAGGGGCTGTTCTGCTGTGCATGACATGAGACAGACGGTCGCTGTGGGTGTCATCAAAGCAGTGGACAAGAAGGCAGCTGGAGCTGGCAAGGTTGCCAGGTCTGCCCAGAAAGCTCAGAAGGCTAAATGAATATTATCCCCAGTACCTGCCACCCCAGTTTTAATCAGTGGTGGAAGAAAGGTCTCAGAATTGTTTGTCTCAGTTGGCCATTTAAGTAATAGTCAAAGACTGGTTAATGATAACAGTGCATTGTAAAACCTGCCGAAGGAAAGGAGAATGTTTTTGTGGATCATATGTTTTGTGTGTGGCAGTTTATTAGTTTTAAAAATCAGTACTTTTTAATGAAAACAACTTGACCAAAAATCTGTCACAGAATTTGAGACCACTTAAAAAAAAGCTTAAAGAGAAAAACACAAAGACAGAAAAACATTATAGGGTGAATATATTGATAAGAAAAATGTAAGATATAAAATTGAATATGCAGTATGATCTCAAGTTTATAAAATTAAAGTATGATGTAGAACAATTTTCACATGATTAATGGTGGTTATTTTCAAGTAGCAGGATGAGTAGTAATTGTTTATTTCCTTCATATTTTTTTACTTTTTATGTATTTTCTAAACTTTTATAATGAACTTTTTTTTTTAATTAAAGAGAAACCTTTTATTATTTATTTATTTATTTATTTTTGGCTGCTCTTGGTCTCCGTTGCTTTGTGTGGGCCTTCTCTAGTTGGCAGTGAGTAGAGGCCACTCTTCGCTGTGGTGTTGAGGGTTTCTCACTGCTGTGGCTTCTCCTGTTGCGGGGAACGAGCTCCAGGCACTCAGGCTTCACGGGGGCTCAGTAGTTGTGCACGGGGCTTAGTTGCTCTGCTACATATGAAATCTTCCCAGGCCAGGGATCGAACCCGTGTCCCCTACATTGGCGGGAAAATTGTTACTCACTGCACCCCCAGGGAAGTCCCAGAAGGAGCAGTGTTTAAATGGCAAGGGAAAAAGAAAGCTAGTTGCTTACTTTTAAGTTTATACTCATGAGTTCATAATGAAAAGTAGGGAACCAGCTCATTATTTCGTAATAGGGTTTCTTTATTTGACCTTTCTTTTATGAACTATACTGCTGCTGCTGCTGCTGAGACGCTTCAGTTGTGTCTGACTCTGTGCGACCCTGTAGACGGCAGCCCACCAGGCTCCTCTGTCCCTGGGGTTCTCCAGGCAAGAACACTGGAGTGGGTTAAAAGTGAAAGTGAAGTCACTCAGTCCTGACAACTCTTAGCGACCCCATGGACTGCAGCCTACCAGGCTCCTCTGTCCATGGGATTTTCCAGGGAAGAGTACTGGAGTGGGGTGCCATTGCCTTCTCTACTGAGGACTAAATAGAGGATGACCTTTATAAAAATATTTTGGCTAACAAAGAGGGAATGATAGAATAGTACCATTTTACAACTACTAATGGGATTAATAGATATATGCGCTAAACATTAATGGTTGCTAACATCACCTCACAGAGACAGTCTGTCATTGCATACTTCCTATTTGTAGACTATATCTACAAAGCAGTTTCCTACCCACCCACCCCCCAAATTCTTTTTGAACCTGAGTCTGATCAAGCCTCTAGATTCAGCTACCAAATTGGAAAATTATGGAACATTTATAGAGAACAGATCAGCATGTTAAATGACTCCTTAGGATGGGCTCGGCAGAACCTAGACCATAAGAAAGCTGTAGGCAGACAACTTAGATTCTTCATAAACTGCAAAGAAAAAAAAAGATTGGAAGGAACTTTAGGAAGGACCTAAAAGATGTATCAGTGATTCTCAACATAAGGTCCTTGTTTGGATTTGGATTTTTTTTGAAAAAAAAAAAAACAAACTTAAAACCCCACTGACTATATATTTAATAATGTCAAGGAATTATTATCTGTGGTCTTATGTGTGATAAGAGTCCTTGTCTTTTAAAGATGTGTACTGAACTGTTTATTGATCATGATGTCTTTAATTCAATTCAGATAATATGAGGGGAAGGAGTGGCTAGTAGTGTGGTTCGAAGAGGTTGCCCAGATGATTGCTGGGATTGGGTGAGAGGGCCGTGCAGTGTTCTGTCTGCTTTTGTGTGTCTTTGAAAAGTCTCCTTAACAGTTTACTTTTAACGTATCCAAAGTAAGGTTTTAAAAAGTTAGGTAACTATATTGGGAACCTGGTATGTACATTTTCTCCTCAGCCCTTTGTATGGATGAGCATTGATTCAGCATTGGTGATGACTCCCCAGTGATAGCTCTCCTTGTCTACCTGCCTGGGACTGTTTCTGCCCAGGTGGTAACCATTAAAAACTGGCTTGTTGGTTGTCCTTCCCCAGCTTAAATATTTTAGACACAGTGGTGTGGGTTTTTTTGACAGAGTCCTTCTTTAAGTATTGGACAGCAAGAGGTGTCAAAAAGGCAGTGCTGTTTTAGAGAATCATTGGTACCAAGGCATACTTTGGCTTATGCATGCAGAGAATGAATCCTTGACTCTCCCCTCAAGACAGGCCTTAATTGACTAGACTGGGAAATTTTCTGGAGAACAGAAGACAGGGCCAGAAGTTCATGGTAGGGATGGACAATTTGCATTCTCTCCAGTCTATAATATACGTTTTTCTCCACTATTCACATTCCTTCTTAGAGGCTGTTTTTAAAAAAGAAAAAGAAGGTAGGAATCTTTTTTTTAATCTAAAATATGCTGAAGGTTAGGAAGATTTTAGGTAAAGTTTAGAAACTAAAATTAGATAAGTCGATAAAATACTTGTTTAAAAACAGCAACTTAGCTGGAACAACATGAGCAAAAAAAATAATAAAGTCATTGGTTTATAATCAAAGTGCAAAATAAATATCCGTGTATTCATACTGGTAGAAATGGATGGTTGAATAAGTAGGAAAAAAGAGACAAATCTCCTACGCAGAATAATTCCAAATAATATATGTAACTACTTAAAAAATGGTAGTTTTTTAGAAATAATTTATATATGAAGAAACTAGACTTATAATCCTAGAAAAAAAGGTTGAGTTTAAAGAATGGTAAAGGGGAAAATAGAGAATAAAAATAAATGAACCTAGCTCCTAGATTGCTGGTTTCTGATACCATTCTCCACTAGAAGGAACTAGTGTCCCTTGGAGAAATGGCTGACTGTAGAGCCGGTGCAGGAGGTGCAGAGTGAGCATGGGGCATCTTCTGGTTCCAGAATGTAAGGCAGTGCTGACACAAACAGTCCAGAAATCCAAACAAGTGAGAACACGATGACTGAATTATGGCAGTGGGACACAGGCGTAAACAGAGAGGACTCCCAATGGACAAAGCTGTAAACAACATGAGCAAAAACAAAACAAAAATAATAATAAAGTCATTGTTTATAACCCAAAGTACAAAATAAATATCCACATATTCAGATTGGTAGAAATGGATGGTCAAATAAATAGGAAAGAAGAGACAAATCTCCCATGCAGAATAATTCCAAATAATATATGTAACTACTAAGCCTAGAGCATAATTTCTCACTCACTTATACGTAGTGAACTTCTTCCAGAGAGCTGAGTATGGAAAGGGGGAAAGAGTAACTTTACACTGGAGGACTCTGTAAACACTTTTCTCAGCTAAGCAGTCGTGGTCAGTTTATAATAAATAAAGTTAGAAGTTTGTTATAGAAGCAAATGAAATTTTAAAACAGAAACCTTGAAGCTTGCTTAGATTAGATTTAAAATGTACTATATAGAAGTTGAGGAGAAATTTTGATTCTGGAGGTTCCTGAGGAGAGGCTAGGTTCACAGGGAAGTAATCTTGTAGACATGGGCTTCTTGCTTTATAACAGAGAGGCTGGGGCCAAGAGCCTGCTATTGCTTTCATCATCCTTCCCTGAACTTCCCGTTCCTTTTTTTTGAACTTCCCATTCTTAGTCCTTTTCCCCTTTCACTTCTTTTTCATCCTCACCTCCCACTTGCACCAGCCCTTTTCAGTGGGGGAACCTTTTCTTAGGTCTTGAAGCACACACAGTGACACTAAATTTTCATTGTTCCATGTAAGAAATCTTTAATACACACTGACCTTACACCTAGCATTATGCTAGGTACTATTCAGAGGTGCAAAGCAGCCTGATTTTGGAGACAGATTGAAGAGTCTAAGTAATTTTTTGCCATTTTCTTTTACGTTATATTCCAGATTACCAATAAAAATAATGAAATGAGGATATTTCTTGTTTTAGGCGCAAATATTCTGCGAGATTCAACAGGCAACGTCAAACTAGGAGATTTTGGGGCCAGCAAACGGCTTCAAACCATCTGTCTTTCAGGGACGGGAATGAAGTCTGTGACAGGCACACCGTATTGGATGAGCCCTGAAGTGATTAGTGGAGAAGGCTATGGCAGAAAAGCAGATATCTGGTAGGTTTTCACGCGGGATTTGCCTGAAAACACATACCTTATTAACATATTTCCACTCAGGATGGAAATTATTGAAATGAACTTAAATTCTTTTTTGTATTTTTGAAATAAAATGTCAGGATTACAAGGATTGATATCATTTTAATTATGCCCTTTGAGGCTTAATAACTGACCAAATAAATAAAGCTTTCGAACCATTTTTTCATTCTTTGAGAAGAATTTCATCTTAAGAAAATTTCAGCATTAGAAAGCTGTCTTCATTTTATTTCCCGGATGAACTTCTAAAGTAATTAATGTTTATTGCTAGTCTTACAAGTCATTTAACCTTTAATTGCTTAATAATTTTAAGTTAGAACATAAAACGGCCATTTCCTACTTCCCACTGAGAAAAGTGGTTTTTTCCCTTCGGTGTTTATTGGTATTTGTTGAAGTGGCAAAGAGAAGGTTTCTCTCTGTGACCAGTGCAGAGCTAGGAAGTGAGGGAGGGGAGTCTCTGTTCCTCCTCTTGCCGTTCAATAAAGGTCACTCTGGTTCCTCCTTAACCAAGTTCTCACTGCCTGCCAGCTCCTGAGCCTGAGATTGGGCACCCTGAGAGGTCAGCAGTTCTCTAAACCCTTTCTATTGTGCAGCTCGGGAGTCTCTCCTGCCTGCTTCTCAGCCCCAGCTACTTATATGAGCTCTTTTGAGTAAAGTTGTTAATAGGTATTCGTTTTAGGCACCTAAAGACAAAGAATTTCTAATGTTTCTATTCTTTGTGAGATAAAGACAAAAAAAACACTTATATTCAGTGGCAGGCTAGAGAATTATATGGAGCAAAACTTATGAATAATATTCTGTGCCTAACAAATTTGAGAGCTTAAATTGTAGTTTGTTTTCATTGATTTTTATGTTTAAAGTACAGGTTTGGGTTTTTGTTTTTAGCTCAAACATAAGCTGCTTATTTTTTTAACAAGATAATAACACAGTAATTTAGTTGTAACAAAGCCATCAACAGAGCCATATAGAAACAAAACTAAATGTATTGCTTTAAATTGATGATCTCCTTTAAATAGGAAAAATTTAACCTGTTAGTCTAGTGGTTCTCAAACATATCCACACATTTGAGAAATGGAGGGAAGAAGGAGGAATAAAGTTAACTATACCCAGAGCTCATCTCAGAACTATTATATGTGAGTAGGAGGAATAAAGTTAACTATACCCAGAGCTCATCTCAGAACTATTATATGTGAGTATCTCAAGAGTGGGGCCCAGGCAAAGATTTCTGAAGTGTTGTCAGGTTTGAGAAGTACAAGTCTAAAGTAATAAGCAATAAAAATTATGCCTTAAAAGCAATTCAAAAACACAAAGTTAAAAAAAGAAATATGGTAAATTTCTTTTCTCTTACCCTAGCAAAAGGAGGAGGAAAGCACCAATTCATTTCTCATTATTTTTTATCCGTTTTTGATTGCCCAGAGTGGAGTTTAACAAACATCAAATATTGAAAGTTATACAAATGTATTATATGCTACAGTTTTCACTACTTTACATTTGGAAAGCTCTTCTAAGACAGTACCAGCTTTCAGAAAGAAAATCACTTTTTAAAATTTGCATAGATGTTTAAGTTGGCTGTTGGTTCAACTAAGAGTTGATATAATGCACTAAAAGGCATTTTATTAGTAATAGTTATTATAAAACAATTCATGTACCACAAATTTAACTTTTTGGTGCAACAAGAAGAATATTTGTTTCCCATTTATTTCTACAGCTGTTAGAATTCATTGAAATGCAGACTTAAAACATAAATTTTTCTTCGAGACTGCATACATAAAATACTTTTCCTATAACTACACTATATCCCTGACAGATCCCTACGGGGGAGTTCAGTAGTGACTACAGGCATATTTATCTTTAAAGCAATTTTTTTCTCATTGTTTGGGTTTGGGATTGATACCAAGTTTGGAAAAAGATGTTTCTTTAAGATTACATAAATTCACTTAAAAATGTCTCCTCAAATTTAAAAGCCCTGTTTTCTTCAGCTCCTTCTGTCAGGTCTCCATGTCAGTCGATCTAAACCACATCATTCTTGCCCTGAAGTGCTCTTCTCTCAGGTTGTCTTCATTTGACCTTCCGTGGATTCTCCTCCAGGGCTGGGAGGGGGCCTGGTGGCTGGGAGCAGGTGTCCCGGCCATCACGCAGTTGGCCAGGCCAACTGAGGCCTCAGTCACCCCTGCGTCTTTTTGGCGCTTCACAGGGGCTCCAAGACCCCTCAGGGCTGCTGGGGAAACGGACAGTCCAGAGCAGGAGCCCTTCAGAGGCACGTAGAATGTCAGCCTCAGAGCCCAGCGGCTCCATGAGGGCGCCGAGGGCCGTGACCCCAGTTCCAGCTGTCGATGGTGACAGCCTTGTAATGAAGTTTTACACTTGAAACCAAGTCATGTTTAAATGTATATGAACTTCACACGTTTCTCATTTCGTAGGTAGTTAACTGACTTTCATGATGTTGTTTGTGTAAGGTGTTTTTTTTCCCCTCTTAGGAGCGTGGGCTGTACTGTGGTAGAAATGCTAACTGAAAAGCCTCCTTGGGCCGAGTTTGAAGCGATGGCTGCCATCTTTAAAATCGCCACTCAGCCAACGAACCCAAAGCTGCCACCTCATGTCTCCGACTATACTCGAGACTTCCTCAAACGGATTTTTGTAGAGGCCAAACTGAGGCCGCCCGCCGACGACCTGCTGAGGCACACGTTTGTGCACTGCCACTAGCGGCCGGGGCCTCTGTGCGCCTGCCCAGCTCCCTGCTGTCCACGCACCCTCTCTCTGACTGCACTTTTCCTTGTTTATAACAGAGAGATGCGGAGGGAAAAAGACAAGAGGGAAAAGTGTTTCTCTTGATTCTTGGTTAAATTTGATTACTAATAATAATAGTAACCTAAATTTTTTATATTTAATCTTTTTTTTCCCTTATAAGAACTTGAAGCTTTTTTTTTTTTTTTAATTTTTATAATGTACTGATGTGGTTCAGAGACATACAGCACTTTAGTACATAGTCACTCTTTTTAGTACAAAAAAATCATTGGAATACCTAAAGATTGTAGAGTCTTTCCCTGTGTCACTGACGGATTGGCAGTGATGGGGAGACAAGGAAAACGAGAAGAAAAAAATGATGTATAATTTGTAGTTTTTAGTGATAGTATTTAAAATAGATTCTCGTTTGTGGGGTTGAGCCCTAAACTTGAGTTTAGGATAGGTACTCAACTGAAAGAATATAGGTTTCTTCTTGTATCTGTATTCTTTAGATCCTAACCTCTGTCTACCAAGCTTTTTGCTCAGTAGGAATCTTGATAGAAAATATGAATCTCTAGAGGAATGTTTATTTGTTAATCCTAACCAGTATAATAAGCAAATACACTATAATAGATCCATATTACTGGAATCTATCAACCTTGAGGGATAGCTTTCTGCTTTAAAAAAAAAAAAAAGATACTGTTTTATTTTAAAGCAGATATGTGAAGTCAATAAGCAAATTCAAATTAAAAGATAGAGGACTGCTCTAATTAAATGTCTGAGAGTAGAAGAGGCCACATTTGCCAGTCAGCAGAAATGAAAAGAACCGAGTGTGGTTTAGTGCATGTTAAACTGCGTTCTTTACCTGAGGGGGAAGCCCCAAAATCAAGGGGAAGGAGAAGTGAAATCATGCATACTGTATCTTTCCAGTTCCAGCTCCTGATTCCCCGCAGGTAAACATCTTGAGGAACTGAGAGTTTAACCTGCAGTATCCATGTCTTAAAAGCTAATGTTGTGAGAGAAAACCCTTGTTCTTTGGATCACAGAGGACTAAAGTACCTCAGAAAACAGTTACCATGTAAAACAGTGGTTTTCATGGCTGGGGTGGGGATAGTTTTACCTGGCATTTGGCAATGCCTGGAGACATTTTTGGTTGTCATAAAAAAGAGGATGCTAGAGGCATCTAGTGGTTAGAGGTCATGGATGCTGCTAAACAAACTAGAATACACAAGAACAGCACCTCCCTTCCCCATCAAAGCGTTATCCTCCTCAAATATTAAAAGTGCTGAAGTTGAGAATCCCTGAGATCAATACTAGCCCTGGTTATAAACCAAAAATGGCTATGTACAAAGCAGGTTCCTTGCAAAAAGTAAATTTCAGAGAGTGATATAGTGCATAATGAGGGTTTTACAAGAGCAGAGATCACTACTTCAAGTCAAGGGTGAATGATCTGTACAAACAGCAAGGAGCAATCCTTTTCTTACCAGCTGCATATTGCACCCAAATCAGTAACTTTCATTTTGGAAATAAAATTAACTTAAACATGGAGCCTGTTGAACTCAGCCATCTGTATGTATGTATTCTTTCCTCGGAAGTCAGTTCATTCATAATTGTGGGAAAAGAAAGGCATATTAAAACAAAGTATTAACTACTTTAAACGAAGGTTAAAAACTGCCAGATATTTCTAGTATAAGAGCCAAGGACATTAAGCAGAAAGAGACTGCTGGGAAACTCCCACTATCTCTGATGGACCTGTGCTACTGAAAAACGTGAATGATATAGTGATTTGGCCACTTGCAATGTTTTCAGCATATTAGAGCAAGGGCTGAGTACTTTAAGGGTCTAGAAAATAGTATTCTTCCTGGAGGCCCTCAGTGTGATGCCTTTCATGGGATTCATAAGGGACTTGGGTATTTTATTTTCTGCTGAAAGGTATGCTTGTTTAGGAATCGTTTTAAAATACTTTGTTTCTGAAGTTAAGTAGATGTTGGTTTACTGTATCAAGGTCCTATCTGGCATTCCCTGTAGGAATATTTGAAATTCCACTAGCTAGTCTGAGAAGAAGTCAAAGCACAAATACAGCTGTTAAAGCTTCTCCTATTCCCGTATAATGAAAGGAAGCAGCTTGCAAGGAAGAATATGAATTAGTAGCCTACCTCCCACCCCCCAGAAAATCAACTGCCAAATCTTGTGCTATAAACATAGTCCCCAAGGATGTGGATCTATTATAATTTCTTCATCTTTTATGAGTGAAGGCATCTCTTCTACTTGAGCAAGACCATGGTATCTGGACCAGTGGGCTTTTCCTTCCCTTGTGCTGTGTGCTTGTGATTTTCTTTTGGCTAAATTGTGGTCTGTCAGGGTAATCAGCAGTGCAGAATATGAGACAAGTGCTCTTTAAAGAGAAACCTTGGGAGACTGTGAAACCCAAAGCAAAATGTTTGCTTTTTTCAGTCTCTCTCTCTTTCCAAAATGCTATAGAAAATAAAATCACCTGAAAAGAAACTACTATGTTAACACTGCTGCGTAAGACCTTTGTTTTATAAGAAAAATATTAGCTATGGAAAAGTATTGTTCTCTATGTAAAGACTTAAGAATAGATAATAGTTTACAGAGCTATATAAAAATGTGATGTGAATTTATTTCATACAAGTTGTTAAAGGTACCAAAAACACAAAAAAGTTAATATATATAAAAACTACTAGAACAAAAAAGCTTAAAGTGGGGTGAGGTATGGAAGATCAAAATTAAATTTAAAAAAGAAAAATTTGAAAGGAAACACATCTATCAGGGGCTGTAACACTCCATTTTTTTTTCTTTCTAATAATGATATGGATCAACAAATGAAATTTGAACTTTTTAGGATGACTATAAATGTGTTTTGTTTTTTAAATGCACAGCCTGATTCTTCTATACTGTAATGTTTCTTTGCTGAGGCTGGAAAATGACCAGACTGCTAACTTTGTGCCTTTAAAATGCGTTCTGCTTTGATAGTGGCAGACTTTTTGGTGCTGGAGAAGATTCACTAGCAGTCTTTTATGTGCTTTTCAGGATATACCTTTCTACTTAGGCCTTGAGAGATTCAAGATGGCATGACTTAGGCTTGGACCAAATACAAGATCTTTTACATTGCACTCAAATTATATTGAATAAAAGGGTTGAAAAATATCATAATGACTAATAGAAATTTTGATGATAATTCTTTAAAATGTATTTTAAAATATACAGACTTTGAAAGTTTCAATATGATGATCTTTAATTTTCCTCATTTACAAAACATGTTTCTAACCTGAGAAACAGTTGAAG
Organism: Bos javanicus; assembly: GCF_032452875.1. Classification (NCBI taxonomy): domain Eukaryota; kingdom Metazoa; phylum Chordata; class Mammalia; order Artiodactyla; family Bovidae; genus Bos; species Bos javanicus. The sequence goes on from NC_083869.1 coordinate 5,266,833, forward strand.
ACTACTGCCTTAGAAAAGTTTTCAAAGGCATGACAACCTTACATAATTTATATGGATTGAAATGTTAATGCATAGGCTGAACTAGAAAAGAAAAATTAAAACTTATTTCATAGTAAATTGAATTGGCTTTGAAGGAGTCTTTATCTTATTTCCAATAGAAGCTACATTTAAAAGGTGAAATTATTTCTTTAGAGTAGCTTTCTCTGCTACTTCAGTTCTTGTATATGTCAGGTCTGGTGTGTAATATTTCTGAGATGGAAGTATAATAAGGTACATGAAATTACTGAGAAAATACAATTTGAACAGTTTATAGGGACAACCAAGCTTGGGAGCAAAAGCAAATACATTTGCCAGACGCAAACTCCTTGGCCCACAGCAGAGTTCTTTGTCATTGATTTCATTTGGGACCAATAGTTCAATATAAAATCACCTAGTGTCAGCCAAGTATAGGGATCTATCTATTTTTTTTTAACATGGTGAGTCTTTTTCATTTACTTATTCAATATTGTGACTTACTATGTCAGGTATTAAGTTAACTTGTCCTTAAGGAGGTCACAGTCTAGGAGGAAAAAATGGGCAAACAATTGTTTTTTTTGACGTATCTTAACTCTGAAAAGTTCGTCAATGATGTTTTAAACTGTTATTACTTATAAGGTGAGGGGAAAGCGATTTTGGGTGGCCATTGGCTGTGATAAACTGAACAGCAGACAGCAGAAGCGCCCCAGCTGGAGAGATCTGCCACAGGTCAGGCCCCCTCTCGCTCAGGACTCTGAAAACCCAGCCTCTGTTCAGACAGTCCCAGTGATGGGGCATTTATTCCATCACATGGCACTTTTTTTTCCCCTGCTTTTTTCTTTTAAAGAAAATATTTTCTTTTGGTCTGAATTATTAAAATACCCAAAACATTTGATAGAAACTGAATTCTGCCAACAGTGTTTTTTATACTAAGATCAGGAAAATCTTGAGATCTTACTGTTTTATATGAAGTTTGGCCTTTGTTACACATGTAATGTTCATATTTATTTGAATCTTAAGATTGGTTAAAATGTTAATGAAAAGCAGTTTAATTGTTAATTTTTCGTAGTGCCTTTTTCTCTGTATGCCTTAATTTTGTTTTATATCAATAATAATTCACATTACCCACCGCAATGAAAGTTTCTCCAAAATCAGTAGGCTTCAGGAGTTCCTTTGGCCTTAGACTGTGTACTGGCCATTAAACTTTTCTTAATGCCTGCTTCCTCCTACCCTTTTCTACCTCTTTTTTTTAAAATATGTTAGAAGAGAAACATTAACATTGTTTTGTGATAGACACATTGCAGTTTTACTAGACACAAATTTCTAAGATAAGGATAGAAAGATATTTTAATTCTAAAGAGACATAGTAAATTATTTTCCAAGTTGATTAGTTGATTTTTCAATCACATTGGCACTGTTCAAATTCTTTGCATATCATGTTTCAGTTAACGATTTTCAAAGAAGAACTGGAATGGTGGTTTTTGTCCTAAAGAGATCATTTGAATGGTTTACAAATGTTAAGGCAATGAGACTTAGGGCAATGAGCAAGAAATCCAGGGATAGCAAATTCTAATCCTTACTTTTAAGCTAGCATTTTGACTAAAACTCTAGCTTTTCTGTGAAGAGTGTGTGTGTGTGTGTGTGTGTGTGTGTGTGTGTGTGTGTGTGTGGAGTTGGGGCAGGGGTGGGAAGGAAGGAAAGGTGTGAATGTCCAATTAGATTAGTCTCTGTTCTTGGAAGAACAATTTAAATATGTATAACCTACTGATGTTGGAATGCCAGCACATTTTCCAAAAGTAGCTAGTACAAACAGTTGTTTAATAAAGGTATTTATTGTAAATTGCCAAGCTCTTGGTTGCTAAAAGTAGATTAAAATTGAATTTGTATGTGTGTATAATAGCTTATATATAATTCCTAAATAGAAAGTAATTGGTTTTGCATAGTTCTTCATGAGCTCTTTGGAATAGAAATTCTGCCAGACATTATCAAAACAAGCATCCTTAGCTTACCAAGTGTTCAAAAGGAAATTGTTTTATACCTCTTTTTGGTTGGCTAGGGAAGGCGTGCTGTGAAGCTACTGTTCCTACTTGATAGTCACCTTTAGCTTTGCTTTGACTTCTGCCTCGACCTGGACAGGATGCCATAATAGTTGTGGGAGTTACCGTGCCTACTGACTCTGTGTTCACCTTTCAGAGCTGTAGCGGGTAGTGCGCTCTTAGGGCAGTTTAGAGAACCTTCTCTCGATGGTAGTGAGAGTGGACATGGTTTAGTTTCAGAAAGTTGAGGGAGGAGTCATAGCTATAGTAAAGAATAAACTTTATCTTTGCTTTGTATTACAGTCTCATGTAATTCTTCATATTTTTCAAAATTGTGCATTTTAATTGACAGTAATGCTATTTTTGTTAACAGAAAAGGCGTTAAATCAGTGATTACTATTATTCCCTATGCCTAATGACTTCTTGTTTGTATTTACAATCTGTATTATCAGAATCACTTTAAACCAAAGCTTTTATATTCTCTGCACACATAGCCAAAATGATTAGCACTGTTACTTCTGCCCAATTGTAAGCTAATAGTGTAAAAATGATAAAACAGGTACTAGTAGAATTTGTATCTCAGTCTATCCTTCAAGTTAAAGGACAGGTGCTCGGTGTTTGCATTTAGACATGCAGAATTTACTTCAACTATTATGGAACTATATAGACATTACAGACTTGAGCTTGTACACGTGCCAATCTTATTAATGTCACTTGACCACAGATGCATATACATACACATCGACACACATGCCTCAGGTTGGGGGCGTACTTTCTTCTTAATGTCTTGACATTTATGAACTTGTGTTTGACTTGAGGGGCATTCCAGGAAAGTTTTGCAGAAAAGTAGGTTATGGACTTTTTGTGCCATAGACATTTTGGAAGACAAGGACAAGTCTGCTCTCCAGCATACATGCAGAATTTGTCCCCAAGTAGGATTTCTGAGTCCCTTAATGCCAGTTGAGGACAGTAAAGTTTGTGACTGTACTGAAAAGCACTTTTGTCTTCACTTATTTGTGTAATTAACTGTTGGTGATTTAGCATTAGCATTGCTTGGAGGGGAGAGATAAGTAACAAAATTACATCTAACTCTGTTAGACACTTAGGCTTCAAAATAGATTTGTCATGTTCTCATTTTTCCAAAGACTTTTTTTCCACCTGGAATAAGAAAGAACTAGTGGAAACATTTGCGCTGGAAAGGTTTACAGGCAAAAGAAAGTAGGCCAAACCCTTGGAATATACCCCATTCAAGTGAAAGTGCAGTGTCTAAGGATAAGAATACTTCTTTAAAAACAAGCACTTGTTTTTAATACAGTCTTAGTAAGTAAAAGGTTTACATTTTTTCTATTGCTGTTGGTTTTAAAATTTGCTACCCTGCATTCTGAAATATTATAAAAGAGTTAATACCAAAAATACTTTTAATGTCTGACATCTCTTACATTTCACATGGTTCTTTTTATTCAGATATCATTGTAAATAAAAGTAAACTTGGATAAATATGAGAATAAACTTTTAATTGTTGCAAATTCTGATTATCAATTTGTAAATTTACCCTTTGACCTAATGTACATTTTTAAATGTAGCCATTAAATTCTCTATATTTAATCTGTTAGTTTCTCTCTGTAAATGTTTTTAATCTCAGTTAAATGCTGGGCAGTTTATGTACAGAGGTGTTCTTTTCCTATCAAGGTTGACTTTTTTGCACATTTTTGGAAATGTTTATTTGTACACTGATTTACTACTCTGACCAATAATTGTTGATGGGTGTGTGAGCATCGTGAATGCGTGCATTGAACTACTGTCTGTGTCTCTATGTTTAAACTTCTTTCAAGATGTAGCCATCAGTAACTGCATTGCTATTACTGATTTAGATGGACTTTCATGCTTTTACAAAGTATACTTATCTATGGTTCTATCTTTGTTGAGAACTCAGGAGTTCAACATCACTTTCTGATTTTATATGTATTCTAAAATCCATGACTAAGTTGAAAGTATGCTTGTAACTCTGTGTATTGGGGGATGTGTGTGTGGAGATGTCTTTTTCTGTCTGTAGGTATGTGTATATATCCCAGTAATTTCTTATTTTCATTTCTACATTTTTATGAACTTGTTTTATAAGGGTACTGTTTAGTTAGAATAATTAAATATATATAAAGCTTTCTGAGAGATTATTTACTATATGAATATATTTTCAGCTGGCTGATCAAAACTATTTTCTTAATTTTGTTTTTACCATTCAAAATGTATTTGTATTTCCACAGTTGATTGCAGATTTACTTAGATATCTATCAATTAAAATACTCTTGCAGAGAACATTGAATTCTCATTGAGAATTCTATGAAATGCAAATTAAGGGGAAAAAATAGGTTTTAAGCAGTAGCAAAAACACTGTCCACTAAAACAACCTTTGAATTCTCAGAGCTATGAAAAAATGTGAGAAACTAAATTATCTTGAAGAGATGTCAAGGCTTTTATATCTCCAGTTGCTGTTCGCCTGTCCTACTGTTTTTGAATATTTCCTTTATTCTACCCCAAAGATTTCAACTTTCAGTTTTCTTCTTACTGGGCAAGGTCAGACCTCACTCATAAAACAATATATTGAAAAATTGTGATTCTCTGTGATTAACTATAAATTGGTTTAGAAATGTCCAAACATACATTATTGTGTCTTTACACCGTATTTTGTATTTTAAGTAACTGGCAGAAAACAAATTGGGAATTAAATTTCCAATCTGACAATGTTGTTGTACTTAAGGAGAACCTTGTTTTTAATATGCGGTATCATGTGAAATTACTTATGTTAGGAATAGAGTCCACTGTTGAAGTTGAATGTCACTAAGCTTATGTTATAAGGAGCCGATATGATTAGAAAAACCTACCAGAAGCCAGATACAGTGTGGTATGTGCCACATTTCATGCACATTTGACTTTGTGTTCATTCAAAATTGTGCTTGTAAAAATGTATAAAATTTTTGAGTTTTACAGTTTTTATGTACTTGTTTTTTCTTGCTGGTAAATAGCTTTTTTTTTAAATCTAATGTGAAAGAAACCATGTTTATATTTTGTTAGTGATCAATGACTTTGTTTATATGGAAATTTGTATATGGTTGGCACACATCTTTGTTTAGATTTATCGTGCATGAAGGCCTGCAATAATTAGCACAATGAAAATTGCTTTTTCTTACATGTTCATTTTTTGAAAGATTGTGGTGCAAAGGCTTACTCTAAGTAACCTTCTGGACTATGGAATGAATATAAATGAATGGCACTTTGAGTGTTAATAAAGCTGATATTTATTTCCACTGTGATTGCTTTGTCCACAGCTGTTCTTAGACACACTGTTGTCTCTCCTCTGCCTGCTTTGATCACTCTCTAGGAGACAGCCTAGAAACATTGCAACTAAATCTTCCCAAGATACAAGTCTGTAATGTTCTCCTCAACGTGCTCTGGCATATTTCTCTAGATACTTTGATTACCCAAATCAGAAATTAACGGTGACTAAAAACAAAAAGACTACTGTCAGAGGGTAGAGAATGGACACTCCCACAGTACTGGAGATCATTTAAGTTACCACTGTCATATACAGGGCAGCCTAGCAACACCAAGTCAAAAGCCTTAGAGTCTTGTATATCCTCTGACCCATCAGTTTTGTGTGTAGGAATATGATTGCAGATGTGCTAGAATATATCTATAAAAGCCCCAAATTGAGTTCTCCATGTTCAGTACTGGGGGCTGTTGTAACAAAGCACTGCAAACTGGCTGGCTTGTTTTGCTGTAGAGGCAATAAGGCCAAAGTTAAGGTGGGCTTCTCAGGTGGCTCAGTGTAAAGAATCTACCTTCAGTGCAGAAGACATGAGTTTGATTCCTGGGTCCAGAAGATCCCCTAAAGGAGGAAATGGCAACCCACTCCGTTATTCTTGCCAGGAAAATCCCATGGACAGAGGAGCCTGGGGCCATGGGGGAGTCTACAGTCTGTGGGGACATGACTGAGCATAAGCACACACAGCAACACGCACAAGGCATCATCAGGCCCGTGCTCCCCCTTAAACCTGCAGGGGAGTCCTTCCTTGCCTGTTTCGAGCTTCTGGTGGCCCCAGGCATTCTTGGCATGTGGCTATGTGGTGGTCTCCCTCTTGTTTCTTTTTTTTAAGTAAGGACACCAGTCATGCAGTATCAGGGCCCACTGTAATGACCTCGTTTTAACTTGATTACCTCTAAAGACTGTATTTCCAAATAAGGTCACATTCTGAGGTACTGGAGGTTAGGATTTCAAAATATCTTTTTGTGGGAAACACAAACATACTGCAGTCTGCCCTATGGCTCCTGAAAATTCATATTTTTCCCGGGTACCAAATACTTTGACCTCATCCCAACTTTCACCCCATCCCAACTTCCCCCAAAGTCTTATTCTAACATCAACTCTAAGTCCGTACATGTTACTAAACTTCCGTTCATTCAGTTCAGTCGCTCAGTCATGTCTGACTTTGCAGCCCCCACAGACTGCAAAACACCAGGCTTCCCTGTCCATCAGCAGCTCCCAGAGCTTGCTCACATTCATGTCCATCCGGTTGGTGATGCCATCCAACTCATCCTCAGGAAAATTAACCGGGTTTGGCAGTTAGAGCATAAATGCTGTATATTCAAGGTCATTTTTTGTTTTTCTTTGGCTGCTCCACATGGCTTGGGGGATCTTGGTTCCCCAACCAAGGATCAAACCCAGGCCTTCCACAGTGGAAGTGCAGAGTCGTAACCACTGGACCACCAGGGAACTCCCAAGCCATTATTTCTGTTTACCAAAATTTGTCTTAAGTTCAAGATGCAGTTAAAGATTAATATCTGACAATACTCTATAGAGCGATTTACAATAGGGTAAGTTAGAACCAGTCATGGAACAACAGACTGTTTCCAAATAGGAAAAGGAGTATGTCAAGGCTGTATATTGTCACCCTGCTTATTTAACTTATATGCAGAGTACATCATGAGAAACGCTTGGCTGGAAGAAGCACAAGCTGGAAACAAGATTGCCAGAAGAAATATCAATAACCTCAGATATGCAGATGACACCACCCTTATGGCAGAAAGTGAAGAAGAACTAAAAAGCCTCTTGCTGAAAGTGAAAGAGGAGAGTGAAAAAGTTGGCTTAAAGCTCAACATTCAGAAAACTAAGATCATGGCATCTGGTCCCGTCACTTCATGGCAAATAGATGGGGAAACAGTGGAAACAGTGTCAAACTTGATTTTTTGGGGCTCCAAAATCACTGCAGATGGTGATTGCAGCCATGAAATTAAAAGACGCTTACTCCTTGGAAGGAAGGTTATGACCAACCTAGATAGCATATTGAAAAGCAGAGATAAATTACTTTGCTAACAAAGGTCCTTCTAGTCAAGGCTATGGTTTTTTCCAATGGTCACATATGGATGTGAGAGTTGGACTGTGATGAAAGCTGAGTGCCGAAGAATCGATGCTTTTGAACTGTGGTGTTGGAGAAGAGAGTCCCTTGGACTGCAAGGAGATCCAACCAGTATATTCTAAAGGAGATCAGTCCTGGGTGTTCTTTGGAAGGAATGATGCTGAAGCTGAAACTCCAATACTTTGGCCACCTCATGCGAAGAGTTGACTCATTGGAAAAGACCCTGATTCTGGGAGGGATTAGGGGCAAGAGGAGAAGGGGATGACAGAGGATGAGATGGCTGGATGGCATCACCGACTTGATGGACATGAGTTTGAGTGAACTCCGGGAATTGGTGATGGACAGTGAGGCCTGGGGTCACAAAGAGTCAGACACGACTGAGCAACTGAACTGAACTGAACCTGGAACTAACTATTCCAATACCCCCAAATTAGGGTTTGACTAAATAAATTATGACTGTTGTTTTTCAGTTGCCAAGTCATGTCCAACTCTTTGTGACCTGATGAACTGCAGCAGGCTGGGCTTTCTTGTCCTTCACTATCTCCCAGAGTTTGCTCAAACTCAGGTCCATCCAGTCGGTGATGCCTTCCAACCATCTCATCCTCTTTCATTCCCTTCTGCTCCTGCCTTCAATCTTTCCCAGCATCAGGGTCTTTTCCAATGAGTCAGCTCTTCTCATCAGGTGGCCTAACTATTTAAACTTCATTAAATAGTCATTAAACATTCATTTTTGAATGTTTTTCTAGTAGTCATGTATGGTTGTGAGAGTTGGACCATAAAGAAGGCTGAGCGCTGAAGAATTGATGCTTTTGAACTGTGGTGTTGGAGAAGACTCCTGAGAGTCCCTTGGACTGTAGGTAGATCAAACTGCTGCTGCTGCTGCTAAGTCACTTTAGTCGTGTCCAACTCTGTGTGACCCCATAGACCGCAGCCCACCAGGCTCCTCTGTCCCTGGGATTCTCTAGGTAAGAATACTGGAGTGGGTTGCCATTTCCTTCTCCAGTGCATAAAAGTGAAAAGTGAAAGTGAAGTTGCTCAGTCGTGTCCGACTCTTCACGACCCCATGGACTGTAGCCTACCAGGCTCCTCCATCCATGGAATTTTCCAGGCAAGAGTACTGGAATGGGTTGCCATTTCCTTCTCCAAGATCAAACTAGTCAATCCTAAAGGAGATCAGTCCTGGGTGTTCATCGGAAGGACTGATGTTGAAGCTTAAACTCCCAGTACTTTGGCCACCTCATGCGAAGAGCTGACTCATTGGAAAAGACCCTGATGCTGGGAAAGATTGAGGGCAGGAGGAGAAGGGGACGACAGAGGATGAGATGGTTGGATGGCATCACTGACTCAATGGACATGAGTTTGAGTAAACTCTGGGAGTTGGTGATGGACAGGAAGGCCTGGTATGCTGCGGTCCATGGGGTCACAAAGAGTCAAACACGACTGAGTGACTGAACTGAAAGCTTATGTTAAGATTTTTTTTTTTTAAAGATAAAAAAAATTCTATGTCCAAGCAACATCTTGATGTTAAAAAAACACCTACTCACAGGAAAAAAAGCCTGGGGAAAAAAAGCCAAAATATAGATGGCTAGGGTTGTGTTAGGTATGATTTAAATAGCCTTCACTATACTTTTCCCTGTTTTCACATGGAAATGATTAATCAGAGGGAAAATGTAAACCTGCCAAAGAAAGTTTTAGTGGTGTTTGCTCCATTTCTTAAAAAGTGAAATTCATTTAGAGCAGGGAACAACAAAGCTTCAATTTACTGAAGGTCATTTATCTGAGAACTGATCTTCTACATTGCAGATTTTGTGGCTGAGTCTGTCTTCAATTTGCTCAGCTCATCAGCAGCATCTAACACAGCAGATCACTTCCTTGACCCTGAAATGAGATGAATAAAAGGATTTCCAGGATTCCTGATTTTCCTATCTCACTGGCTGTTCTTCATTCATCTGGTTTTGAAGAATTCACCATTTTCCAGCCTCTTCACTGTAAAATGTTCCCAGACGTTTTCTTTACCTACATTTGTTCCCTGGGTAACTTTAATCAGTCCTATAGCTTCAATATCATAGATATGTGATGGCAGTTCTCAAACATATTTTAGGTCCCTGAACTTCAGATTTCCACCCAACTGTCAACTTGACATTTCGTTTATTTATGTAATAGGCTGCTTGTAGGAATTGCATCGTCCCCTGAATTTGTACACTGAAGATTTAACTCCCAACGTGACTGTATTTGAAGACAGAGCCTGTGAGGAGGTGATAAAAGTTAAATGAGGTCATATGGTTAAGGCCCTAATCTGAGAAAACTGGTGCCCTTATGTGAAGAAAAGACACCAGAGTTTTCCGTTCCCTCAGTCCCTGTGTGAGGACATAGCAAGAAGGTGGCCATCTTCAAGCCAGGAAGAGAGCAGGATCCTAACCTTGGACTTCCAGCCTCCAGAATTGTGACAAAATAGGTTTCACTGTTGGAGTCATATAGTCTGTGGTGTTTCGTTATGGCACTCAAGCAGGCTAGTATAGCCACTCACATTCAATATATCCAGAACCACTCTTCAAATCTGTACCTTTTGAGGTGGGAGGAAGCAGTTTGGGAGCCTTTGGGAGAGGACAGTGCTTAGCCGTCTGGGGGCTGATCCCACAGATTGGTTCCTTTGGGTTTTTCCAAGGTTTGGGAAAAGGTGCAGCCCAGCAGGGACCCATAGTTTCTGGAAGGATGGTATGGTCTCGTCCAATGGTGTAGTACAGAATGAAGTAGTACACTGCGCGACTTGGCAGTAGCATACCTCCACAGAGCTTTCTCAGTAGAGACCATGGTCCCCCAGTGGTAGGGGTGCCCAGCACTGGACAGCAGCAGGCTGGTACCAGGCTGAGCGCTGCTCAGTCACCCTTATTTAAAAAAAAAAAAAATCTGTACCTTCTCTGAGGTACATCATTTTTACAGTTGCTCAGGTCAAAAACGTTGCAGTTTTCCTTTACTCCTCTCACTCACCTTCCAGAGCTAGTCAGCAAATCCTGTGCTGTCTTTAACATATATTCAGAATGGAACCACTGTGCATCAACTTTACCCTTATCACCCGGATAAAGCCAGTGACTTCTCAACTGGAGCACTGCAGTAGCTGCCCTTGACTTTGTAAAATCCATCTTCAACAATGCATCTAGTGCAGAGTGACCCTTTAATACTAAATCAGACTGTCATTTCTCTGCTCAAAAATTCCCCAGTAGCTCCCTATAATAAAATCCAAAGTTTTTGCAATGACCTACAAGGCTCTATATTAGGTGTTCTCAAAGTTGAACATCACATCTGGAGGGCGAGATTGTTGCCATGGCCTGCAGAATTTTATGATTCATCTGTTTTGTGTTTGTGCCTTTATAACTAATTTTAACTAGTTCCTATATGATGTTGATGAGCCAGGGGATCCCATTTTGAGAATCAGTTCTGTTCACGCACTATACTGTCTCCTGTCCCCCACCCCTCCCAGCCATGGTTCTCCTCTTAAATGCCAAACCTGAGTGGGCCCCTAGGTCCACACTGTACCTTTCTGGTATTTACATAGGACATTGTCCACTTGCATGATCACTCACTCAATTAGCACCGCTTCAGAGAGAGATTCTAGCACCATCCATTCAGAATAGCACAAACTCATTCTCTTTTATTTCTCCTTACAGCGCTCAACACATTTGTTTACTGCCCACATTTTTCTGTTACAGAAGGCCAAGACCTTTTCTCAGTTCACTGTCCTGACCCACGGGCTAAAACAACAGTGCCTGGACGGTCATAACAAGTACTCAAAACATGTTTCACTGACTAGGAGAAAAAGTGTCGAGAAAGCGCCTGCACCGGGAAAGAGCCAGCGGATTGCACAGCTGCCAGGCTCAGCTACACTCACACCAACCGAACGCCCCGCGGCGGGACTTCCTGGGCGGTACCCGGAAGAGCTTCCCGTGTGAACAGGAAGTCCCTCCGAGAGCTGCCGCCGCGGTAGGCTAGGGGCGGTGGTAGGCTGCAGCGGGCGCAGTCATGGGCAAACGAGACCGCGCCGACCGCGGTGAGACGTGGCGCGGGCGTGTTTCGGGGTTGCTTGCACCCGCCGGCCCCCTCATCCTGTGTGGTTGCTGCTTAGGCCTTCTCAGAGGCGGTCGACCCCAGAGTCGCTCGCGGCCGGCGCATGCTGTCAGGACTGGCCGCTGGACTGGGGTCGACCCCGACCTCCGGAGAGCCCTGCAACAGGGCTAGGTGGGCACCGTGAGGGAGAGGACTCCCGAGGTGCACAGTGGCTCCGGGCTAGGGGTGGTTGGCGCTGGGGAAGTCTGGTTCCCCCGACCTGCGACTATTCAGTGCGGGGGGAGCTCAAGGCTCCTGCAGGGCTCACGTTGTGTGTCCTTGTTAATATCTGCAGAGAAGAAGAAGTCCAAGAAGCGTCACTACGAGGATGAGGAAGACGAGGAAGACGACGCCCCTGGGAACGACACCCAGGAAGCTGTTCCCTCCGCGGCCGGAAAGCAGGTGGATGAGTCCGGCACCAAAGTGGATGAGTATGGAGCCAAGGACTACAGGCTGCAAATGCCGCTGAAGGACGACCACACCTCCAGACCCCTCTGGGTGGTAAGCACGCCCACAGCCAGCGGCCAAAAGTTGGTGGGGCCCAAACAGAAATGCAGGATCGTGCGCTTCGGAGCCCACTGAGAGCGAGCTTTCACAGTCACGGACTGAAACAGCCGAGATAGAATGAGCGTGTTCGCTCTCATGTGCTGGCGGGTCTTGGGCTTCCTTCCTCACTAACCCCTGCTTTTACTCTCGTTCTCTCTCCAGTTCTGCCGCGTGATTGGAAATTACTTTCATCTATGGAGTAGCGGCATGTATTGTGTAACGTTTTAATTCCTCTTGGAAAAAATTAATGAGACATTTGCTAGGCAGCTTTTTTGCTCAACTTGAAGTAATTAATGTTCTCCATTCATTGGTCATCTAGCCAGACAGATAGCCAGTAAGGTCGTTCGTTGGCTTTTCCTGTGAAGACTAGTGGGAAGCAGCTACTGACTCTGGAAACTTTGTCTTCTATTCTCTCTACTCCTTGTATCTGATTAAAGTAGTAGCAGGCCCTACAGTTGACTGAAGGTGTGCTTACAAAAGTATCCCTGGTGTTGGTTTTCTGGGCAGCTTATCCTTTCTAGATAATGATGTGGAAAAGAGTCTAATCATCTCATTAATTTCCTTGACTGTTGTGTCCATTTGGTGTTTCTCAGGCTCCTGATGGCCACATCTTTTTAGAAGCCTTCTCTCCAGTTTACAAATACGCTCAAGACTTCCTGGTGGCTATTGCAGAACCGGTGTGCCGACCAACCCACGTGCATGAGTACAAACTAACTGCCTACTCCCTGTATGCAGCTGTCAGCGTTGGGCTGCAGACCAGCGACATCACGGACTATCTCAGGAAGCTCAGCAAGACAGGAGTCCCAGAGGGAATCATTCAGTTTATTAAGGCAAGTGGGGGCTAAGGCTGGCTCTTTTGCCCTCCTTCTTAATGTAGGAATGATAGGGACAAGTGCTGTACATCATTAGCCTGTGGCAGTCAAGAAAATGCCATTCAGATTCAGTGTGGGGAGCAGAATAACCAATCACCCTGGCTGCTGCTCTTCTGGATCCAGTATTGTGTTTTGCTGAGGCTACACTTCCCATGAGCTGCTCTTAGCCAGTGGGTACTAACACAGTGGGTATTCAGGCCCATTCTGGCCCGGGTTATTTGGGAATACAGCCCAAAGTGTGGCTGTTACAGACTGAATTGTGCCTCCTCCAGAATTCACATCTCAAGGACCTACCTGACTTGTAATATGATTGCATCTGGAGTAAGGAGATAATTAAAGTTAAATGTGGTTAAAAGGGTAGGGCCAATAGGATTAGTGTCCTTATGGGAAAGGATACCAGAAGGCTTGTATGCTCTTTCTCTGCATTTGTACAAGGACGAGGTAATGTGAACACAGACTGAGAAGGTAGCCCTCTACAAACCAGGAAGAGAACCTTCACTGGAAAAGAAATTCCTGGCCTCATGATCCTGGACTTCTAGAAATAAGTTTCTGTTTGTTAAACAACTTGGTCCAGGGTGTACTGTGTGGTAACATGAACAGACTAGTACAGATGATAAACTTCACTTAAGTCTGAGAGACAGGAGACCACTAGTCAACAACTTCCATTAGGCAGAGTCAAAAAGGGCTTCATACGTGAAAGAGGAAAGAGCTCTCTGTGACGAGCACTTGGGTTCTGAGGACATGCTTGGGTTCTGAGAGATGGTGAATACCCTTCAGAAGAGATGGACGGTAGCTTTCATTGCCTTCTGCTGGTCAGTAGGCAGTTGGATTCGGATTCCAGGTCTGGAGCGGCAGAAGATGAGTGCCACAGGCGTCCAACCCAGCACAGAAATGAAGCCAATCTCAGAGAAGCTGGTGGGAGCCCTGGAGAGACTTCTTTTCTTGTGATGTGCAAGAAAGGGGCTTGGGAGAGGGGCTTGCATCTTATAAAATGAGCCTGCTTCAGTTCCCCGGCTCTTCTCAGTCTTGGCTGGGAGCTGCCTGCAGGAATGCGGGTATTGGTTAGTGCAGGGGTGGATTTAGAGGGCAGTAGTGGAGGCAGGCAGCAGCCCAGGATCTGAGTTGCAAATTTTGTGGCCACCACATTTTCTCTGCTCATTCCATCCTAAAGATTGTTGGGAACTTGGGAGGATTTTCTACCATTAAGAATCTTACATCTAGTTGAAGAAATGGGAATCTTGGCAAGGAGGCTGGAGGCTTTGTGTTTAATTTTTGCAGCACACACTTACTGAACACATATTCTGCCAGCTTTGGGGGTAGCTTTGTGTTGGGGGTAGCGCTGGTACAGTGGGATGAGTCTCTGGATTAGGATGGGGCTTCTCGAAGTGAAGAATAAAGAGAAAGGGAAAATAACAGAAAGATTTAAAGCAGCATTTTATAGGTTAAGGTATGTGCATCAGAATTAGCCAGACAAGAGGGAGGTTTTGCTCTCAAAAAGTAGAAGCTACACAAAGAGACATGACTGAAATGGACTCAGCATGCACACAAAGGCACCAAAAGGTGTGCAGTGAACAATTTATCTCCACTTACCACTTTTTGTAGTGGTTTTGTATTTTATTCTTATCTTTTCTTGACTAGATCAACTACTGATCTAATCTATTTTCACTTCCCCACCCCACCCCTGCATCATGGGCACATGGGATCTTAGTTCCCTGACCAGGACTTTAACCCTGGGCCCTCTGCAGTGAGAGCCTCTGGTTCTAACCACTGGACCACCAACGAATTCCTGCTATTTTCAATGAAAAAAAATTATTTCTATTGGATTTATTTTACTTGAAGTAGTTTTACTGTTTGTTTTATTTCTTCAAAATCATTTTTACACTTTTATCTTTAATTTTTGTCCTTCTGTTTCTTTTGGGTTTTTGTGGGTAGTGGTGTTTTTTTAACCTGTAGCTTGAGTTAGATACTTAGTTCATTAATCTCTACTCATCCTTATTGGTAGAAATATTTAAACATATGTATACCTATGGCTGATTCATGTTGTTGTATGGCAGAAACCACCACAATATTGTAAAGCAGTTATTTTTAATTGAAAATAAGGTAAAAATAAAGTAAAGCTTAAAAAAAAAGTAGAAGCTAGTAGAAAAAGCTGTATTTAGACAGATCTACCCCTTCAGGATGGCACATTGGATTTTCCTAAAGTAAAGTGAACCCTCCACTTGGCTGATAGGTAGTAAAATGCGTCCAGTAATGTTGTGAGTGCCCTGCATGTGGCTGATTTTGCCTGTCTGGTGTTCTCACTCCTTGCAGTTGTGTACCGTCAGCTATGGGAAAGTCAAGCTGGTCCTGAAGCACAACAGGTAAGGGGCTCCGTGAAAGGCCCACCAGGCGTTTTCACCCTCTGCGTATCAGCGGCAGGAAGCTAACGTTTGTGGAATGTGCTCTGCACTAACAACTACTCCCCAGAGTAAGGGGCTAAAGGGAATGAGTGAAGCTGTGTGGCCAAAACTGTTCATTCACTGACCACTGTGTTCTCCTAGCAGTGTAGCTGGGGTTCAGATCCCTGCTAGTTTGTCTTCAAAGTGGGGCTTTGCCAACAACCCTTCTGTGTTATATCATGACCAGTAGCTCATCACTCAGCTTTGGCAAAGGGATGGGGAAGGGTGGATGTGGAGAGAAGCCGGAGGCCACTATCCCCAGACCATCTTAAGAATGCTAAATGGACTCTTCTGCAAATTCTGTCCTGGTCAGTAGGCTTCTGCTTCCTCCCCTTTTATAGATACTTCGTTGAAAGTTCTCATCCTGATGTCATCCAGCATCTTCTCCAGGATCCTGTGATCCGGGAGTGCCGCCTGAGGAACTCTGAGGGGGAGGCCACTGAGCTCATCACCGAGACTTTCACAAGCAAGTCTGCTGTATGTGGGCTCCTCGGTCACCCTCAGGGGTTGGACACATCCAGGATTTTAGCCCTCAGGTGCTTTTAGTCCAGCATTTGCAGCCTAGTAGTCCTGTAGCTTTCTTGCAGCTTTGACTGTTGCTTGGTAGCAGTAGGGTTAAATGTTTTGTGCAAGTCCAGATCCTGCCTTTCTCTTTCAGATTGCTAAGAGTGTTGAAGGTAGCGGTGGGCCCTCTACTTCCCGAGTGACAGATCCACAGGGTAAATCTGACATCCCCACAGACCTGTTTGATTTTTATGAGCAAATGGACAAGGATGAGGAGGAAGAAGAAGAGACACAGACAGTGTCTTTTGAAGTCAAGCAGGTTAGTGAACATAACCCCTCCTGGTTGCTTCTCTAAGCGGATGTCAGAAGCTGGTCTGGCCCTGCCTAGACTGTCCATAGTTTGTGTGAGAGGAAGGAACCCCTGTCTATCTCCAATGTACTGTGGCATCATTCTTCCTGATGAAGTTATATCTGAGTGTCCCATTCTTCCCACTGGTGGGTCAGTGAGAAATGGTGTCTGCGGGGCATTTTGGTAGCTGATTGGATTTAATTTTGTTCATTACCTTAGTTTGGGGTCCTTTTCTATGCTTTAACCCAGTTGTTATCAAGCAAGATCTGAAATGGCAAAAAGTCTAGGTTAACTTGTTTTTTTATTGTTAGGTGTCTTACGATATGTGTTGCTTCTGAGCACGCTTTGGAGTTAACAAGATTATGAAACCTTCATGCTCACTTTCCAGGAAATGATTGAAGAACTCCAGAAACGTTGCATCCACCTGGAGTACCCTCTGTTGGCAGAATACGACTTTCGGAATGATTCTGTCAACCCTGATATCAACATTGACCTGAAGCCCACAGCTGTCCTTAGACCTTATCAGGAGAAGAGTTTGCGGAAGATGTTTGGGAACGGGCGTGCGCGCTCCGGGGTCATTGTCCTTCCTTGTGGTGAGTGACTGAGTGAAGGAGGTGGGTGGGCTGCTCTCTCTGCATCTGTCCTGAGTCGTGTCTGGTCTAGCCTAGGTTCTAGGCTGGCAGTCGTAGTAGACTCAGCTGGAGCCCTGCCCCAGACTCTAGAAGGTGCACTCTCTCAGGAAGGGGCCTGCACCTTCATTTTTTTTTAAGCTCCATGGGTTACTTTGAAGCACATCCCTGGTTAAGGGAGAATTGCTTTTTAAAGGAACAGCTTGAGTTTTAATCTTGATCTTCTCATGGTGGATGGTGGTGAACTCAGAAGCCCCTGGAGTTTCACCTTCCTGTGTCTTTGCCAGTAGCAGTGTTCACACTACCACATTCCTGAGTGCTCAGCCCAGTTGATTGTGTGATCTTAGTAGCCATCTTTTACTCAGTCCCTCCGAAGGTGGTCCGTGTGTTGGGTACACTGTACCCTAGCAGCACTGCTGTCCCAGGGTCTTGGGCAAGTTGCACCTTAGATTTAGTTTTCCCATCTTTAAAACGGCAATAGTAGAGGTGTCTCTTATTCATAGTTTGTTTTGACAAATGTTGCTTTTTAAGATTTAAACAAGGTGCATATATGGTGCTCTAACAGGGCCTGGCACTTGTCTCTCAGTTTTCACATCTGTGTGTGAAGTGGGCATGCCTCCTTTTCTGTAAAGAAGGAAACAGGTTTGGAGCAGAAAAAATGCCTCAACAGTGTCCGCTGTGAGGATCGTTACGAATAATTTGGGCCAGATTGGTGTGCCGGCGAGCCTTTTTGTCTGTCCCTGTCCCTCATTTCAGCTCGGCTTGGGGGGGTTGCCCTTGGTGTCTTGTAGGTGCTGGGAAGTCCCTGGTGGGCGTGACAGCCGCGTGTACTGTCAGGAAGCGCTGTCTGGTGCTGGGCAACTCGGCCGTGTCTGTGGAGCAGTGGAAAGCCCAGTTCAAGATGTGGTCCACCATCGACGACAGCCAGATCTGCCGCTTTACCTCCGATGCCAAGGACAAGCCCATAGGCTGCTCCATTGCCATCAGCACCTACTCGATGCTGGGCCACACCACCAAAAGGTCCTGGGAGGCTGAGCGGGTGATGGAGTGGCTCAAAACTCAGGAATGGGGCCTCATGATCCTGGATGAAGTACACACCATACCAGGTAAGCAGGCTGAGAGCTGGGATGCTGCTCACCGTATGGACAGAGTAATTTTCCAGTTCTTGGGTTGAGAGAGGGGCTGCTGTGTAATACATCCATCTTGCTAGAGGAACTTTCTTGGTGAAGGTTTCAGTGAAGTAATGAGCATGTGCGGAGTGGGGGTTAGTGGTGGGTGGGCGTCCACACTGACAGTCTTCTTAGACTGGCCCAGAGTAGTCATTTAGAAAGGGATACTTTTTCCCTTCTCTGTTTTTGCACCTCAACTTATCCACTTATCCTTAACCCCTCCCCTCGCTTTTTTTACAGTCCCACAAAAACTATACTAGGAGCACAAAATAGTTCTTGCAATGTTTGTTTTATTTTTAAGACTAAAGTATTGATCCTTATTATGTTATAGAAGTTGTACTTGTCCAAGTATTGCAGGCAGCCATATCACAATATGGCTTTTAATAGCCATATTGATACAATTTATGAGCCATAAATCCATCCATTTTAAGTATATGATTCAAGATTTTTAGTAATCTTGAATTTAGTAAGGCGTTCGTACAGCCATCACCATGATCCAGTTTTAGAACATCTTTCTCATACTCACCATCACTGCTTTTCATCTTAGCCCCAGGAAATCACTGAATTGTTTTCTGTTTCTGGATACATGCCTTTTCTGGAAATATATTAACAAAATCATATATATTTTCATATGTCTCACTTCCTTCACTTCACATAATGATGTATCCACATTGTGACATGTGCTGATGATGTGTTCCCTTTATTACTGAGTAGCAGACCAGGCAAACCTTTCTTGATAAAACAACTTAACAGTTCTGATCAGTTGAGAAGTGGAATTTAGAGCTGCTGCTGCTGCTAAGTCGCTGCAGTCGTGTCCAACTCTGTGAGACCCCCTGGACTGCAGCCTACCAGGCTCCTCCATCCATGGGATTTTCCAGGCGAGAGTCCTGGAGTGGGTAGCCATTGCCTTCTCCAGGAAATTAGAGATGACTCTGAATTAAACGAAATCAGAGGCATTTTCACATAGTGTTTTCAAAATATTGTGAAGATGGCCTTTCCATCTTTTTGTTTTCTCTGTAACGAGAACTCTTCCAGCCTCTCTGGATGTCTGAAGATGCCTGGGAGATGTTCACAGCAAGCCAAGTAGAGATGAGATGTTCACAGCAAGCCAAGTAGGGATGAGGGTCTCTCGGTCAGAAGGACACAGTCCTGAGATGGGGAAGTAGTGCCTGCATGGTCTGACCGCAGTGTAGTTCTGTGGCTGGGGAGGGCGTCGAGGGGGAGAGCAGTCAAAACTGAGTTCAGAGAGGTGTTGGGGCCAATCCTGTAGGGCCTGAAGGTAGACCTTCAGCTTGTACTCTGGGTGAGATGCCTTTTGAGACATTTGAGCCAAGGGTGACAAGATCTGACTTAACATTCTAAAAATTTCACCCCGGCTGCTGTGCTGGGAAGACACTGCAGGAAGCAAGGGTGGAGAGCATCTAGATATGTTAGTTTGTGGAATCCCAACACAAGGCTTGGAACCAGTAAGAATGAAGGTAAGCTGATTCTGGTTATGCTTTGAAGATGAACTGCACAGGTTAAATGTGGTTCTGAAAGAGAAATCAAGGGTGACTATCAGATTTTGGCTTGAGCCATCAGAAGAGAGGAGTGGATATTAAGTGGAGAAGGCTCTAGAAGGAGCAGGTTTGGAGAGAGAAGATTGGGAGTAGGCTTTCAGTTCAGTTCAGTTGCTCAGTCATGTCCGACTCTTTGCGACCCCATGAATCACAGCATGCCAGGCCTCCCTGCCCATCACCAACTCCCGGAGTTCACTCAAACTCACATCCATCAAGTTGGTGATGCCATCCAGCCATCTCATCCTCTGTCATCCCCTTTTCCTCCTGCCCCCAGTCCCTCCCAGCATCAGAGTCTTTTCCAATGAGTCAACTCTTCGCATGAGGTGGCCAAAGTATTGGAGTTTCAGCTTTAGCATCAGTCCTTCCAAAGAACACCCAGGACTGATCTCCTTTAGGATGGACTGGTTGGATCTCCTTGCAGTCCAAGGGACTCTAAAGAGTCTTCTCCAACACCACAGTCCAAAAGCATCAATTCTTCCGCGCTCAGCCTTCTTCACAGTCCAACTCTCACATCCATACATGACCACTGGAAAAACCATAGCCTTGACTAGACGGACCTTTGTTGGCAAAGTAATGTCTCTGCTTTTGAATATGCTATCTAGGTTGGTCATAACTTTCCTTCCAAGGAGTAGATTTTAGACATGTTAATTTTATTGCCTTTAGACAGTCAGGCAATGGCAGAAAATGTTAGAAAACAGGCAAAAGACATGAATAGACTTCATCCAAGAGACACAGCTATTCAGTTCAGTCGCTCAGTCGTGTCTGACTCTTTGCGACCCCGTGAACCCCATGAACCACAGCACGCCAGGCCTCCCTGTCCATCACCAACTCCCGGAGTCCTCCTGGAGTCCACCCAAACTCATGTGCATTGAGTCGGTGATGCCGTCCAGCCATCTCATCCTCTGTCATCCCCTTCTCCTTCTGCCCTCAATCTTTCCCAACATCAGAGTCTTTTCCAATGAGTCAACTCTTTGCATGAGGTGGCCAAAGTATTGGAGTTTCAGCTTTAGCATCATTCCTTCCAAAGAACACCCAGGGCTCATCTCCTTCAGAATGGACTGGTTGGATCTCCTTGCAGTCCAAGGGACTCTCAAGAGTCTTCTCCAACACCACAGTTCAAAGGCATCAGTTCTTCGGCACTCAGCTTTCTTCACAGTCCAACTCTCACATCCATACATGACTACTGGAAAAACCATAGCCTTGATTAGATGGACCTTTGTTGAGAAAGTAATGTCTCTGCTTTTTAATATGCTATCTGCTGCTGCTGCTGCTGCTAAGTCGCTTTAGTCATGTCCGACTTTGTGCAACCCCAGAGACGGCAGCCCACCAGGCTCCCCTGTCCCTGGGATTCTCCAGGCAAGAACACTGGAGTGGGTTGCCATTCCCTTCTCCAATGCAGGAAAGTGAAAACTGAAAGTGAAGTCGCTCAGTCGTGTCCGACTCTTAGCGACCCCATGGACTGCAGCCTACCAGGCTCCTCCGCCCATGGGATTCTCTAGGCAAGAGTACCGGAGTGGGGTGCCATTGCCTTCTCCAAATAGGTTGGTCATAAATTTCCTTCCAAGGAATAAGCCTCTTTTAATTTCATGGATGTAATCACCATCTGCAGTGATTTTGGAGCCCAGAAAGATAAAGTCAGCCACTGTTTCCACTGTTTCCCCATCTATTTGCCGTGCAGTGATGGGACCGGATGCTGTGATCTTAGTTTTCTGAATGTTGAGCTTTAAGCCAACTTTTTCCCTCTCCTCTTTCACTTTCATCAAGAGGCTCTTTAGTTCTTCACTTTTTGCCATAAGAGTAGTGTCATCTGCATATCTGAGGTTATTGATATTTCTCCTATTAGAATATATATATATATAGAGAGAGAATGTATATATATATATGTCTATATATGTTTATATATGTCTATATATATAGAATGTCTATATATATATAAAGTACCAAATACTGACAAGAGTGCAGAGCAGCTGGAACTGTCATGCATGGCCAGAGGAATTGCAAAATGTACAGTCACTCTGGGGAGGTTTGGCAGTTTATTAGAAAATCACCATATGAGCCAGCAGTCCCACCATGGGCATCTGTTATGGAGAAATGAAAACTTAGGTTCACACAAAAACTTGTCATGTTTATAACAGCCCTGGTTGTAGTCTCCAAAACCTATATTGACCATGGAAGTGCGTGTCAGTGAGGGGCTGGATGGACAAGCTGGTACGTCATTCGATAGGATACTTCTCAGCCGTGGAAAGGAAGCCCAGAGGCATCTTGCTGAGTGAAGTCAGCCAGTCCCAAGAGGCTGCAGAGTGCGTGATGCCTTCAGTAGGACATTCTTGAAAATATAAAACTGTAGTGACAGAGAACAGATCAGTGGTTGCTGGGGCAGGATGGGGGGTGTGACAAGGCAGAGCATAGGGGAGCTTTTGGGGTCGTGGATCGGCTTGTAACCTGGTCGTGGTGGTGGCACAGTCTGCCGCTGTGTTAACATTTATAAAACAGGGTAAGCTCACTTACCCACCCTCAGGAGAAGTTCATTGTGCACTGTACTAAGTCATTTAGTCATGTCCGACTCTTGGAACCCCATTGTAGCCCACCAGGCTCCTCTATCCATGGAATTCTCCAAACAAGAATATTGGAGTGGGTTGCCATTTCCTCCTCCAGGGGATCTTCCCGACCCAAAGTTAGAATCTGGGAATCTTAGATCTGCTGCATTGGCAGGCAGGTTCTTTACCACTAGTACCACCTGGGAATCAAAAACTATAAACTAAAAGAAAAAAAAAACCCTTACAGAGAAGGTGGGTATTTGGTCAGATGGATTGGAAATTGATAAAAAGAAACATTTTCTGTAAATAACTTTGAAGTTGCTTTGTAGCAGTTCAGTTGGAGGCTGAGTTTGAAGCATTCATTCTGGTCAGCAAGCTTCAGGGTGCACAAATTCCTTGTGAGTCAGAGCTCAGTGGCATTTTAATATCCTGGATCATGGTTCCAATTGCTGTTTATGCTCCGCCCGATAGCTTAGCTGTGTGAGGGGAGCGCCGGGGCTCCCTGGCCTGGGGCTTCCTCTGAGTCACTGCCTCCTGTTCTCCCTTTCACCCCTCTTTGGAGCAGGTCTGAAAGTGGAGTTGAAGCTTTCTCACCTAGTCATTCATGACTAGAGCCAGGTTTCTGTGATCCTGTGACCCAGGGCTTAGACATGTGGTGTCCTGGACCAGTCTTAGGTCAAAGCTGTCTTTGGTACTTAGAGCATTTAAAAAGTGATGGTGTTAATGTGCCAATTGTTTCCCCAGCCAAGATGTTCCGACGGGTGCTCACCATTGTGCAGGCGCACTGCAAGCTGGGTTTGACCGCAACCCTCGTCCGGGAAGACGACAAAATCGTTGACTTAAACTTTTTGATTGGGCCGAAACTCTATGAAGCCAACTGGATGGAGCTACAGAACAGTGGCTACATCGCCAAAGTCCAGTGTGCTGAGGTAGCTGGCCTCTTCCTAATGGTCCCTGAGGGCGGGCACTGCCTTGCGGAGGGGAACTGGGTCAGGTCAGTTCCTCACAGGCAGATATTCGGGTCAAGACCTGAGCAAGGGTTCTGCTGCCTTTGCAGTAGCCTCAGCCCTCCTGTGGTGTGGGCGATATGCCATCTCAGATGTGTCAGACAGTCGCTTGTCCAGGGGCACACGGGAAGTGGTCGAATCAGGAGGCTAATCCAGGTGGGCTGGGCTCCTCGTCCTCCCTTCTGGGAGTGAGCACCTCAGGGTGCTCCTGCACGCCTTCACCGCAGAGGGATTCTTGGTTCCGTGGGAACAGCCACCAGCCACCCCCAGTGCCAGAGTCTGTTGGTTTTGACACCCACAGACAGCACATGTGACCAACGTTCAATTTCTAAGAACACATTTTCCCAGGATTGTTCTGTGATGAATACCTGCACAGGTATGTGTTAAAAATACACGTTCAAAGGAATAGCAACAGAAGGCCTTTCTGGCACTTTAAAATGACCGTCACTTAGTGGCTAGAGTAGGGTGGGCTGCGTCCTGGAAGGGCAGAGATGGGCCTCCTGGGTGAAGATGAGCAGGAGGCAGCTGTGCAGGTGGCCTTGCTCTATCGAGACGCTTGCTTACTCTCTGGGTACGTCTTCATAAAGAGCACCCAAGTTATGCACAGCATTGCTGGAGTCTTTGAGGTGCCTCTTCCTGTCTGATTGCATCTCCTCTCCCTCTGCTGCTGTCTTGGAGTTTAGGTTTGTCATTTTCTTGCTTTTCTTTGTTATTTTACTTCCTATGTGCAATTCCCTAAACATTTGTTGTTTAACTTTGCTTTTTAAAAATCTTTGTTTAGTTGCTAAGTCATATCTGACTCTTTTTGACCCCATGGACTGTAGCCCGCCAGGCTCCTCCGTTCTTGGGATTTTCCAGGCAAGAATACTGGAGTGGGTTGCTGTTTCCTTTTCCAGGGGATCTATTCAATTCAGGGATTGAACCCACATCTCCTGCATTGGCAGGCGGATTCTTTACCACTGTGCTACCTGGGAAGCCCCTTTAAAATCTTTATGTATATGCAGAAAGAATCAGGAGATATATATATATATATAAATAAATGTTCTTGTGGTGGATTCATTTTGATGTTTGGCAAAACTAATACAATTATGTAAAGTTTAAAAATAAAATAAAATTAGAAAAAAAAAAAAAGAAGTAACCAAAAAAAAAAAATGTTCTTGCATGGTTTCTGATTTTTGCTTAATATTTTTATTCCTTGCATAATGCGTTATTTTTGATTATTCTTATAGCTATAGTTCATTACTTTGAATTCCCCTGTAATATTCCACTGGACAAACATACCACAATTTGATAGCTAATGGAATATTACACAGCAGTAAAAATAGTCTTTTCTAATGTTAACAGGGCTTCCCTGTTGGCTCAGTGGTAAAGAATCCGTCTGCCAGTGCAGGCGATGTGGGTTTAATCCCTGGGTGGGGAACATCCCCCGGAGGAGGAAATGGCAACCCACTCCAGCATCCTTGCTTGGGAAATCCCATGGACAGAGGAGCCTGATAGCTACAGTCCATGAGGTCGCAAAGGAGTTGGTCGTGACTTAGTGATGTTGACAGACATTGGGGTTGCTAAGTTGCTTTTTTTAACAGCTTTATTAAGGTCTAGTTTATGTTCCATAACATTCACCTATTATAAGTAAATGCTGTTGATTTATAATTTTTGTGATTTTAGTAAATGTAAAGAGTTGTGCAGCTGTGTCCTCCAATCCAGTTTTAGAGCATTTCCCCCGCCCTCAAGAGTTCCCTTGTATCGTTACTGGGATGTCATTGCTAGGCTAGCCCAACACATAGAGCTGGCAAGTGTGTGTGCAGTTCTCTGTCCAAAGGTGGACAGAGCAAGTCCACCTCTGCTGTCAATACATTTTAAAATCGTTGCTATTAACATGTAAGAGGGTCTTGGTTCAGCATTGGGTTTCAGGTTTTGTTTTGTAATGTGTGTGTTTACAGTAGTTTTGAGATGTAATTCACATGCCATTGGTTTTGTCTTGGTTTGTTTTAAAGCTGATTTGCCAAAGTTTTCAATTGTGTGGTACTTAAGCTTGCATACTGACCCCTAATTCTTACCGTTTCACAGGTTTGGTGCCCAATGTCTCCTGAGTTTTACCGGGAGTATGTGGCAATCAAAACCAAGAAACGGATCTTGCTGTACACCATGAATCCCAACAAATTCAGAGCTTGCCAGTTTCTGATCAAGTTTCATGAAAGGAGGAATGACAAGATTATCGTCTTTGCTGACAACGTGTTTGCTCTGAAGGAGTATGCCATTCGACTGAACAAGTAAGAATGGAAAAGTTAGAGTTGGCCTCAAAAGCCCAGGTATCTTCCCCACGTGAGAGTGCAGAAGACTGTTTTTTTCTCGAAGCTCTCAGGAACTTGTTAGTATCTGAAGGCCTAGTTTTCTGTTCCCAGGGACCATATGAGACAGAGGAGCAGTGGTCAGAGTCAGAGGTTGGTGTGTACAGAAAAGAGGGCCTGGTCACTGTGAGCCAAGAGAGCAAGTGCTGCCTTGGAGCTGGGCTCCGAAGGTGGGCACTAGTTGGCATCTGGAGTTTCAGGCTGAGTGGCACTGTGACTGGAGATGCGATCAGACCACATGGACTAGGGGCCGGGAAGGCAAGGCAGACGGAACCAGCATCCCAGGTATGGCCCAGCATCTAGAAAGAGCTGCTCAGGAAACAGCCGGCAGAGTCCTTGTTACAGCCTCACCCAGATACTACTGAAAATTTGAAAATTTCCTGCCAGGTAAAGAGGAAGAGGCCTGTGCTTCTTTACACAGCGATACAGGGCTTCAGGTGCTGTGAGTGTAGCAGAAGACAAGGTCCTCCGGCCTGAATTTTTATGTCGCTGGGAGGGATGCATACAGGCAGCTGCTCTTCACAAGCTGTGATTTAATCATCACCTCAGCCGCAAGACATGATTGTGTTAGTCTCATAGACTAAAAACTGGGACACAGACTGAGTTTCTCAGATTTCTAAAACTGTGCCTTATTTAATGTAGGAAATATTTTATGTTTTATCAAATTAACATAGGCCGTCAAGAAAACTAGCAATTCCTTGCACCTGTCTTCCTAGTCAAAATTCCTTGTTCCCCAAAGATGGATACTTTCAACTCTTTTCTGTATTTACCTTCATATTTCTAAGTAATAATTTATATAGCAATTTCTTGATGATTGATTATAGAAATTGGTTATTAATTTCCTACCATGGGAGCTGTGGATTTAGCCCTCTTACATACATCATTCCATCCCCTACCTCCACTCCATCCCCACAAAATGTTTGGGGCCAAGTTAGTTTCAATGTTACATTTTTACATTTTTTTTTTTATTAGTTCTGTTTTTTTTTTATTTTTTTATTGAAGGATAATTGCTTTACAGAATTCTGTTGTTTTCTGTCAAACCTCAACATGAATCAGCCACAGGTATACATACATCCCCTCCCTTTTGAACCTCCCTCCCATCTCCCTCCCCATCCCAGCCCTCTAGGTTGGTACAGAGCCCATTTGGGTTTCCTGAGCCATACAGCACATTCCTGTTGGCTGTCTATTTGACATATGGTAATGTAAGTTTCCACGTTACTCTCTCCATACTTCTCACCCTCCCCTCCCCTCTCCCCATGTCCATAAGTCTATTCTTTATGTCTGTTTCTCCATTGCTGCCCTGTAAATAAATTCTTCAGTACCATTTTTCTAGCTTCCATGTATGTGTGTTAGAATACGATATTTATCTTTCTCTTTCTGACTCACTTCACTCTAGGTTCACCCACCTCATCAGAACTGACTCAAATGCATTCCTTCTTATGGCCGAGTAATATTCCATTGTGTATCTGTACCACAACTTTATCCATTCATCTGTCGATGGGCATCTAGATTGCTTCCATGTTCTAGCTAATGTCAGTGTTACATTATTTTGACTCTGTGAGTATTGTTCAAGCCAAGGCAGGCAGTGTACTGTGATTACATTATTTCTTAACATGTTGTTTTTCCCTAGATTTAATAGTTGCCTTGTCATTACTTTTGCTTGGTTTTCTATGTAATTACTGAGTTATCCCTTTTCAGACTCGTAAAATTCCCTCTCAGAAGGGTCAGATCCCTTCAGTGCTTCATCTTCCTGTCTTGCTCTGGTCTGCTGCTCTCTAGGACTCAAGATGCTGCCTGTCACCTTTGGGCACGCCTCTGATATCCTGGGAATTCCTTATACCTCTTCCCTGTGTTGAAACCCCTTTTGCCACATCTCAAGTCTCCCCTTTTCTGGTCACTCATTTTGATGGAGTGTATCCTTTCGTAGATTTCTGAGAGAAGGTATGTAGAGGAAAATTTCATAAGAATTTGCTTGCAGATGTCATTATTCACTCTTACACTTGATGAGTAGTTGATGGGGCCTCAGAATGTCAGAGGTAGGGCTGTTTTCTCAGCTTCCAATGCAGCTGTTTGTTTGCAAGCCTGCTTAATGCCCTTCTGACTCCTCTCTGTATGTGATCTATTGTGGTGATCATAGGTTTTCCTTCTCTCAAGAGGGTTTTAGAATCTTTTTTTCATTTTTGGAAGTTTGAAAACAGTGTGACTAGTGTGATCTTTTTTCTTTCATTACAATACATGAAGTAGACACTTTTCAATCTGAAAACTCATGTCCTTCAATTCAGAGAAATTCTTTCTGTTTTTTCTTTGTTACTCATCTCTGTTTTCTCTTCTCTCTTTTTTTTTTCGAGGGGTGAGAGGGCCGTGCTGTGTGGCATGTGGGATTTTAGTTCCCCAACTAATGCCCCCTACATTGGCGTCTTAACCACTGAACTGCCAAGGAAGTTCCTTTTCTCTCATTTTGAATTCCTGCTGGCCAGGTGTTAGATCTTCTGGGCACCTTCTCCAATTCCTCCCTGCCCCATCCCACCTTTATTTTGGTTGTGCCATGTAGCTTACGGGATCTTAGTTCCTTGACCAGGGATTGAACCCAGGCTGTGGCAGTGAAAACACTGAATCCTAACCACTGGACCACCAGGGAACTCCCATTTTCTCTTATTTTTTATCCTTTTGTCTACCAACTCTGTTGAAGCTTTTGTGAATTTCCAGGAGTTCTTTATTGTCAACTGTTCTTGTTTTTTTGAGTAAGTACGGTGTCTTCTCTGTGGCTATTAAAGCTTTCAAAGCTTTCTTCTATTCCCTGCACCATCTCTCTCTTCTTCAAGTGTTTTGTTTCAGCTCTGTCTTTCGAGCCCATCTTCTGATTTTTGGTGATCTTTGGCTCTATTTTCTTACCTAAGGGTGAGTCACTGAAAAGCTGATTGGCCTTTCTGTATAGCTTGGTGGGTTTGCCAGCCTGTGGACCTCTCCATGATCAGGCATGGGCCTGGCTAGTTTGTCAAGAAGTTGCCAGATGCCAGTGTCTCAGGGTCTTTTCTTTTGGGCTGGAAAGTTTCTCCAGAGAGGAATCTTACCGTTTCCTAGATCCCAGCCTGTGGCAGGGGAGGGAGTGGGGAATCCCTGTCTTTCTTCACTCTTACTCTTGCTTAACCCTCAGCTCTCCCTGAGGGCAAAGGGTCTCCCTCAGTGTGTTCAGAATCTAGGCAGTACATCTCCAGTTTCCTGCCAGGTGGGCAGAGGCATGCTTGGCGGTGGGAGTTGGAATCCGACACTGTTCCTTACACATACACTCTGTCCGTCTTCCTGTCTGTAATCCTGCCCTAACACCGAACTTCTGAGGCAGCTGGTGATTAGATCTTGAACCCTTTTGTGTTCTGTATAGAAAACTGGCTTGTTTTATGTTGGCTCTTCTTTCCTGCCGGCCTGGGCTTCTGCTTTCTCTGTTCTACCCTTTTGCTCTACTATCTCTTAGAGTTACCACCACCTACCTCAGGATTCTTACATCTAGTAGGTGTTCAACAAATGTTAGGTCCTTTTTCTGGAGGATGGTTACCCTTCTGTTTCATTTCCTATATGAGGGAACCTTCCCTGTGGCTCAGACAGTAAAGAATATGCCTGTAATGCAGGAGACCCAGGTTTGATTCCTGGGTCGGGAAGATCCCCTGGAGAAGGAAATGGCAACCCACTCCAGTACTCTTGCCTGGAGAATCCCATGGACAGAGGAGCCTGGCGGGCTACAGTCCATGGGTTCGCAAAGAGCTGGACACAACTGAGCAACTGACACTTTGACTCAAACTGAGGGCTTGCTGCTATATGAGTTGTTTTTCCTGATGATGATCACAGAGAAGAATCACCTAAAAACCTAGATGTCAAGAGACAAGCTGTTCTGAAGAGTACAGATTCCCAACCTTTTTCACAGCATGAACATCCAGAAAATAATAAATTTGTAGGGTGCTCCAAACACTCTGGAAGCCAGGCTCGCAGGATTGGGGAAGCATCCAGCTGTCCCAGGCTTCGCCCAGCTTCCCCATAGGCCAGGGGGCTGCTCTCTCGGCATCCCTGTTACCAGCTTATAGCACAGTGTCGGGAAGTGTGTGTGAAATAGCAAAAGCAGTGCTTCCTAGGCCTTCCAGGGAGCTGATGGGCCTGCACGGGGGAACAGCCACTTGAGTTCAGCGTCCTCTGGCTCCCAGCCTCAGGTGTACAGGTCTGAGGGCTCCTGGCAGGCGTGGGTCTTCCCCACAGTGTGGAGCCCGCCTCTGTTTGGTGTGGGGGGGCCCTGTGCACTTGGCTGCTGTCCTCGTTGCCCTTGTTGTCGTCACTCTCACTATCGTTACTGACCCTGTGGAAGCTACAAAAACCACGTCAGTACAGGAAGACTAGAGGAGTGACACTGCCAGAGGCCAGGGGTGAGCAGTGAGGTTGTTAGAAAGGGCTGTGCCCTTCGGCAGCTGGAGACTAGCGAGAAGTGCTTTGAACATAGCGTTACAGGGAGTCAGTGGGAAGAAGTCTGGAAGGGGTTCTTTTCTCCTTTCTTGGAGAATGCCTGTTTCACTTGGAAATGGTTCCTTCCAGGCTTTGGTTTGCAAATAGCAATGTTTTCTTTTTTTCCCCGTTGTGCTTCATGGAATCCAGGGGATTCTCCTTGTATAGACACTAAGCTTAGAGTGAGAGACGCTGAAGGAGGAAGGAGCACAGTCCAAAAACGAAAGAGTGAAGGGAGAATCTTGAAGAGAATGGTGACCTGCACCTTGGCTCAGGGGGAAGGGGTGGCGGCAGTGGGGGCGTGTTTTCTATGGGTCTCTTCCTGCTCTTCTTCCATGACAGAGGTCTTCCTGGGAGAGAGAAGCCTTGAAGAGCTCCGTTTCCCTCTGACGTGCGTTCAGGATAGTCGAGGAGTGCTTCTGTGGTCTTCCTAACGTAGCTTTGTTCTTCTCTAGACCCTATATCTATGGCCCTACGTCCCAGGGAGAAAGGATGCAGATCCTCCAGAATTTCAAGCATAACCCCAAAATCAACACCATCTTCATATCCAAGGTCAGTGTGGCATGCAGCAGCCCGGGGCCTGGGGGCAGCTGGATGATTTCTGGGCAGTGCACTGGGGTTTGTTGAAGGAACATCATGCGTCAGTTTTCATTCCCGTGTGTCCAGTTTCTAGGGACATGGGAATGTTGTTTGGCGGGTAGTAGAAGAAGGAGATGTAGAGTTTAGTGTATACATTCTATATTCCTAATTCAAGGAGTATACACTCTAGCAAGTCCTTTTGTATGACTTAAGCTTTTTCTGCCTCTTTTGGGGATACAGGAATTTTAATTTGTATTTTTTTCGTATAAAGGGGGAAGTTCACTAAATACTCTGACAAAGGGAGGCATGTGGATGAGGTTCTCTTTGTGGGGTTGGAGATTCCTGCGGGCCGCGGGCAGCCTTTGTCCTGGCTCCTGTGTACCTTGGGGGTGAGTGGTGAATGTGAACACAGTACAAGGTCACGTAGGCCAGCTTGGTGACGGTTTCAATTTGCAGTTAGAAGTGGTAGCCTGACAGTGTAGAATAGTCGTTTAGAATAGAATGACCCAAAGCCCCAGAGAGATGAGATTTACCTATAACGTGATCATAGATGGATCAGTAAGTACCAGCCTTTGATTTCTGTGTCTGGAGACCTTGATGGTGCTGCCGTCCCCCGTCCCCCAAGCTGGGGCAGCTGCCCTGAGCCAGGATCCAGCCCGCTGCAGGCCGTGGGCCCTACCAGGTCACGTGTCCAGCTTGTGCTGTTGGCCTCAGTGGCCTCGAGTTAAGATTGTGGATGGTTTTGTGCAGAGCTAGTTCAGTTGCAAAAAATGAAAAGCATCACTCAGAGTGTTGATCGGGCCCTCTTGTCTCTGGGCCTTAGCAGTTCGCACTAGGACTGTTGCTGAGACAGATGGTTAGGACCTGGGTCCTGACAGCTTCCGTAAGACAGCTCTCCGGAAGCACACTCGGTCCTAGAGACCTGCTTGCATCTGAGGGACCCTGGTATAGACTGAGATGGTAGTGATTGTTGTTCATAAATTATGTACAGAGCCTTTTTAAATTTGAGGCTAGTTGAATTTTTTTTCCTTTTTGTCTCACATATAAAAACCTTCCCAAGCTCACAGCTGTCTCATTTCTGCAGGTGGGTGACACATCATTTGATTTGCCAGAAGCGAATGTTCTCATTCAGATTTCCTCTCATGGTGGCTCCCGGCGGCAGGAGGCCCAGAGGCTAGGGCGAGTGCTCCGAGCGAAAAAAGGTACCTGCCCCGGGACTCTCTTTTCCACCACTTCTGTCCGGTGCCTGTGTGATCGTGAGGGCGGGCTTGTGCTCCTGGGTTAGGTGGACTCTACAAGGGGGCGGGGCGGAGGGGGTTCCAAAGCAAGGACCCAGGCTCCTTGGCATTATTATTTCCATCTGGATGTTTTCCATGGTAGCTGTCTGGAACTCATAGTCTGAGCTGAGTGCTTATGTTCATGGAAAAGGGACCTGGGAAGCAGTGCCGAACGGTGTGGTTGTAGAGGGAGAAAGCAGCGCTTTGGCCCCCAGTGGATGTATCGGAGCTGGAAGGTGCCCTCTGAACCTCGAGTTAAGAGTAAGGGGAGAGCTTGGCAGGAGCAGCCACGGTGGTTACCTCACTCCTAACCTGTGAAGAATGGTCCCCCGAGTGGCAGCTAATAGAAGCTTAGCAAATGAGGAAGCAAGAGGCATGGAGTTTCTGCTTGTTAATTGCAGTAAAGAGGCCTAGACCCCCATCATGGGCAGAGTAGAGACCAGTATTGCTGGCGTCCTCCAGCACCCTCCTAGGGCCATGTGGGTCCTACAGGAATGACCCAGGCCCTGTCCTCAAGGGAGTCACTCATCTCAGGAACAGCTTGGACTGTTAGGGTTTTTGAAAATGATAAGATTGATGAGCATTTGAGTATATTTAGGAAGCAGCTAACTGACTGTGATTACAATGGAGACAGGGCAAGCTGTAGGAATAGCAAACGTGGGCTTGGGCCCCAGACCAGCTGTGTGACCTTGGATAAGTGATTTGCCCCTCTCAGCAAAGCAAATCGGTTTCTCATCCAAAGCAGGACCGACGATCCTTATCGTTCAGGGCTATGAGGAGGAACGAGACTGCAGTACAGAATACAGTAGTTGTTGTTGTTTAGTTACTGAGCGGTGTCTGACTCTTTGTAACCCCATGGACTGTAGCCCTCCAGGCTCCTCTGTCTGTGGGATTTCCCAGGCAAGAATACTGGAGTGGATTGCCATTTCCTTCTCCAGGGGATCTTCCTGACCCAAGGATCGAACCAATCTCCTATACTGCAGGTGGATTCTTTACTGCTGAGCCACCAGGGAGCCCCCCAGAATGTAGTAGACTCTTGGATAAATCTGACTAATATATGTGAAAATGACTCTTTATTTACTCGTTACTCTTCATCACACAGAAACAAATCTAATTTGAACAGCTCTTTGATTTTGTTTTTTAAAGTACTGTTTGACTCATTATACAAAGCTAGTATTGCCCTGATATCAAAACTAGAAAAGTTCACTACAGAAAAGAAAAGGACAGGCCAAATATCCTATGAATACAGATGTAAAAATCCTCAAAAAAATACCAGCAAACCAAATTCAGCCCCACGTTAAAAGGATCATTCACCATGATCAAGTGGGATTTGTCCCTGGGATGCAAACATACACAAGACACAAAAATCAATAAATGTGACACCTCACACTGATAGAATTAAGGAAGAAAATTCATATGATCGTTTCAATAGATGGAGAAGAAGCGTTTGAAAAAATTCAACATCTGTGTGTAATAAAAACTCTTAACAAATTAGGTAAAGGAGGAACGGGTGTGCATGCTCACTCTCTCAGTCATGTCCGACTACTGGGACCCCACCAGACTGTAGTCCACTAGGCTCCTCTGTTGGTGGAATTTTCCAGGCAAGAATACTGGAGTGGGTTGCCATTTCCTCCTCCAGGGGATCTTCCCGACCCAGGGATCAAACCCATGTCTCCTGTGTCAGCCGCATTGACAGGTGGATTCTTTACTACTGAGCCAGCTGGGAATCCCATAGGAGGAAAGTACCTCAGCATAATAGAGGCTGCGTAGGATAGGCCCACAGCTGACATCATACTTAACAGTGAAAAGTTTGAAAGGTTTTCCTCTAAGATCAGAAGCAAGACAAGGACACCCACTGTCATCTGTTCATTATACTAGAAGTCCTAACCAAAGCAATTAGGTGTGAAAAAGGCATCAGAATTGAAACAGAAGAAGTAAAATTTTCTCTATTTGCATGTGACATGATTTTACAGGTAGAAAACCCTAAAAACTTTACCAAAAAACTGTTAGATATATTCAGCAAATTCAGTAAAGTTACTGGATACAAAGTTAACATTAAAAAATCAGTAGCATTTCTATACACTTATGACAAATTGTCTAAAAGAAAAAAGTAAAACTATTCCATTTACAAGAGCATCAAAAACAATAAAATATTTAGAAGTAAATTTAACCAAGGAGGTGAAAGAGCTACAAGACACTGACGAAAGAAATGGAAGAAAATACAAATAAATAGAAAGTATCCTTTGTTCATGGATTAGAAGAATTAATGTTGTTAAATCTGTATTACCCAAAGCCATCTTTAGATTGAGTGCAATCCCTATTAAGTCTTTACTGGCATTTTTAAAGAAGTAAAAATAGTATTCCTAAAATTTACATGGTACCACAGAAGACCCTAAATAGCCAAAGTAGTTCTGAGAAAGAACAAAACAAGAGGCATCACACTTCTGATTTTAAGTTATTTAATAAAGCTTTGGCTATCCAAACAGTATGTTACTGGTATAAAAACAGATTATAGACCAGTGGAACAGAATCCAAAGCCCAGAAATAAACCCATGCAAGAGAGCTGAGAATACCCAGTGGAGTAGAAGACAGTCTCTTTAATAAATGGTGCTGGGAAAATTGGATATCCACATATAAAGAATGCAGCTCCACCCCTATCTTTCACCACTAGCAAAAGCCCGCTCAAGATGAATTAAAGACTTAAGTACAAGACTGGAAACCATGAAACTCCTAAAGGAAAACATAGGGAAAAAATGCTCCTTTGACATGGATCTTGGCACTGTTTTTTTTGACTGCCAAGTCAATAGTTGACTACATGAAACTAAAGAGCATCTTCACAGCAAAAGAAATAGGCAGCAAAATGAAAAGGCAGGGACTTCCCTGGTGGTCCCAGTGCTTAAGACTCTGCCTTCCAATCAGGGGCCGTGAATTTGATCCCTGCCCAGTGCTCTTGCCTGGAGAATCCCGTGGACAGAGGAGCCTGGCAGGCTACAGTCCATGGGTCGCAGGACACGACTTAGGGACTAAACTACTACTACAGGGGACTGAGGTCCTATGTGCTGTAGGCAACTAAGCCCACGGGCCACGATGGGAAGGTCCCGTGTGCCACAGGGGGGCTAAGGTCCTATGTGCTGTAGGCAACTAGGCCCACAGGCCACGATGGGAAGGTCCCGCGTGCCACAGTGACGGCCCTGCACGTCTCAACTAAGACCCGATGCAGCTAAATAAATAAATATTTTTTAAAAAATAATGAAAATGCAATATGTGGAATGGGAGAAAATACGTGCAACTCATTTATCTAATAAGGAGTTAATATACATATAAAGACTTCATACAACCCAACAGCAAAAAAAAAAAAAAATAATTCAATTAAAAGCTGGGCAAAAGACCTGAAGAGACAGTTTTCCCAAGAAGATACACAAATAGCCAACAGGTACATGAAAAGGTGCTTATCATCACTAATTATTAGGGAAATGCAAATCAACACCATGAGATTGCTTCACACCTGTTAGAATGTTATCAAAAAGTCAGTAGTTAACATTTGTTAATTGTCAAGGATGTAGAGGAATGGGAACCATTGTGTGCTGTTGGGAATGTAAATTGGTACAGCTGTTGTGGAAAACAGTATGAATGTCCCTTAAACAATTAAAAATAGAATTGGCGTATAATCCAGCAATTACACTTCTGGATGTATATCTGATAGAAATGAAGTCACTATGCCAAAGAGATGTTTGTGCCACCATGTTAATTTAATGTCAGCATTATTTTCAATACCCAAGACATGGTGTAAATGTTCATCAGCAGATGAATGGATGAAGAAAATGTGGTGTGCATGCACGTGTGTGTCCATATATTGAGTTGAACAAAAAGTTCGTCCAGATTTTTCCATAAGATGTTACAGAAAAACTGGAACGAACTTTTGGGCCAACCCAATATAATAATCAGCCATAAAAAAGAAGGAAATCCTACCATCTGTGACAACATGGATGGGCCTTGACAATGTTATGCTAGTTGGAATAAGTCAGACAGACAAATACTGTATGATCTCCCTTATATGAGGGATCTACAAAAAAACAAACTTAGAGGAAAAGATATCAGATTTGTGATCACCAGAGAATGGGGATTTGGGAGTGGGGGATTTGAAAGAATGTATTCAAAAGGTACACACTTTCAGCTAAATACGTACTGGAGATACGAAGTGCAACATGACGGCTATAGTCTCCACTGCTGTATGTTATAGTTGAAGTTGTTCAAGAGTACATTCTCAAAGTTCTCATCACAAGGGAAAAGCCATTTTTTCCCTTTTTTTGTATGTGTGTTACTGTGAAATGACGGATGTGAACTAAAGTTACTGAGGTAGTCATTTTGCCATATATGTAAGTCATATCATTACGTGTCTATAGCACTATGTCATTTTTATCTCAATAAGACAAAAGAAAATATTTGTTATAAGATAATTAGCCCTTTTCTTTGCATCTCTGCGCTCTTGGAAGACAAACAATTGAATTCAGAGGCAGTACACAAATAATTAACTTACACTGAACTGTGAAGCAAAAACATTCAGATTTTCCTGCAGGACCAGATTTTTAGGTTACCTTGTTTCTGTGATAATTCTGTTGTGTCTTTTCTCTGAGCTTTTTATTCTTTTAGTAGTTTTAGCATAATATTTTCAGAAGGGTTATCCATATTGCAGCACCTATTAGTACCTCATTCTTATTTATTGATGAGTAATATTCCACTGTATGAACTTTTAAAATCCATTTATGGACATTTGGATTATTTATCCTTTTTGGCACTTAGAATAGTGCTGTTATGAAATTCATATGCAAATTTTGTCTGGACATAAGTTTTAATTCTCCTGGGTGTATCTTGGCGTGTAATTGTTGGTCATGTAGTAACTGTATGTTTAACAGTTTAATAAACTGCCGGGCTCTTTCCCAAGTGGCTGCACCATTTCACGTTCTCAGCAGCAGTGTGTGAGGATTTCAGCTTCTCCACAGCCTTGACGACAGCTGTAATCACCCTTTTTATCCTCGCTATTCTGTGGTGTTCGGCAGTATTTTGTCATGGTTTTGACTTGCATGTCCCTGATGACTAGTGCCAGTGAGCTTTCTCCATGTGCCCATGGACGCATGAATCTTCTTTGTATATCTTCTTTGGGGAAATGTCTATTCAGATCTTTTTTCCTGAATATAACTGGTTTGTCTTTTCATTATTGAGTTGTAATAGTTTTTTTATGCCTTAGGGGCAAATCCCTTATCAGATGTATGCTTTGTAAATGTTTTTCCCAATTCTGTGAGTTGTTTTTTCACTTTTTTTATGGTGTCCTTTGAAGCACCAAAGTTTTTAATTTTGTTGAAGTCATTGTGCAAAGTCAGGGCAGTGACCCCTCTGACTGCAATGCTCTCCCACTGCAGGACTTAACTTTTTTTTTTTTTTTTTGCCACTTTATTTTTTTTATTAACTTTATTTTTTAATTGAAGGATAATTGCTTTACAGAATTTTGTTGTTTTCCGTCAAACATCAACAAGAATCAGCCATAGCTACCCTTTTGAGCCGTGGACCCTTAGTTCCTGGAGTTCTGATGGCTCATGTCATCCTTTTTCATGCCCTCCCCCCAGGGATGGTTGCAGAGGAGTACAATGCCTTCTTTTACTCGCTGGTATCCCAGGACACACAGGAAATGGCTTACTCAACCAAGCGACAGAGGTTCTTGGTAGATCAAGGTTACAGCTTTAAGGTATGTATCCATTTTGGTCTCTGGTCAGAGTCGGACCGAGGCTTTTTTCTACCCAGCCCTCCATGAGAAGTGGGGGCCACTGTCAGCACAGCGTGGGACAGGTCTCCGGCAGGCACAGAAGTTCGGGGACTGGGGGCCCCGCCTCAGACTTCTGTTCTCCTTGCATGAACTGTGGGGAGCTTTGAAGGAAAAAGCTTGTGTAGGCTCCTCTCCTGCCTCCAACCTCTCAGAGAACAGGGCCTCTGAAGCAAGCAACATGTGGAGTCTCAGCTTGTTAACTTTTTATAGTCATCTTGCAAAAAAAAAAAAAAAAAAGATCCCATTCGACGTTGGTGGGAAAATGTGCTAAGCTAGCAGGGCTTGAGAAGCCAGGGAGCTGTGGCCACCACTGCGTGAGTGTGAGCCCTTTGGGTTTCCTTTCTCAGGGGTCCCCGCCAGTAGCTGGGAGAGCTCTGTCCTTAGCCATCGGTGAGCCTCGGCTTCTGTGAGCCTCAAACATCAGGAGCCATTCACGAACTATAAATCTGGTGTTCTAATAACTTGGGAAACTCTGAAGCTTTGGCTGACTTTCATTGGTGAAAGCATTTGCTTGCTTTCCTCTTGACACAGATAGTAAATTTATGCCAGGATTTAGTATCCCAAAGGGTTTTTTTTTTTTTTTTTTTTGTGGAGGGTACTGCAAGCAGGGGACTGAAAGGACGTTTTAGAACATACAGGTTCCCAGGTTCCTGATTTGTGGAAGCCTGTAGGCTGCCTCTCCAGCTACTTTAAATTGTATCTTTCTCAAATTGGTTTAGAGTAGAACTAATCAGGGAACTAACAGAGTTCCCTTTATCACCTTAGACAAGAGGACAGGGTTGTCCGACCCTCCTCTTTCAGTCAGAGGCAGTGACACTTTTCAGACTTCTCATGCTGAATTCTAGTTCAGGACACTTGGCACAGTTTTTCGAAGGATTTTCACTGCAACCTTTTTATCCGTGTGTATAACATTTGTGGTGAGAACAGCACTCGTACCTTCTGATTCCCAGGGGTGTCATAAGGGTAAGAGAAGCACTGAATCAGGAAGGGCTCTGGGTTCTTGACAGGTGAGCTTGACAAAGTGCTGAGCACGTGGTGGTCTGTGTTGGCTGGAGCTGCCTTTGCGAGCCTCACCTTCAAGTCTGCCCGCCGAGAGCAGCCAGGCTAGGGTTCCCAGAATCATGACCCTGGGGAGGAGGCCAGGGCAGAAGTGTCCCACATCTGTCCTCCAGATCTGTGGCCACCTGAAGGGCTTAGCCAGGTCCTTCCTTCTAGGAATTTTCTTTTAAAATTACGTGAAAATTAGAGAGGGGGGAGCAGAAAAGAAGTTCCCTTCACGTAATCAATCCTCACTTTCTGCAGGGATAAGTAGGCCTTGTAGTGAGTTATCCCCAAGGAAGTGAAAACCAGATCTCCACCCTGCTGCTATCTTTCTCTTTTAGAAAAAATATCCAATCATTTGTACATGCCCCTTCTGCTGGAAGCCCTGGGTGCCAGGCCTGGAGGTTGGATACCTTCTTAAAGGGCAACAGTCTGTGCCCTTCAGTTCTTGCTCCCTCCCTTTACCTGGTGCAAGATGGGAAAGCTACTAGAATGGTTCCTTGGAGGTTGCCAAGATCCCTGGAGATCTTCTGTAAGTGGTTATTTAGGTGCCATGTGTTGGGAGCAGATTTCCCTAGAATTTGCTGAACCTTTCCTGCCTTGCAGTCCTTGGCTGAGCTCCTTGTTGAGGTGGCTCCCGAGGCTGGGCTCTGCACTGCCAGAGAGGAGCTCTCTGTTATTAGGCAGCTTCTCTGCTGGGCCTGAGTGAGGAGGCGACCAGACCAGATGAGCCCAGGAGAAGGTGGGATCGGGCCAAGGGGGAGAAAACAAGAGGGTTCCGCTCTACAGGTGATCACCAAGCTTGCTGGCATGGAAGAGGAAGACTTGGCATTTTCAACGAAAGAGGAGCAACAGCAGCTCCTACAGAAGGTCCTGGCGGCCACTGACCTGGATGCTGAGGAGGAGGTGGTGGCAGGCGAATTTGGCTCCAAATCCAGCCAGGTGAGTGAGTAGGTGAGGCTCCAGATGTCCGTTCTCCTGAAGGACAGAGTCTTAGACACCCATACAGCTTCACAGTTCTGTGTGTGTATGTGCCTCTGTGGTTTTTTAAAAACTTGGAATACATGGGAAATTGTAGCGAAGGAAATAATAGAAATTATCCCTGTTAGCCTTTCTGTGTGTCTGTCTTATTTTACGTGTCTGAGCCCATGGTAGGTGTAGTTGTCTCCTGCGGCGCTCACGTAATAGTCAGGCGTAAGTGTTAGTATTTGGATGTTGGAGCCCAGGCTTCCGCTAGGGTGGTGGTGGCAAGGAGTGTGACGGACCTGGGGCTACCCCTCTTGGCCTTGGGTGAGTCACCTCACCCCAGCTTCCTCCTCAGTGATAACACAGCCTTCCGGCCTGTAAGACAGGACTGAGAAAGAACTGTGTTGTAGTTTCAATACATGTTTTGAAAAATTTAGAGTTCTCTGCAAGTGTTCAACTTTTCAGTAATTCTGCACATACTTACCGAATGCCTGTTTTTGCGCCGGGCAAATATAGTATGGTATAACTAATGAGAGTATCATGGTGAGGAATTCGTATCTGGCCCTTCCAAGGAGAGAAGTACTGTTTGATCAGGTGCTTTTGAAACTAAGTTGGCGGTAGAGCTGCAAGGTGAGTGATAGTAGAACAAGGGAAGAAGGAAGCTGTCACCGGGAAAGGCGCTGTGTGCCCTGAGACCTTCCTGTCCCAGCGCCGGCCGCTGGGGGCTGGATCTTCTCCAGGCACCCTCCATGGGTGCCCAGGGAAGCTTCCGGTTTTTGTCCGAAGGTGGTGTCAAGTCAATTCCGCTTCACAGTGGGTCACCTAAGGTCAGGCTGCAGAAGGTGTGGCTTCAGTGCCCGTCTGCATCCTTTGCTTGTAATCTGGTGTGAGTTGTGTGCCAAGCACTGGGCCAGACCCTTCTTGACCTGTGTGATTTCCGTTCACACCACATATGTCAAGCAGACGTGGTTATCCCCATTTTACACGTGAGTTCATTGAGTTACAGACATTCAGAATTTGCCCAAGGCCATTCAGTGAGACATAGAACCAAGCCTGGGGCTTTCTGAGTTTCTACTTGATTCAAGCCTTATGGTAGGGTCTCGGGAGATTTGAAGGACTCCTGCCCTCACTGTTAAGATTCTGTTTAGAAATTGCCATGAAGAGAGGCAGTGTGGTATTACAGTTAGGTACAGGGAATCTAAGCCTGGGTTCACGTCCCATCTCTTAAAAGAGTTGTGTGCTCTTGGACGAGTTACTTCATTTCTCCATGTTTGTTTCCTCTTCTGTAAAATGGGCATTAGAATGATCGTGAGGATTCAGTAAGTTACGACATGTAATAAATAAGTATAAGCTGCTTAGAATAATACTTGAGACATACTATGCAGTCAGTAAATGTTATTTTAAAAATTATAAAATCTATGAAACTCATAAATTTATAAAACTTACTATGATTATAAATGTAGAAGGGAGGGTGTTTCACCTTGGAAACTGACGGCGGGCCGGGTCCCCCTGCAGGTGTCCCGGCGCTTTGGCACGATGAGCTCCATGTCCGGGGCCGACGACACGGTGTACATGGAGTACCACTCATCGCGGAGTAAGACTTCCACTAAGCACGTGCACCCGCTTTTCAAGCGCTTCAGGAAATGACGCCCACAGGGGCATGTGGCTGAAGGCTGGATGGCCAGCACCAACGCTGGAAAAGGACTTTAAATGTAGCATTTTCTTTCTACATCTATGTTCTTTCCAATAGCATTGGCCAAACCAATCTAGATTCAAGTATCTGTTAACCGTGTTGAAGAAAATGCATCAAGAGCTTGATTCTATCTTCCTGGGTCATCCAGGGTTTAAAAGTGGGAGTGGGGAGACTATATTTTTGGGAGTTTTTTTTTTTCAGACCACTTTTCAGAATTTTGGGGGAGTGTTCATTCTTGTATATAAAAATTTTGTAATATTTAGGTGTATTTATCTTAATGTTCTCCTGAATAAACAGAAATGGGACATTTAACCACTGTTCATTATAGATGTTCTTATGAGCCTTGCCATCAGTTATGTCTAGATGACAAACCTCCAGCAGGGCCTCAGTTGGTGGCAGGCCCAGAGGAGTAAGATGGGAAGTAAGTTCCCGTCTGCAGGGAGCACCGGAGAGACGAGAAGACTTGCCAGTTAGTGTGCTGTGTGGCCGGGGAGGCCCTGTGAGCCTGTGACGGTGGTCCAGAGCGAGGGAGGACTTTGAGCAGCTTGCAGTGCTGCCTGGCCCCTGGTCAGCTCACGTGTGTTCCCCGGGAGGTACCCACAGCTGGAGGCCCTCTAGGTCACCTGAGGGCCATCACCCCCTTTGGGATCCACAGTGCACACAGGTCCTGGTGGTTGATCTTCTCTGAGAGAATGATCTCTTATTTCTCCCTCAAGATACATTGTTGATGTTGCTGGAAGGCTGGATTCCTCTTCTAACAGCATTCCTAGAACTAGAACATTCCTCTTCTAGTACCCTTGGATCTTTTTTTTAATTAATTAATTTTAATTGAAGGATAATTAGATAATTACTTTAAAATATTGTGATGGTTTTTGCCATACATCAACATGACCCTTAGGTCTTTAATGGCTGGTTCCTTTATTCTGAAAAATGTCTCTGGGCTTTTTTCCTTATTCCTAGTATGAAAGAAAAGGTGTTCTTTCATACCATAGAAGACAGACAGGCGTGCGCAAGGTCCTGAAGAGTGTGTTCCAGTGTCTTGAGGAGGCTCATTCTGTGTGACTAAGGCTTCTCAAGAGTCCTGCCTGCCCCTTGCCGCTGGGCAGCAGTGTTTCCAACTGTCAGTGCCCTCCTGGGCAGAAGACCACATTCATTTTGTCGAGAGTGCTTTTAAGCAAAAGCCACTTTCCCTGAATTCCTCTTCTCTGAGCTGACCTTTCGGGACAAACACACTGTTACAGTCTGGCCGGCAGTTGGTGCTGACCCACAGAGCCAGCTGCTTTGTCCGTTCAAACCCTGGAGATGGCCCCGGGCAGCCAGACCTTCAGGCCCTGTGAGCCAGACCTCTGCTCAAGCACGGCTGTGCAGAGGCCGCAGACCAGCCCGTCACTCACCGCAGCAGGTGGCTCCCAGCTGTCTCAGGCTGGACTTTAACCGGCATTGTTTCCAGATTCTCGTATCCTGTCCCACCTGTATGCTTGAGATGCTCAAGCAACAGCGAACACTTGCATTTTCGTTTCTGTCCTTGTTGCTTACTGTTTTCGTGTTCTTTAATGTATCCATGGGTGATGTCAAGTTGTACCCAAGCTCTGTGATCCTGGAAGACAGAGACAGCATGTTAAAGAAACACCCAGTCTTTTGTGTTCTGGAAAACAGCTTGCTACAAAGAACCACTTTTCCCCTTAAGTCTTGAGTCTTAAGACTCAAGGGTACTCTTCTCGTTTACCAGTGACAAGGCCAAACACAGGCCTCCCATTCTCTGCCTCATGTGACTAGCTGAATTACTTGTTCCCACTGATCAATTGGAACAAAATGCTTCTTAACCAAATCTCGGTTAAGATTCCATCCTTCCCACAGGCCCCTAAATTTTGGCCCAGCCTCAGCCTACAGCCCCTCCTGAGAACAGGCTGGACTCGGGAAAACAGTGTCCGATCTGCCACCTTACCACCCCACTGCTGTTCACCCTCTTCCTCTCCTCCTTTTTGGCGGCACTGGGTCT
This sequence comes from Bos javanicus, assembly GCF_032452875.1. Classification (NCBI taxonomy): domain Eukaryota; kingdom Metazoa; phylum Chordata; class Mammalia; order Artiodactyla; family Bovidae; genus Bos; species Bos javanicus. The sequence goes on from NC_083869.1 coordinate 5,310,209, forward strand.
CTGTTGCTGAGCACAGGCTTTTCTCAAGTTAACGGTGCCTGGGGGCTTCTCTAGTAGGTGCGCATAGGCTCATTCACCCTGAGGCATGTGAGAGCTTAGTTCCCCTGTGTCGGGAGGCAGATGCCTAACGGATGGACTGCCAGGGAAGTCCCCACTCTCCTTGTTTCCTCCTTCCTGTAAAAGAAAACTTTTGTGTAACTCTTGAGATGCTTGCCGATCTTATGGTCAGTGTGTCCTCCCTGTTGAAACAGTTGTTTTCCTCTCTGCTGTCATCTTTTCGAGTAAAAATCTGCCCTTGCCAAGTCTGGATCAGTTCGCACCGTGTAGCAAATTCCTGTTGATCCTCTGAACGTGAGTTAAGGTGGTGTCCCCAGGAAGCCTGACTCCCGCTCCCACCCCTGTCTCCCTGCCACTGTGTCCTCTGTGCTCTCTTCTTCCTTTTTCCTTTTTGGTTCTTACATTGGTACCCTATTTGAGTTTCATCTGTACCCCGAAATCTGATATACAGTTAGGCAGTGATGAATTGGACTCTTTTCAAAGTTTATGGACTTAAACAATAGAACAGTAACTCTACCTGCTTATACCTTGAGGGAAGTTGTAAATGAGTGATTCACGGGCCACCATTTACCCTGTTATCCTTTCCTGCTGCCTTTTCCCTGAACAAGCCCTTACACCCCACCACAGGTGGAATTTACAGGGCAACGTACCGAATCGGAGAGCTGCACAAAGAAGTACCGAATATGCTTGGGGGCCCCTGGGTCTTCCACTGAGCACCAGGAAGCACATGCACATGAAGAAGCTACTCGAGGCTGGGGAAGGAGACGCCCGGAAGGACCAGGGGAGCACATCCACGGTCTGCACTGTTCTGTTCCCACCAACCTGGATGACGTTCCTCATCTCACAGGGCATCAGGCAGAGTATTCAACAAGGTTTTGCTTCAATATTGTGAAAGTTAGACCTAAACTCATGCTGCATGCATTCTAATAAAGTTTTGAAAACACAACCCAAAAGAATCCAACTATTTCCAAGTAACTTACCACATTCCAGAACAAAGCTACCTATTATAGTATGAAAATATCTAGCAACCAATAAGGTAAAACTTTGGCTCAGACAGTAGAATCTGCCTGCAATGTAGGAGACCTGGGTTTGATACTTGGATTGGGAAGATCCCCTGGAGAAGGAAATGGCAACCTACTCCAGTATTCTTGCCCAGGAAATCCCATGGATGGAGGAGCCCGGCAGGCTGCAGTCCATGGGATCATAAAGAGTTGGACATGACTGAGCAACTGAAAAATATATACAGTATCTGACATCCAATCAGAAATTACCGGGCAAGCAAAGAGCCAGGCAAAAAATACAACTCATAATGAAAAGTCTTTATTCTCTGACATTTGATGAAATATGACAAAAGTCCATATTCTCTGACATATCTCATTTGCTTGCTCTGACACGGTAAGTTGCCCATTGGAGAGGCCCACATGGCAAAGAGTGGAGGGAGCCTCAGTTCAATGGCCCTCAGTGGACTGGGTCCTGCCAACACTCACAGAAGAGAGATTGTAAACAGACCCTCCTTTGCTGAACCTGAGATGATCACAGCTCTAACCTACCCCGTGGTTGTATCCTGGGAGGACCCTAACCCAGAGGACCCTGCTAAGTACCTGCATTTCTGATACCCAAAGCCTCAAAATTACAATTTTCTTACTATATATATCTCTCTTTTTTTCTTTTTTAAAGAGAATTGACTGCTAAGCTCTGGAGATGGATAGTGGTCATGGTCGCCCACAGTTACAAAGCAGTGGATAAATAATACAGATTTTGGTACCAAGAGTAGGATGCTATTGTAATAAATACTCAAAAATGTGGGAGTGGCTTTGAAACTAAGAAGTGGGCAGCAGCTGGAAGGATTTTGAGGACCGTGTTAGAGAATGCCCAAATTGCCATCAACAGATTATCAGTGGACATCCAGACTTTGAAAACACTGCCAGCGAGTGCTTAAAAAGAAGCAAAGAAGCTGCTACGGGGAACTGGAGGAAGGAGGATCTCTGTTACACAGTGGCCAGAAACTTAGCGGCTCTGCCATCTGCAGTTCTGTAGAAAGCAGCATGTGTCTCATGAACTTTGTGCAAGATTTGCAAGTAAAGTTGCAAGGAGTCACTTGTTTCCCTCTTGCTTAGTAAAACACAAAAGGAGAGAATAAAAATGAGTGCAGAAGTATTCTAAACAGGAGCCAGAGAGTACGCTTTTTTGTGCAGGGAAACAGATAAAGATGGCAGACGAAAAAAAAAAAAAAAGGTGGCAGACGGTGTTCTGTGGCAACAGTGGAATTAAATTTAAAATCAGTAAAAGAAACCTGTCAGAAACTCCCAGTTGTTTGATGAGATTTCTGGAGAGGGAGAGGGTGGGATGATTTGGGAAAATGGCATTGAAACATGTATAATATCATATATGAAATGAGTTGCCAGTCCAGGTTCGATGCACGATACTGGATGCTTGGGGCTGGTGCACTGGGACGACCCAGAGGGATGGTACAGGGAGGGAGGAGGGTTCAGGATCAGGAACACGTATATACCTGTCACGATTAATGTTGATATATGGCAAAACCAATACAATATTGTAAAGTTAAAAAAAAAAAAAAACAAACATGCAATTGGGACTTCCCTGGCAGTCCAGTAGATAAGACTCCACATTTCCAAGTGCAGAGGGCATGGGTTTGATTCCTGGTCAGCTAACTAAGATCCCACATGCCACATGGTGTGGCCAAAACCAAAAAAAACCATGTGATCAAAAAGACTATGGAAATATATCTTTAAGTATTGAAGGAAAAGATAAACAACTTAGAATTCTGTACCCAGCGGAAAGATCTTTCAAAAATAACAGTGAAATTCTTCACGTGTAGGAGTGCTGAAAAAGTTCATTAGTAGCTTACCTGTACTGGAAGTCATGTTAAAGGAAGTCCTTTGAAGAAAGGAATATAATACTAGTTATAGATTTGTATCTACACAAAGGATTGAAGACCACTACAAACTACATTGATAAATATAAAAGATTTTCTATTGTACACATCAATTTTTAAAAAAGGAGAACTGGTCGCTAACTTCCGGAGCTGGACAGTGGTCACAGTTGCACAACAGGGTGAGTGTACTTGATGCCACTAAATTGTGCACTTTAAAGTTAAAACGGTACATTTTATGTTTCTATATTCTACCACAACAAAAAAGATAACTTTAAAGAAAATGTATTGTGGGGTGTATAGCACGTAAAAGTAGAAAGTATAACAACAGTAGCACAAAAGCCAAGAGTAGAAATGGATGTTTCTACTGTTGTGCTGTTGCGAGTTTCTTGTGTTATATATGAAGTGGAATATCACTTGAAAATAGCTTGTGATGTGATGTGACCACTGAAGTAACAAAGAATGGCTAAAAAAACAATATAGGACATGAAGTCATGAAAAATACTCAATTCTAAAAAAAAGTCAGAAAAAGAGGAAGAAAGAAGCAGGAGATGGGATTAAGAATAAATAGGAAAAGATCTAAACACCCTCAATTAAGAGTCAAAGATTATCAGATTTTTAAAAGAAGAACAAAATTATGCTGCCTGCAAGATTTAATATTAGGATGCAAGTGGGTTTAAAGAATGGAAAAATATATACTATGCTAACATGAAGCAAAAGAAACCTGGAGGAGTTATATTGATATTGGGTAAAGTAGATTGCAGAGCAAAAAATATTACCTGGGTCATTTTATAAAGAGGTCAATTAAGCGGAACTAATAATCCTAAATATTTATGTCATTAACAATAGCTTAAAAAGACAAGAATCAAAAAACCGATACCTCTGCAAAAAGAGAAGAATTCACATTTCAGAGATTTTAGTATCTTTTTCTTAATAATTGATAGACTAAATAGACCAAAAATCAGTAATGATTTGGAAGACTTCAACACTATCAACCAAGCTCACCTGATTGGCATTTATGGAATACCACCGAGTAACTGCAGAATATACATTCAAGTTAGTATAGATCATTTACTAAGATTCAATTCTGGGCTGTAAATGAGTCCCAATAAATTTAAAAGGATTCAAGTCATACAAGCCATATTCTATGACCAGAGTGGAAGTAAATTAAAAATCAAGAAAAGAAAGATCTGTGGGAAAGCCCCAAATATATGAAAACTAATATCATTCTAAAATAAAAATGATCAAAGGGAAATTAGTATTTCAAACTGAGTGAAAATGAAAACTCTTTGTTTTTAGTTTTCTGTATATTATGTTCTGACACCTTAAAAACTGTTCTGTGTGGGGAGAGACAGCCCTTGCTGAGGCTAACCAGTTCCTTTTTTTTTTGTTTAATGATAGTTGATTTACAATGCTGTGTTAGTTTCTGGTAAACAGCAAAGTGATTCAGTTATGCGTGTGTGAGTGTGTATGTGTGTGTGTGTGTGTGCATGTGGGTGAAAGAGCAAAGTGAAAAAGATGGCTGAAAATGTGCAAAAAACTAAGATCATGGCATCCAGTCCCATCACTTCATGGCAAATAGATGGAAATAAAGTGGAAACAGTGACAGATTTTATTTTCCTGGGCTCCAAAATCACTGCAGACAGTGACTGCAGCCATGAAATTAAAAGATATTTTCTCCTTGGAAGGAAAGCTATGACAGACCTAGACAGTGTATAAAAGAAGAGACATCAGTTTGCCGACAAAGGTCTGCATAAGTCAAAGTGATGGTTTTTCCAGTAGTGTACAGATGTGAGAGTTGGACCATAAAGAAAGTTGAGTGCCAAAGAATTGACGCTTTTGAATTGTGTTAGAAAAGACTCTCGAGAATCCCTTGGACAGCAAGGAGATCAAACCAGTCAATCCTAAAGGAGATCAGTCCTGGGTGTTCATTGGAAAGACTGATGCTGAAGCTCCAATACTCTGGCCAGCTGATGGGAAGAGCTGACTCATTGGAAAAGACCCTGATGCTGGGAAAGACTGAGGGCAGGAGGAGAAGGGGACGACAGAGGATGAGATGGTTGGATGGCATCATCGACTTAATGGACCTGAGTTTGAACCAATTCTGGGAGATGGCGAGGGACAGAGAAGCCTGGTGTGCTGTAGTCCAAGGGGTTGCAAAGAGTTGGACACAACTTAATGACTGAACAACATAGTATATTGAATAATTAAATATATTTCCCTGTGCTATATAATAGGACCTTGTGTTTACCCATTCTATTTATACTAGTTCTCATCTGCTAACAAAGTCCCAGTCCATCCCTCTCCCACTGCCCTCCCACTTGGTGACCACAAGTCTATATGTCTGTTTCTGCTTTGTAAGCCATTTCATTTGTATCATATTATAGATTCTACATAAAAGTGATATCATATGATATCTGTCTTTCTCTTTCTGACTCCCCTTCATATGATAATCTCTATGTTTACCCATGTGGCATTATTTCATTCTTTTTTTGTGGCGGAGCAGTATTGCAGTGTGTGTGTGAAACCACATCTTCTTTATCCATTCATCTGTTGATGGACATTTAGGTTGCTTCCTTGTCTTGGCTGTTGTGAATGGTGAGACTAGCTAGTTCTTGTGATAGCAAAGGACTCAGCCAGGAGAATGTCTTTGACCTACAAACTAACCACTCCAGAAACATACCTCCTTTATCTGATCCATACACCTTCGGAGCAATATTCCTCTGTCTTAGTCATCCCAGGGCCAGGTACCAGCCAATTGAGGACCACGCTGACATTTGTAGAACCTGATGAAATTATTCAAACTAGCCAATTCTAAACTGTTCACTTTGCCCTGCCTTGCCTGTCCCACAGAAACGCCAATAAAGATTCTAGCCTCGGCTTTGCCCCCATTCCCGCCTTCTGCCTGCTGACCACTCTGAGGCCTTCCCATGTAGCCTGCATGGCATGGTATGCTCTGCATCCAGTGCTGGGACTTGGGAGCTTAATAAACTGTCTTCCTGAGCCTCTCCCATGCTGCCTTTTGTGGCCACACCTGACTGACAGTCACATAAAAGAACACAGAACAAAACCCAAGATGTCCAAATTTGGGGGATACAAGCAGTGGTGTGTGTGTGTGTATGTGTGTGTGTGTGTGCACACTCAGTTGCTTCAGTAGTGTCTTGACTCTTTGTGACCCCATGAACTGTAACCTGCCAGGCAGTACTTAGAGGGAAATATATAGCATTAAGCTGTATTAGTAAAGAAGAAAATTATGAAATTAATGACCTCAGCTTCTAATTTAAGAAACTAGAAAAAGAAGAGAAAATAAAGCGGAAAACAAGCAAAAGGAGATAAATGAGATAGAAACAAAACAATATAGAAAACTGACAAAAATGGAAAACTGATTCTTTGAAAAAATAAATAAAATTGATAAACTTTTAGCCAGACTGATCAGGAAAAAAGACACAAATTACCAATATCAGGAACGAGAGTGATGACAGTACTATAAATCCTACAGATATTAAAAGGATAGCAAGTGAATATTATGAACAACCATACATATTCCTCCCCTCTAAAAATCGTTCTTTGAAGAGAGTGTTACTCTGATAAGGAAAGCAAAGACAGTTCAGGAAAAGAAAATGACAGACTAATATCCCTCATAAACATAGATGCAAAATTTCCTAACAAAATTTTAGCAAATCAAATCTGAAAGTCTATAATAAGGACAATACATCATGACTAAGTGGATTTTATCCCAAGATTGCAGTTTGTTTAACATTTGAGTATCAGTCAATGTCATTTCCCATATTGAAAAACCACCTGATTATTTCAATAGATACAAAGAAAGCATTTGATAAAATCCAACCTCCTTTCATGAGAAAACTTCTCAGGAAATGAGGAATAGATGAAAAGTTTCTCAAACTGATACAGGACATCTACAAAAAAATCCTACAGCTAACGGCATACTTGGGTTCCATTAAAGTGGCTCAGATAGTAAAGAATCTGCCCGCAATGTGGGAGACCCTGGTTTGATCCGAGTCTGGAAGATCCCCTGAAGAAGGGAATGGCAACCCATTCCAGTGTTCTTGTCTGGAGAATTCCATGGCCAGAGGAATCTGGCAGGCCACAGTCCATGGGGTGAAAAAAAGCTGGACATGACTGAGTACACTTTCACCTTTCAACGGCATGCTTGGCTTCCCAGGTGGCTCTAGAGGTAAAGAATCCACCTGCCAATGGAGGTGTGGGTTCAATCCCTGGGTCAGGAAAATCCCCTGGAGAAGGAAGTGCAACCCACTCCAGTATTCTTACCTGGAAAATCCCATGGACAGAAGAGCCTGGTGGGCTACACCCTGTGGAGTCACAAAGAGTCAGTCAGACATGACGTAAAACTTCAGCACACACATACAAATGCATACTTAATGCTGAAATGCAATGCTTTCCTGCTAAGGTCAGGGACAAATCAAGTATGTCCATTCTCACTTTTTATTTGACTTTGTATTGGAAACTCTAGCCAGTACAGAAAGGTAAGGGAAAAAAATCATACAGGTTGGAAAGGAACAGAATTATTTTTATTTGCAGGTGACTTGATTATCTATGTAAAAGTCTCATAGAAACTACAGAAAAAGTTCCTATAGGACTAATGAGTGCGTTTAGCATCATTGCAGGGTATTTTAACATATGAAAGTCAATTACATTTTAATGAACTAGCAACAAACAATTGGAAATTGAAGCAAATATACTGTTTATAATACCATAGAAAATATGAAATGCTTCAGGTTAATCTTCCAAAAGATATAAATTCTGCTTATATTGATCTATAAATCTTTAAATCAAATTCTTTACCAGGTTTTTCAAGACAATTTACAAACTTATTATAAAATAAACATCAAAGACAAAGAGTGTAAACAGCTCAATATTAAAAAAAAAAACCCAACCAAATAATGGGTTGAAGACCTAAATAGACATTTCTCTAAAGAAATACAAATGGCCAACAGACATACGAAAAGATACTCAACATTGCTAATTATTAGAGAAATACAAATCAAAACTACAGTGAAGTATTACCTTATACCTGTCAGAATGGCCACCATCAAAAAGCCTACAAATGATAAATGCTGGAGCAGGTTTGGAGAGAAGGAACGCTCCTACACTTTTGCTGGGAGTGTGCATTGGTGCAGCCACTATGGAAAACAGTACCATGCTCGTGCCAAGTTGCTCAGTTGTGTCTGACTCTTTGCGACCCATGGACTATACCCACCAGGCTCCTCTGTCCATGGGATTCTCCAGGCAAGAATACTGGAGTGGGGAGCCATTTCCTTCTCCAGGGGAACTTCCCAACCCAGGGATCAAAGCCAGGTCTGCTACATTGCATGTGAATTCTTTACCATCAGTATGGAGGTTCCTTAAAAAAAAAACAACTAGAAATAGAGCTATCATATGACCCAGCAATCCTAATCCTGGGCATATATCTGAAGAGAACTCTAATTCAAAAAGATACATGTACCCCAATGTTCATAGTAGCACTGTTTACAATAGCCAGCACATGGAAGCAACCTAAATGTCTCAACAGAGGAATGGATAAAGATGTGGGGTGTATATACATGTATCAGTGGAATACTGATCAGACATCAAGAACGAAATAATGCCATTTGCAGCAACGTGGATGGACCTAAGAAATTATCACACTAAGTGAAGTAAGTCAGAGAAGGATAAACATATATGATATGACTTATTTGTGGAATCTTAAAAAATGATATAAATGAATTACTTACAAAACAGAAACAGACTCTCAGACATAGAAAACGAATTTGTGGTTACCAAAGGGGAAAGGAGAAGAAGGGATAAAGTAGGTGCTTAGGATTAACAGATCCACACTACTTTATATAAAACGAATGACAAAGTTCTACTGTGTAGCATAGAGAACTGTATTCAGTATCTTGTAATATCCTACAATAGTAAAGAATTTGAAAAAATATGTATATGCACATGTATATGAATGAATCACTTTTCTGCATGCCAGAAACTGACAGCATTGTGAATCAACCATACTTACACTTAAAAATAAAAAATATTAATGATAGTTTACAAGAAGAGCACTGTAGGCACAGGAACAGAGAAATGTACCTATTAGAATGACACAGGAAACCTGGAAGAGACTTAGTATCAAGAACTTGATCTGTGCTAGACGTACCCACTCCAGTGTTCTTGCCTGGAGAATCCCAGGGATGGGGGAGCCTGGTAGGCTGCCGTCTATGGGGTCGCACAGAGTCGGACACAACTGAAGCGACTTATCAGCAGCAGAAGTAATGTATGCGTGCTTGTATACACCTTCATCCAGCTATATCCATTTTAATATTCATCTGATATTTCTCTTCCTCCCTCTTCCCTCCCTCCCTCCCTCCCTTCTCTTTCTTCTATCTAATCTGCCAGCTATCATCATCTATCATCTATCTCCCCACGAGTTCACAGTGATAACTATAATTCCAATTCAAGGCACAGGTTTTATTTATTTATTTTTTTTGTTGTTCATTGGCCATTTTACATCTTCTTTGGAGAAATGTTCAAATCCTTTGACTATTTTTAAATTGGTTTATTTATCTCTTTATTGTTGAATTGTAAGAGTTCATTATTCTGAATAGTAAACCTTTATCAGATGTATGATTTTTCAAATATTTTATTTTATCCTTCCTTTCATATTTACAACTTCTTTCTCTGACTGTGATAACTGGCTCCCATTACACAATTTTTTAAAATTTACTCAGCCCTAGAATGTACATAAAGTAGTTTCAGTTTTAACTTTTGCCTCTGAAAAATCAGCCTACTAATGAGAATTCAGTGTTTGTTTAGGGATGGTTTGTGTTTTTAGCCTGAGGGCATGCATTCAATAGTTCTATTACTGTGTTCAAACATTATTCACAGCTTCTTTAACCATTCTTCTCTTGAAGGACATTGTTTCCATGTCTTGGCTTTATCCACTGCTTTGCAAACCATGGGCATCCATGATCAGGATCCATCTCCAGAGCCTAAAAATCAATTCTCACAATTGCCACCAGGGGAAACATCAGTCAGACTCTGGTAAATTTGTATCTCTTGAAAGCCTTGTTAAGAACAGAGTCCTCTGGAGTATTTTCTCCTTCCCTTCTGGAAGTATGAGATTTTTCCCTGGTGGCTTAGATGGTAAAGAATCTGCCTGCACTGTGGGATTTGACCCGGTTTTGATCCCTGGGTCTGGAAGATCCCCTGGAGAAGGGCATGGCAACCCACCCCAGTATTCTTGCCTGGAGAATTCCAGGGACAGAGGAGACTTGGCTACAATCCATGGGCACTGACTATAAAGGAGCATAAGGGAATTTTTTGAAGTGATGAAGTTATTTGCTAGATATCAATAACCATAAGATATCACTGTGGTGATAGTCACACAACTGCATGTGTTTGTCAAGACTCATAAAACTGTACACCAAAAAGAGTCAGTTTGGAATCAAATCTCAGTGGACAGAGCGCATGGGAATCGGTGTCCAGGCAGACAAGTGCACATTTTAGTTACCTTCTCCTGGTAGCTCCCATAGCTCCTGGCCTGCTGACATCCACACAGGAGGAGCTCAACAGTCACAGATCACAATAAACTCAGCCTCATCAAATTCTGTGGTGGATGAAATACATTGTATGATATTTCCAGACCTAACTCTGATTGCTGGCTTCCAGGTGGTGTTAAGTGGTAAAGAACCTGCCTGCCAATGCAGGAGACATTAGAGACACATGTTTCATCCCTGGGTAAGGAAGATCCCCTGGAGAAGGGCGTGGCAACCCACCCCAGTATTCTTGCCTGGAGAATTCCAGGGACAGAGGAACCTGGCGGGACATAGTCCATGGGGTCCCACAGAGTCAGGCTCTGTGTCATGCATGCGACTGAACTGTGTCAGTCATGCGACTGAACATGCATGCAACTATGACTGCTATCAGTGCATGGATGAGGCAGGGCAAGTAGGTGGAGAGAGTCTGGGACAGGCAGTCAAGAAGACTGGAATTATCCTGGTCACTTGCCTACTGGATGACTTGGGGAAAACCACTCTAATAATCTCTAGCAATCAGCCACTGATCTGTCTAGCCAAAGCATTGTCGAATGCGTCAAATGGAAATAACGTATTTTACAAACTATAAAGTATTGTCTACAAATCAGATGTTAGTATTGTTATTGTGACTGTATTTTCAAATAGGGAATATAAGTGTCAGAATTTAAGTGACCCATCCAAGAAAAGAATCCCAAAGTGAAACCCCATCCTCTGCTCTTCTCAAGTTAAATGAAAAGCTGATGCTCTTAAAGCCCAGTGGAAAGCAAGCCTTGAACGAGCTATCCTACAGAATTTAGGAGCCAGTGATATGAAGCTTGCAAGCTACTTAATCCATGTGAGCCTCTGTTCCCTGTCTATTGTAGGAAAGCCACTTGTTCAACAACAAAATGTTAATATACACGTGAGGTTTCAGGACCCACACAGAGCAGACACCAATGGGTCCACAGAGCCCTCAGGATTGAGGCAGTGACAGAGTCCTCCCAGAGGATGACAGAAGTCCCGAGGCCTTGGTGGTCTTTGCCATAGTGCTGATCAGTGGACAGGGGGTCATGGATCCATCTAAGTACTGGGAAGTAGTCTGGCTAACATCACAGTCCTGTTTCACCACTGCAGGCAATGTTTTCATCTGATCAGTAGATGGTGTGTGGTTTATATCTCACAGTAGCGCTGATGAGACTTGGTTATTTTGCTGACTGAAACATGTTTGGACATTCTGGAGTGATACCAAGTGTGTTAGCGCTATTTTAGGCTGGGGGGATCCAACTACGAGTGAGACCTAATCCCAGCCCTCATGAAGTTTACAGTCCTAGACGCAGGCTAGGGACCACATGTTCACTCCTTCAGTTGTGCCCGACTCTTTGTGACCGCATGGACTGCAGCCCGCTAGGCTCCTCTGGCCATGAGATTCTCCAGGCAAGAATAATACTGGAGTGGGTTGGCACGCCCTCCTCCAGGGGATCTTCCTGACCCAGGGACTGAACTTGGGTCTTCTGTGTCTCCAGCACTGGCAGGTAGATTCTTTACCACTGTGCCACCTGGGATCTCGGAGGCTTGGGAACAAGCACACTTTGTCCAAGGGTAGAGGCCTAGGGATCCATGAGGGACACCAGGTAACCTGCTGATAATTTCACTTCAGATGTCTGCAGGGAGAAAATAGACTGGTAAGGTCAATTCAAATGTTTGATACTTTCAGAGCTCACCCTCTTATTCTCAATTAATCATTTAAGTTACTCAGAGTTTAATCATATTGAGAGTCCCCACTCCTATCAGTGAGGTATTCTTCATGAGGCTCTGTTCAGGGAACAGAATCTCTAAATCTGCAAGACTGAGGACCTCACTCTGAGCCATGATTAATTCACCAGGTAAACGCCACTTTGTAAAGGGGAAAGAGTACCAATTCACCTGAGAAGGTAGGGAAGAAATGACACATCCCTTCTGGGAAGCTGAGGTCCAGGGTCTCTCAAAAGAGTGTCAGGCCTCCCCATCCTTTGTCTGCACCCGCTTGGGTGCCTCTGAGTGTGACAGCCAGCTCACGGGGGCTTACAGGTTTCGATCCCAGAGAAGACGGCATTCATACCGACTGCTCTAGTAAAGTCCATGGCAGGCTCTGGCCACTCTGGAATCAGAGGCCCCCAGGCAGCTAACACCATCCAAACTGAGGTAGGAGATAGGCCCTAGGCTGAGCAGCTGGAGTCTGTGCAGCAGAGTAAATTGGAGCTTTGTTTTCCCCGACACTCCAAGGGCAATGTTAATGGCAGGAGCTGAGCTCTGCCGGAGTAAAGAGATCAGAGGACCACATCTATTACTCCTGAGCTCAAGGAGACCTCGCTGACTGCACATGGGCAGGAAGGCTCCTCTGGGGTCAAAAAGGGAGGGGGCGCCGCCCCATAGTAGGTGCTGCCGACCTCCTGTAGGCCTTTGTGCTGGAGTTCATCTTGACAAAAAGATGCACCTACACATTGCCGGGAGGGGCCTAAAGGCAAGTCAGGTGCGGGAAAAGAAGCGAGACAGTTGGCCAGAGGCGAGCAAAGACCCCATCTAGGCGATTTAAATCACGTCTCTGGCAGGCTCCTCACTCAGGAAACCCACACTGTCCTCTGGGTATGAATCTCTGCCCTGCTTCTGTCTTAAGTAAACTGTTTCTCTGCGTGCTCTCCCACATGTTGTGCTGAGTTTCTGATAATAAACTGTGTACTGGGTTTTGCCTCCCTGAAACGGGGTTCCTGAACAATTTCTGGGCACAGAAATAAGATCCTACTTCAGGATCACTCACTGCTGTCTCTCTGAGGACAAAACCTCTTGGATAAAGCAGGGCAGCTTTGAAACAGGGAAGGGCTGGCTCTCCAAAAAAGAGGAAAGTGAGAGAACAGCACTCACCTCCTCCTGGGGCCTTCCGCCTTCCTCTCAGGAGGCACTACAGCCTCACTCTTCGTTATCTGTCTACAGCAATCCTGCGGGACATGGTGAGTGCCTTGAAGCAATATGCCCTACCGCCGCAACCTGTGCTGGCCTGCGCCGCTTCTCTTCACTTCCATGCAGAGCAGGTGCCGTGAAAGCAAACTCTGAAGCCGACTTGGACTCAAATGTTAACTTTGGTCCTACTAAGCCAACGCTTTTTAGCAGGGCTCTTAAGCCTGTTTCCTCAAGCAAATTAGGCTAATGTGCCCATGTCACAGGGTAGTCATGAGAATGAGATGGATTAAAAGGGATAGAAGTGCTAGGATAGTGGCTGATGCTCAGTACAAGTCTACCGAATATATAAGTGTTTGGTCTGTTTTAAATACTTGTATTTAGCACATATATTTATATGTAAACACATCTATTCAATAACAATACTACACATATTACACTTGTTTCTGGCAGCTTAACAACTGCTTGAAAGCCTTTGCTGGATGATGAACCCCAGCGGAGAATTCCCACATACCTTTATTTTTTAGCTGCCTCACCTGGCTTGTGGGATCTCAGTTCCGTGACCTCGGTTTGAACTCAGGCCACCGCAGTAAAGGCCTGAAGTCCTAACCACTGGACCCCCAGGGAACTCTCCCCACATACGTTTCTAAGAAGAGGAAGTTTTTCTCTTGGCCTGAACTAACAGGGATTTTTGTGGCCAGATGCCAGCAATAGCTTAGGAAGAGGATTTAAGAGCTCTCAGTTCTGGAATAACTTTGTCTTATTTTCTTTCTGTTCTGTTCTTTTTAGGAATGAGTCTAGGGGAAGGAACAGTATCACACCATTAATTCTTTTTGTAAAAATACCATTAATTCTTCAAATGGAGAATGAAAGCAGCCAGTGGCAAGGACTCAAGAGCACAGGGGACAGCTCACCTAGACAGGGGGAGCTTGGTGAATTAATCCTGCCTCTCTATGACCAGTTTCCCAGGTGGCTCAGTGGTACAGCATCTGCCCACCAACGGAGGAAAGGCAGGAGATGTGGGTTCGATCCCTGGGTCGGGAAGATCCCTGGAGGAGGAAATGGCACCCCACTCCAGTATTCTTGCCTGGAGAATCCCACGGATAGAGGAGCCTGGTGGGCTACAGTCCATGGGGTTGCAAAGAGTCAGACACGACGGAGCACGCATATACCATGATTAGCAAGTTTGGATTTTTGGAGTTCAGAATCTTGTTTCCTAGAACGTCTTGTATGGTCGCTATCTTTTCTGAGATCCAGTTTGATCATCCTTGTTCTATTCGAGGAATACACTTTGTTGAGCTTTGCTAAACTAACAGGCCCCACGTTCCAGTTCTGCATCCTGAGATGTATCTGAGGTCCCCTTCGTTGGAGTTTTGAGAGATGTTGAAGACCATCTCTTGGTTTTACTTCCACAGATGGCTAATTATTTGTGTGTTTATTTGTCTAACTTTTAGAGGGCAATCTTATTTTCCTGTTTTTTGTTGGGGAAGGGCAACTCATTGTTTCCCAATGTACTGCCAACAGACTGGTTTTCTTGAGGGAAAACATCTGTACAAAGTCTGGTTTCAGGTCAGATGGGGACAGATGGTGCTGTTCTGTCTCCTGGAACTCAGAGTCTCATTTCTGTTTCTCTTGCTCACTGGGGGAGAAGGGGACAAACACATGGATGGTATTTTCCTATGCTGGAATTCTTTTTTCAGTTTTTTGCCCTTTTTTTTTTAAGATTCTTATAACCTTCCATCCTTTATTTCCTCCCCACTAGACTTCCCCACAATTACGAGAATCATTTGTTTTAAATAACCCTTTCTAAAAAAATACAAAGCAGGGACCTCCCTGGCACCCCAGTGGTTAAGACTTCACCTTTCAATGAAAGGAGTGCAGGTTGGATCCCTGGTCAGGGAGCTAAAATCCTACATACCTTGGGGCCAAAAAGCCAAAACATAAACAGAAGCAATATTGTAGCAAATTCAATAAAGACTTTAAAAATGGTCCATATCAAAAAATCTTTAAGAAAAACAACAAAGCAATATTCATGAGAAGAAACTTGGATAGACCAAAGTAATAGTTACTTTTATAATTACTTTTGATTATCACACAAAAAAATTCTCCCAATCTAAATGATTTATTCCATGTCTGGATTCAGATGTGTTTCCTGCTATAATAATTAGCTACAAGATAGTATACTGTTTCATCGCAGAAATTCAGCTTCATAATTTATACCAACAAACTAAGGCTCTAAAACAGCCTTTTGCCTATTTTCACTGAGCTTGAGCCAAATATCAAGAGCTGCTGCTGCTGCTGCTAAGTCGCTTCAGTCGTGTCCGACTCCGTGCGGCCCATAGACGACAGCCCACCAGGCTTCCCGTCCCTGGGATTCTCCAGGCAAGAACACTGGAGTGGGTTGCCATTTCCTTCTCCAATGCATGAAAGTGAAAAGTGAAAGTGAAGTCGCTCAGTCGTGTCTGACTCTTCGAGACCCCAGGGACTGCAGCCCACCAGGCTCCTCCATCCATGGGATTTTCCAGGCAAGAGTACTGGAGTGGGGTGCCATTGAGCAGGAACCCTCAAAAATACTTCAAAACATCTCTAGGAACAGAGCAATTGTGCCATTCTTCATATCCTGCCTTCTAGCTGAACTGCTACCCCACTTCTGCCTATTAAAGTTGAGCCCTCTCTTCAAACCCTGCCTGAAAGACTCCTTCCTTCAGAAGGGCTCTCTCCTGCACTACTCTTTCCTACCCTAGTAGGAGGTGTGATCTCTCCTCCCCACAAATTCCAATCATATTCTGTATCAGTTTCATGGCACTTATGCTAATCTGGTGTGTATTTGTGTACTGTTTTATTCTTCTTGTGGGTTATGAGCTCCTTGAAGGCAGGATTAATATCTTACACTTTGAGTCCCTTACAGCAATAGTACCTTATAAATAAGAGTTGCTAAGTACTTCCTAAAAATGGAATAACTTAGTACTTGTTAGAAACTAGGGTCTTCTTTGCTTCACTTATCTACTTACGATTATTTAAAAGAAATGCACATTTAACAGAGTTGTAAAGGTATAAACTACTAATCAAAAAGTAACAATATTTTGTAGGCTTTTAAAAAAAACACATTTAGATGTAGAAGAACAAACTGCATGAAATCTTTGAATAATGTTCTCAGTTTTCAGAGTGAGTTGTTGAATAACTAGTTCAGAATCTGGGCTGCCTTCCTGCAACCAGATGACACATTTCTTGCCTCTTCTGTGCCAAGCACCTCCTTTACAGCCCACTTTCCTGTGCAGCTTGGCATTGCCATCTGAACCTATGTTAGCAAAGTCCTCTTCCTTCTCATTTTCGCCTGGAGGTGTGTTCATTTCTCTAGGCATTGTGCAACAGGACCAATCCTTGCTGGAGACAAAAAACACCAAATGTTCAAGAAGTCACTCAGCCCTCACCACAGGTCCTCACCAGCACTTCCAGTCTGTACTGTGTGCTGGGATAAAATTAAGGAGACCTATAAAACCTTCAATAGAGGCAGCATATTTTTCATTATGAAAACTTGTGCTAAAGTAATAATGTGGTCATTTTACAATACTGTGAGGGATCGCAAAGTCATCCAACATTTTTGTTCTCATTTCGGGATCGAATTATAATTGCATAACTTGAAATCACAAAGAACAGGTTTTAAAATACAAAAGGAGCAAATTAGCTTTCTTTCGTCAATAGTAATTTTTAAGGAAGGAAATAATGTAAAAAATCTCAGTCGACTTCTTTTTTTTGGCCATGCTTGGAAGTGGGATTGACCTTAAAACTTGGCGGTCTCAAGGAACGCTTAATTAATCGATGTGAAGAAAAAACAATAATCGCTTCATTTCTGTTGCAGTCTAATCACAGACCACCCCCTTTTCCCCAGCCTTAGGGGAGGGAGCGTTCAATAAAAGTCTGTGTAAACTGATGCCCGGGCCGTAGTACTCGAAGGAGCGCTGCTCGAACAAGTTAAAACGGAGCAGAGAGTAACCTCAAAGAGCAGCCCTCGAAACAAAAAAACTGCTCAAACCGACCAACGCACGGGATCGCAATGGCTCTGCTGGCGCGGATCCTGAAAGCCCGTCCGAGCCCGGCGGCCGGGCGTAGCGGGCTTCTGGGCGGCTGGGACGCTGGGCAGCCCCGGCTGGCCAGCTCTGGGCTCTCGGCGAGGGCGCGGGCCGAGGACAAAGGAGCGGGGCGGCCAGGGGCGTCGCAGGCCGGGGGCCGGGCAGAGGGGCCCCGAAGCCTCGCCGCCATGCCAGGGCCCCGGACCCTCGCCAACCTGGTGGAGTTCTTTGGGAAGGACGGCTTCAGCCGCATCCACGAGATCCAGGTAGCGGCGCGCGGGGGCTCTCTCCGGCGGGAGGGCGCTGGGGACGGAGCGCCGGGAAGGAGACCCGGGAAAGACGCCAGCGAGGGAAGCCCGGGGAGCTCCGGAAAGAAACCCCGGGAGAGGATGCCGGGGAGGGAGCGCCGGGGAAGGGTCCCGGGAGAGGATCCCTGGAAGCGCGCCGGAGAGGGGACCTCGGGAGGGGGCATTGAGGAGGGACGTCCGAGGAGGAAACGCCGGGAAGGGTTCCCTGGGGGGCGCGCCGGGGAGGGGGCTCTGAGTGACCCGAGGAGGGGCGCCAGAGGGCAGGTCGAGGGCCGGGAGCGCCCGGGAGCCCTGGGCCCCGCGCGCTGTGCGCTCCGGCGGGCTCCCGCGCGCGGGCCTGCGGAGGAGAGGGGGAGCGGGCAGCCGCCGGGCCTTCCCCGACGGCCCCCGGGGAGGCCCAGAGGACCGTCTCTCCACGCGGTGGGCGAGGAGCCCTGTGGGTCTTTTCGCGGCCGAGGACTTGTTGGATATGCTTTTAGTCCTCTTTGCTGGTGTTTTATAATTGAAAAACAAAATCCCCCAAATAGCGGGGGTTCGGAGGCTCCGGGTTATGTAACCTCCAAGTGATGAGAAGACAGACGAAGGTTCCTGAATCTCGGCGTCAAGCCAGGGCTGGGCAGGGCCTTAGGAAGAACCCAACCGGTCCAACAACCCTGTCGGAGGGTAGGGGAGCCCGCTCATTCTACGGTGGCTCACGTTGACCCAGAGTTTTGCCCTTCCCATGCCCACCTCAAACTTTTAATTGCAAGGTGACCCTCACCTTTAAGGCCGGCAGATCCGGTCTCTCTCACTTGCCGGGCAGCTGCTGCCCACTCTGCCCCGTCGTTTTCTCAGGGCTGCCACTCCAGCACCGGCTGTCATTTCTGGGACCTCTTCCGAGAACACCCTCCGCCCCTACTACTCCCTTCCTTTTGTTCAAAGCTTACCGTTCAACCTTCAGAAACTTCTCAGAGGAAGATTTTGTAACCATCCACCTGGGCTTTGGTCATTCATCCATTCCCTCAACCATTAACCTACCAGATGGTGCAGAGGCCAGGGCTACCTTTGGAGGAGCAGAAATTTCATTGATAGAAAAAGACTGTGGACAAGAGCAGCAGTTTTAATTTGACTAAAATTCCAGTTGGCCCCCATCTTGCCATCTGCCACATGAGCCCTACACAATTTCTTCCCAGACATGTTTCTAGGAGTCAAAAATGATTTCCTCTCTTTTCCATGTGGAATCTGAACATAAGATATCAGGATGATAGTTTTCAAATATGGTAAAAACATTATTTATTATTTGTTGGCATGTTTAATACAGGTTGCTCTAGACTGGATAAGGTTCTCTTATAACCCTTTTGCGGTGCTCTCCAGATCACCACTACTGCCGTTCTAAGGAGGAAGAGAATTATTCTGTTATCTCAACTCCAGTTTTCTTTTACTCGACTTGTAATCAGAATGCCAGCTATAGGATCCAGGTCTTTCACTTTACATGTGGCAAACACCCAGAGCCTTGGGTGAGTGACTTGGCCATGGTCACACAGCTAGTTAGTGGCAGAGCAGACAGTGATCAGGGTGCCTGGTGTGACAGAGTGGAAGGGTCCTGAGTTACATACCAGTGATCTGCAAACACCTGTGGAGTCTTCGCCAATCAGTTATTCTCTCTGGTCTGTGGTTTCCTCCTCTGTGCAGACGTCTAACATTCGTCATCCATCTCATGGGTTACTGTGAGGGCTTTGTAAGCTGTAGTAATAACCAATACATAAGAAGGATGGACACTTCTAGAACTCTTTTCATGGTTGCCCAGGCACAGTTCTAAGTCCTCCCTGGGAGGTAATTTCTATTATTTCTCCATTTTGCAGATGAGGAAACTGAGGCACAGTGGAACCTCACTTCCCAAGGTCACCCATCTGTGACCCGAGATGCCAACTCCAGAGTTTGTGCTCCAGCTGGCTAAACAAACTGAGTCTGGCTGACTGTATCATTCCATGGCCCTCCACTAAAAGGGCCATAAACTTGGTTCCTTCATTTGGTTCTTTCTGCCCCTTGGTCAGTTGCTCCCTTGTCTGCTTGTGCCCATTCAGTAGCTGGATTTCCCTGATGAATGGCCCCTCTCCCAGTCCTTCCTGTAACAGCCATGCTATCAGACACCTGGAGAAACGCCCTTCTGGGGTCACCTGTTGGTTAGGCCGAGTGGTCCTTTGGCACCTGACACATCCCAGTTGAGTCTGAGTGTCTTCATCTCTAGGCAGCGGGACTTCAACCAGGCCCGTAAAGAAGCAAAGAGCTTCCACTTGAGAGCAGAAGAGTGGAGAGATGACAGACTCTCTGGCCTGCCATTTGCATGGTTGAGAATTGGGGTGATAAGAAACGTTGGCAGATGCCAAAGAGAAATGCAGTCATTTCCGCCACGCTCAGCCCTGCCTTTGTCATACTGAGCCATGCTTGAGGGCACTTATCTTTCATCCTTTCTCCTTCTCTCCTTCCTTCCTTAGTTATTAACTGGACAGATTAACTCATTTACATCTATTGTGATTTCGTTTTTTGGTAACAACTTTGTTGAGATATAATTCACATGTCATACAGTTCTCTCACTTGAAGTATACAGCCATCACCACAAACAAATATAGAACATTTTCATAACCTTAAAAAGAAATCCTAAAGAATACAATATATATCCTTTAGCTATTACTCACCAACCCTCCATTTCCCCCAACCTTAAGCAACTACTGATGATTTACTTTCTATCTTTATAGATTAGCCTTTTCTGGACATTTCATATAAGTGGAATCATACAATATGTGGTCTTTTGTGTTTAGCTTCCTTCACTGAGCATCATGTTTTCAAGGCTCACCCATGTTGTAACATGTATCAGTACCTCATTCCTGTTTATGGATAAATAATATTCCACGTTTTGCTTATTCATTCATCAGCTGATGGACATTTGGATTGTTCCCACCTTTTGACTGTTATAAGTAATGCTGCTAGGAATATTCAGTGTAAGTTTTGTGCAGACACATGTTTTCATTTCTTTGGGGTCTATTTCTTGGAGTGCAATTGCTGTGTCAAACAGTAACTCTGTATAGACTGTTCTTGGAGAAGGCAATGGCACCCCACTCCAGTATTCTTGCCTGGAAAATCCCATGAATGGAGGAGCCTGGTAGGCTGCAGTCCATGGAGTCACTAAGAGTCGGACACAACTGAGCGACTTCCCCTTCACTTTTCATTTTCATGCATTGGAGAAGGAAATGGCAACCCACTCCAGTGTTCTTGCCTGGAGAATTCCAGGAACGGGGGAGCCTGGTGGGCTGCTGTCTATGGTGTCGCACAGAGTCAGACATGATTGAAGCGACTTAGCAGCAGCAGCAGCATAGACTGTTCTAAAGTAGCTGCAATGGCACCCCACTCCAGTACTCTTGCCTGGAAAATCCCATGGACAGAGGAGCCTGGTAGGCTGCTGTCTATGGGGTCGCACAGAGTCAGACACGACTGAAGTGACTTAGCAGCAGTACAAGAAGGTGTTGATTTCTCCACATTCTTGCTAATACTTATTATTACCTGTCCTTTGATTATAAGCATACAAGTGCATGCAAGGTGATATCTCGTTGTGGTTTTGATTTACATGTCCCTAGCGACTAATGCAATGGCACCCCACTCCAGTACTCTTACCTGGAAAATCCCATGGATGGAGGAGCCTGGTGGGCTGCAGTCCATGGGGTCGCTAAGAGTCGGACACGACTGAGCGACTTCACTTTCACTTTTCACCTTCATGCATTGGAGAAGGAAATGGCAACCCACTCCAGTGTTCTTGCCTGGAGAATCCCAGGGACGGGGGAGCCTGGTGGGCTGCCGTCTATGGGGTCGCACAGAGTCGGACACGATTGAAGCGACTTAGCAGCAGCAGCGGCAGTGACTAATGATGTTGAGCTTCGTCCATGTGATTATTAGACATTTTGAGACCTTCTTTAGAGAGGTGTCCATTCAAATAATTGCCCAGTTTCTTAATTGAGTTATTTGTTTTCTTCTCTGTTGGGTTGTAATAGTTTCCTATACATTCTGACATAAATCTCTATCCATATGTACTTTGCAAATATTTTCCCCATTCTAGGGATTGTCTTTCACTTTCTTGATAGTGAAACACATTTAAAAATTGAAGCACATGTACAAATTGTGAGATGTCCAAACATCTATTTTTTCTTTTGTTGCTCAGGCATTTGGTATCATATCTTAAGACACTTTTGCCAAATCTTAGGCCATGAATGTTTATCCCTGTGTTTTCCTTTTAGAGTCTTGTGGGTTTGGCGCTGATGTTTTGGTCTTTGGTCCATTTTCAGGTAGTTTTTGAATGTGGTGTGAGACTAGCATACACCTTAATTTTTGTTTGTCGCTATCCAATTTTCCCAGCATCGTATCTTAAAGAGTCTATTCTTCCCCATTTAATTGTCTTCACACCCTTGTTGAAAATCAGTTGACCATAGATGTATGGGTTTATTTCTGAGCTGTCAATTATTCCAATGATTTAGACGTCCATCCTTAGGGCAGTATCACACTGTCTTCATTACTTTCATAGTAACCTTTGAAACAGGGAAATGTTAGGCCTTCAACTTTGCTTTTTTAAAAAAGATTGTGTTTGCTGTTCTGAGTGGCTGGACTTCTGATGGGCATTATGCTGAATTTATGAATCAGTTTGGGAGGTATTACCATCTTAATAATATTGTTTTTCTTTCCTTTAACATGGATTATCTTTCCATTTATGTATGTTTTCTTTAATTTCTTTCAATGATTTTTGTAGTTTTCAGAGTGTAAGTTTTGCAATTCTTTTATTAACTGTGTTCCCAAATGTTTTATTCTTTATGATGTTATTGCAAATGGAATTGTTTTCTTAATTTTATTTTTGGGTTGTTCATTGCTAGTGTATGGAAATACAATTTTATTTTTGTATATTGATCTTATATTCTGTAAGCTTACTGAACATATTTATTAGTTCTGATTTTTTTTTTTTAGCAGGTATCTTAGAATTTTCTATATGTGAGATCATGGCATCTGTGAATAGTGATAGCTTTATTTTCCCCTTTCTAATCTGGGTGCCTTTTCTTTCATTTTCTTGCTGTAGATATTTTCACAGGTTCATTACACATTGCCCACAGGCAGCTTTCTTCGAGGGGGCAGGCTGGGTGGGCTGCTGAGGGCCTAAGGGAAAGGAGCCAGCAGAGGACGTTTGACTCAGAGGACATTTGACTCAGAGGACATTTAGACCCTGCAGTTAGTTCATCTACACCCCATTCCTCTTGTTGCTTCACACACTTAAGTTATTTTTAAATACACATCTTTAAAGAATTAAGAAAACTTCTGTGGATATGATTAATGATGTGAAAATATGTTTATCTCAGGAATATTTAACGTGGCCTTCTTTTTTTTAAATTAATTTTTACTGGAGTATAGACCCACTCCAGTGTTCTTGCCTGGAGAATCCCAGGGACAGGGAAGCCTGATGGGCTGCCGTCTATGGGGTCGCACAGAGTTGGACGTGACTGAGGCGACTTAGCAGCAGCAGCAGCAGAGTTGAGTTACAATGCTGTGTTACTTCCAAGTGTACAGCCAAGTGACTTAGTTAGACATATATTGTTATCCACTCTTTTTCAGATTCTTTTCCCTTGCAGGTCATTACAGAGAACTGAGTAGAGTTCCCTGTGCTATACAACAGGTCCTTATTAGGTATCTATTTTGTATTTAATAGTGTGTGTACATCAACCCCAATCTCCAGTTGTTCCCTCCCCACTCCTTTCCCCCTTGATAACCGCAAGTAAAGCAGCCACTCTGATCAGTTCTGTACGATGTAGAGCTTCCCTCTGCCCCAGTGTTCTGCCCCCCTGACACCTAGGAGTGTCTGTATTGAAGGTGTGTCATATCTGTGTATTTTTTTACTTTTGTGATTTCTCCTTGGTATTGCAGCAGAAGCACACACGGGAATATGGAAAAATCTTCAAGTCTCACTTTGGTCCTCAGTTTGTAGTATCTGTTGCAGACCGAGACCTGGTGGCTCAGGTGCTCCGCGCGGAGGGGGCTTCGCCCCAGAGAGCCAACATGGGGTCCTGGCAGGAGTACCGAGACTTGCGGGGCAGATCCACTGGCCTTATCTCTGCGTGAGTATGTGGAGCCAGGCTGAGCCTCAGCAGGAGCAGGGAGCCCAGGGAGACTCCCTCCCTGAATTACTGGGCTCCTAAAACCAGCTATTAATAAAGCACAGAACTCCCAGGGGGACTGTCTCAAAAGAGCCTCTTGTGTGGTCTCCTGAAATCTCCTGAAATCCTCTGGGAAGAGACTTGATGGCGGGGACGGGTGGGAGGTCCCACTGACCAAGTGATGGAGAGAAACTGTTTCTCAGGCGACACTTCGTGGCTTTAGGTGTCCATGTGATGACCACCAAGGTGGCTGAAGCTCACAGAGCCCACCTGTGGACCGGGGTGAGGGTGGTGAGCTCTTGTAGGAGACCTCCAGGATGGTCTCGGAATGTCAGCATTGATTGCTTTGTGAGATTCCTGTCTCATAACCGCTTTGGTTATTATTTTGTTTTTATACACCTTTGTGTCTTCCGAGAGTTAATCGACACAGCCTCAAGCAGGGAGGAGAGCACAGTGCATCCCCCGATCCCCTGGCCCAGTTCCCATCAGTTCAGAGATTCTGTTCTTGCCTGTTTGTCCTTATACATGAGCTGGGGAGTGACACCATCACTCCCCTCTCTTTGCCGTGTCTATCCTATTGCCATTCCATTTGGATTGGCAGATCTTGTTGACTATTGCTAGGAAATTTTTGCAGAGATATTCTGAATTCCTTCCCAGAATATTGATATAAGTAAGATTATTTGAAATTCACTTTATTCTAGGGAGGGTGAACAGTGGCTCAAGATGAGAAGTGTGTTGAGACAAAGAATTCTGAAACCGAAAGATGTGGCCATTTTTGCAGGAGAAATCAACCAAGTTATTGCTGATTTAATTAAAAGAATCTACTTCCTCAAGAGCCAGGCAGAAGATGGAGATACAGTGACCAACATCAATGACCTTTTCTTCAAATACTCAATGGAAGGTGAAGTGAAGTCAGATGGTGGGAAAGATGAAAGAATGAACGTTTGCCAAAATGTTTGTTATCACTGAGCATTTCCTGCGTCCCAAACTGTGCTAAGCCCCATATGTATGTATGTGTAATCCTCACAGTGCTAACGGAACCAGAGTGACCACCACTGTTTTACAAATGGGGAAACTGAAAAACTACTGTCCATTTTTAATGGCAGAAACTTTGTTTCAAATTCAGGCCTCTCTAACTCAAGAACCTCGCTCCTAATTACTACACATTTTGTTTTAGCACAATTTAAAAAGCAACAGAGGGACTTCCCTGGTGGCCCAGCGGGTAAGACTCTGCACTCCTAATGCAGGGAGCCCCTGTTTGATCCCCGGGCGGCGTATTAGATCCCACATGCTGCAACTAAGACCCGGCACTGCCAAGCTTAAAAGACGCAGCAGAAACTGAGAGGGTGTGTACTGCAGTCATTCTAGCTTTTAAAACCCTTGTTAGATGGGTAGTACATTCCCGTGGTTCAAAAACCAAACCCAAAAGGTACTCATGGAAAAGTTTCCTTCTCTCCTGACCCAGCTAGGTCACCAGTTTCTTCAGGGAATATTTTACACATGTACGAAGAAATACACGTGAGCCTTGTTTTTACTTTAAAAAAAAGGTAGCATACCAAACATTTTTTCTGAACCTGAGTTTTTTGAGAATTCTATTAGATTCCCCACTTTAACTATTTATTCACAGGCTAAGGATTGAACCCATGTCCCTTGCAGTGAGAGTGCAGAGTCTTACCCGCTGGACAACCAAGGAAGTCCAGGTTTCCCATTAAAAAAAAAATTAGTTTAGCTTGCTTCAAATTTAGTTTTTAAGTTAACTTTTTAAAGTTCTGACATTAATGTTCTCTAAAAACAGTCATAAAATCAAGAGAAGTGAGTTGTAAATACACTGAGAAATCCTGCTCTTCCCTGATTCTTTGGCAGCCCTTTCCTCTCCCCGCTTAGCTCTCGGGTCTGGGGCTCCCTGATGTGTGGCCAGGAAGAGCCACCTTTTAACTCCCCAAACTCGAGCAATTGGCTGAAAGGTTGGGAATTTTGCGTCGTGGGTCTTGAACAGACTGTTGACCTGAGGGCATGGTGAGGCCGAGGGTCAGTCATCACCGAACACACAACGTCCTGAGGATCAGAATCTGATAGAGGAAAACCTCGGGGGTAGCTACTTTTATGGGCAGGTATCTCATGTTGATTCTGTGGCTAATCCGGAAGGAGAAAAGCTGTAACCTCTCCCCTGTGCAGGAGTGGCCACCATTCTTTATGAGAGTCGCCTGGGCTGCCTGGGGAACAGCATCCCGCAGTTGACCGCGGACTACATCGAGGCCCTGGCGCTCATGTTCTGCACGTTCAAGACCTCCATGTATGCCGGCGCCATCCCTAGGTGGCTCCGCCTGCTCATCCCCAAACCCTGGCAGGAATTCTGCAGGTCCTGGGATGGACTCTTCGAATTCAGTAAGAGAAGAGTGGGGGCACCTGCTGTGGAGCCGGGTGGGCCTGACTTCCCCGCTGCTTGTGTGTCTCACACTCACACAGACAGTGGGATCACTGCAGGGGATGCCCTGGTGAAGTTATGTGCTGTTTGGACTCGAGAACTCTTAGCCTGGTTTTCTGAAGGAGCAAAAAGCACGTGGGGTGTGACCACAAGTAATGTGATTGATTTCTCATTTTTAAACTCTTTTAATTTTAACCAACATGCTTGCAGGGATAGGTGCAAGTAAGTGTTGTCTATGGGAGATGATGTCTTTAGTCCAATCATTCTGTCATTGCTTCAATCATTGAAACATTCTCAATGGAGGCTTTTTTGGACAAATTCATTTGTTGCTTACTGGGTGAAAACAAGCTGGGAGAAACCATTTTGCTCCAACCCAAGTTGAGATGAACAAAGTAAGATTAGTTTTCCAATATGGTTAAAAATTTTAGTATAAAAGAATTTTCAAAGTGCGAGATTTCCAAGATGTCTAGAACTATGTTTTTAGAACAATATTAACATTGAAAGAAGTGTCTTAAAAAAAAAGAAAGAAAGAAAGAAGTGTCTTAGAGGTCAGCATGCATTTGATTTCTCTTTTTTTTTTTTTTTGTGGCCAAACTGTGCTGCTTGTAGGGATCTTAGTTCCCTGACCAGGGATCGAACTTCATCCCCTACAGTGAAAGCTTGGAGTCCTAACCATTGGACTACTAGGGAATTCCCTCATTTGCGTATATGAGTTCTGATATATATAATATTCTAGCATCGTTCTGCAGTAATTTGGCCCTTTCCCTCATTCATTCTCCCTTCTGGAAACACAGTGGGAAAAAAGGATCTATATTCTTGTTACTTCACAGCTTTTTTG
Source organism: Bos javanicus (assembly GCF_032452875.1). Lineage (NCBI taxonomy): Eukaryota > Metazoa > Chordata > Mammalia > Artiodactyla > Bovidae > Bos > Bos javanicus. The sequence goes on from NC_083869.1 coordinate 5,337,421, forward strand.
GCTATTACAGTAGAAAAACGAACATTTGCAAATACTTTATAGATTATTTTACAAAAAGAAGAGATATTTATCTTTCTTTCTTTGGAGTATATGTAAGTACCTCGTTGGGTTTATTCAACAATTCATGAACCCAGTAGCATCCCACCTTGCAAATAGAAGGCAGTTCCCAACCATTATTCATTTATACAAACAAGCATACGGATGAAGTTCCAAGGTTGGCAGTAAACCAATGGGGGCTGTCTAGCCTCTGAACCTGTCAAAAATTGAGAGAAGTTATTGGAGGGATGAAGAGGGAATTGAGACTGAAGGGGAGATTCTTTTTTTTTTTTTTTGTACTGGAGTATTCAGGTGGACAGCAAAGGCACTCAGCCACGCACATAGCATAAATCCATTCTGCCCAAGCCCCGCTCCCTTCCAGGCTGCCGCATGGCATCGAGCTGCGTTCCATGTGCTATACAAGAAGTCCTTGTTGGCTGTCCACGTCAAATATAGCACTGTGTACCTGTCCATCCCCTAGCCTCCCATCTTGCCCTAGTCGCCCTCCCCCACTGGAAGTTCCCTGAGTCTGTTTTGTAAATAAGTTCATTTGTATCACTTGAAGAGGTGATTCTTAACCAAACTTCTTCCAAAAGAAACACTGTTTTCAAACAGGCCAAATTCACGTTGACAACAAGCTGAGGGACATACGGTGCCAGATGGAAAGAGGGGAGAGAGTGCGAGGAGGGCTGCTCACCTACCTCTTCCTCAGCCAGGAACTGACACTGGAGGAAATCTACGCCAACATGACCGAGATGCTGCTGGCCGGTGTAGACACGGTGAGCTCTCACACGTCCTTCTTTCTCAACAGACACACAATGGTTAGAGTCTAGGACCTTTCTAAGAAATCCGACGGATGGCGGATACTTCAAAAGGACTGTGCGTGTTTGTACTAGCTGAGCGTCTGCTTCGCTGCTGCACATCTCCAGAAGAAAACTCCACTTTTTCTCTTTTTAAAAATATATGTAAAATGTAAAACTAAGGTGCACAGTGAATTCTGTAAAGAACGTAACCAAGTTCCACAATCATGCACACAAAGTAACAATTTAAAAAAATATTTTATGACTTTTTTACTGGAGTATAGCTGCTTTCCAATGTTGTGTTAGTCTCTGCTGTACATCAAAGTGAATCAGCCGCATGTAGAGGTGTATCCCCTCTTCCTTGGGCTGCCTTCCCATTTAGGTCACCATCGAGCATTAACTAGAGTTCCTGTGCTAAATAACACGCTTTAAAGTTTAAAATCCTGATTTGCAAACGTTTCTCCATTGTTTCATAATATCAGAAATGCAGAGAGCACAGACATGAAAAGCCCTCTTATTTATCACCTAAAATATTCTGGGTTATGGAAAACTCCCCAGTTCATTTGATAAGGCCAGCATAACTTCAAAACCTGCTAAAGGAAGCGTAAGGAAAGAAATGTTTAATAAGCACTTTGCTTTAATATGTGTATGTATCAGTTTAAAATAAAATCTGAATGAATAGATTCAATCAGTGTAGCAGATGGATAATATACTATGACCAAGGAGAGCTCAATATCAGAATGAAACAAAGCACTGACCACTGATTTGGAGGAAATTCTGTACCCTATTGCTAAGTGAAAAATGAAGGTGCAGAAAAGCGAGTATCCTGTGTTCACGTTAGTAAAACCAGCTTTGCCCCCGCCGCCGTCCACGTGCAGGCGCACCTCTGAGCGGTTGCTGGGCATGGGGGAAGTGTGGGACCTGCACACCGGATGGTCCACGCACAGGCGCACCTCTGAGCGGTTGCCAGGCATGGGGGAAGTGTGGGACCTGTACACCGGAGGGTCCACGCGCAGGCGCACCTCTGAGCGGTTGCCGGGCATGGGGGAAGTGTGGGACCTGCACACCGGAGGGTCCACGCGCAGGCGCACCTCTGAGCGGTTGCCGGGCATGGGGGAAGTGTGGGACCCGCACACTGGATGGTTACCGCGGGCTCCCTGACTGGGGCGGGGGTGCTACAGGGATGCTGAGAAAGATAGTGGTGAAATAGGAAAAAGGAGGGCCAGGCTTTCAGTAATGTGGAGGAAGTCAGTTGCGTGAAATAATTAAGATTAAGTAGTAAATGTGGTGATTGTGCGTGTCTGTAAGTATCCTTTTGTTCTCACAGGATCTTCTGAAGTAGGTGTTATTGTCCTCGATTAACGGGTGGAAAGATGAAACAGCAAAGATTACCTCAAGGTTTTTCCTTCACACGAGTGCTTCCTGAACTTGAGGAAAGCATGAATCTCCCTTTTAGAGGGAGAAGAAAACCTATGGTTGACATTTTTAGTGACATGATGTCACTTAAGTAAAAGCAGAAAACTTCACATAAATTCATTACTCTTTAGATCATCTTCAACAATAAAACAAAATGTATGTATATGAAATGCAAACTAATCAATGCACTCAGTTCCAGCAATGAAAATTCTAATTAACGGTGTGAATGTGACTTCGTGTGGCTTTGAGTGGGGAACCAGTGTTGGAATGCACAGCCCAGCCCTAAGCTGATTCAGATGTGTGGTACTCTTGCCCCCTCGTGGTAACTAAGAGTATCACCACGTGATGGAGGTGGGGGTTCAGAAAGGACCCATTCCTACCTGAAGGAACCTTCAGGAGACAAAAGCTTGCAACGTTATGCTCATTTAAAAAAAAAAAATGTTATTTTAAAAAGCCAACTTTGTTGTAGCATAATTTGTGCACAACCAACTATGTCCATTTAAGTGGTACAATTCAGTACAGATTGTTGACAGATACAGTATAAATACAAATGCTATCATTTTTTAAACCAACACCACAATCAACATCCTGGACGTTTTTATCATCTCTGCAAGTTCTTCACCCTCATTTCAGTCCATCCCTCCCATACCCCCACCCCTGGCAATAGCAGCCACTGTACATAAGTTTGCATTTTTCTAGAAATTTATATAAATGGAATCATATGGTGTGTATTTTGTGTCTGGCTTCCTTCACGCAGTGAAATGATTTTTGAGATTCATGCATGTTGTTGCTTATAAAGATATTTATTCTTTTTTTTTTATTATTGAATAGTTGGCATCACTGATTCAATGGCCCTGAGTTTGCGCAAGCTCCAGGAGATGGTGAGGGACAGGGACACTAGCATGCTGCAGTCCATGGGCTTGCAAAGAGTCGGATACGACTGAGTGACTGAACAACAACAATTACTGAATAGTATTCCATTGTATGAAGAAGGCAATGGCACCCCACTCCAGTACCCTTGCCTGGAAAATCCCATGGACGGAGGAGCCTGGTGGGCTGCAGTCCATGGGGTCGCTACGAGTCGGACATGACTGAGCGAATTCACTTTCACTTTTCACTTTCATGCATTGGAGAAGGAAATGGCAACCCACTCCAGTGTTCTTGCCTGGAGAATCCCAGGGATGGGAGACCCTGGTGGGCTGCTGTCTATGGGGTCACACAGAGTCAGACACGACTGAAGCGACTTAGCAGCAGCAGCAGCATTCCATTGTATGGCTATACCACATGTGGTTTTTCCATGAAACTGATTTTAATAGAAATTTTCTGTTCTCTTGATTGGAAGCATCTAATTTATTTCCTTAACCATTTACAGGAGGAACTTGCATATTATATTATGTATTACAGTAGAGCTGTCCTATAAACACTTACGGACTATATCCTCTAAAAGTCCGTAATATCTATCGGAGGGAAATAATGTCAATGACTTACTTAAGTTAGTCTTTTTAGTTGAAAGGAAGGGCTCTTTACTGTGGAATGTCCTTGTTTACAAGCAAGTGAAATGTAGTCACATAGATAATAGTATTGATTTTAGTGAAAATCTTGGAACCTAGGATATAGAATAGAATTATTCTCAATAACCAGAAATTCCGTCTTCAATCTAAGAAGTGGTAGAAACAGTGATACTGCTTCGTGCAAATGCCGTCCAGTCCTCATATGGTAGTTTGCTTGATAAGCACACGGGAACAATGAATGGACCATTAATAGACCCATGGCTGCCCCCTCTCCACCCTTACTCCCTGACTCCCACATCTCCTCATCTGATTAGGGCAACCAGAGCAGGCCTGGCCCAGCCACAGGCCTGCGGCATGCTGTTCTCAGCTTGATGGGCAGCCTCAAGCCCTTCTTAGCAAAACCCAAGTGACCCTTGTAAAGAAAGTTGCAGAAAGTTCTAGGCACAACCTCCAGGCTTGACCAGCATTCCTATGGGCCCACAGACTCCAGGGAAGAGGAGGAGAGTTGCTCTTCAATGATTTTCTAAGATTACTTTTTATTTTTGGCCACGTCATGTCGCTTGCAGGATCTTAGTTCCCTGGCCAGGGATTGAACCCAGGCCCTCGGCAGGAAAAACACTGAGACCTAAGTGGGCTGCTGCGGAATTCCTGCTCTTCAGTGATTTTTAAAAAGTTCTAAAATGATGTTTCCTGTAGCTCGTTATTGAAAAAAACACTTGGATCCCATAGCTGACACTACTTTCCCAAGATACCTGGAGGAGTTAGGGGAATCGTCTCCTGTTTGGGTAACACATACAACGCCCTGACAGAGTTTCACCTGCACTTATTCTCTTGTGACCTCACGCCCAGTGCTTCCTGCTGCGGAAATCCTTGGCTTCATTCAAGACACGTGCCCCTGTCTGCCGGTTTCTTTCTTAGACATCGTTCACGTTGTCCTGGGCAGTGTATCTCCTCGCAAGGCACCCAGAAGTGCAGCAGGCCCTGTACCGGGAGATCGTGAGGAATCTGGGCGAAAGGCACGTTCCCACGGCCGCAGACGTCCCCAAAGTCCCACTGGTCCGAGCTCTGCTTAAGGAAACCTTGAGGTAAAAGGCTCACCAAAATTTATGTCAAAAACCATGTCCATTACGTCTGATTCTTCATCATGATGATTGTGGCTTTGACTTAAAAACTGGGTCCTAAACCAATACTCCAGTGGCCCTTGGTGGCTGAAATGTTTAGGAAGGAGGAACTCATGACCATTTTATTTCCTCTCTGCTCTCTTCAGAGCAGGAGAAATGTGTTCTGTTTTAGAGTTGGAAATATTCATTTCTTCATTAAGATCTTCATTACTCTTTTTTTGTGGCCATACCACATAGGATGTGGGGTGGAGTTCCTCCGCCAGGAACCGAACGTGTGCCCTGCGTTGGGTGTGGGAAACGTTATCACTGGACTACAAGGGAAGTGCCCTTGAAGATATTAAGAGCCATGCTCAAACTTTGCACTCACTCTGGACATCCGCTTCACCAGCCGTTTCCCAGTGTGCTCCTTGAAGGATAAAGCAGAACCAGAGTGATCGTCAAGAGAATGTACTGGGGTGTTTGGCCAGTTACCACATGTGTTTCCAAGATCCTGTGGTCTTGTGTAAACCTCTGAGTTGGGCTGGAGACGCCAAGTAGTGAGGCTCCTCTGCTCCCTGATGGGGCTTTACCGACTCGGGGAAGGCCAGAGCGTGAGGGATATAAGTGATGTTGGGCAGCGTTGGGTGGGAGGAGGTGGGATTAGGTAACCAGTGAAGGTTCTTCCTCCTGTGAGGGTCAGGATCCTGACTTCCTCTATGGAGGGAATGCCATGACAAGGAACAAGGGTTATTCACAAAATACTCACTAAAATAATTCTCGTAAACCTGACTTGATAATGATGTTTCAAGTCGTATTTGCATCCTCAATCTTCAGCATGCGATTTAATCTTAAAAAAAAAAAAAAGCCAGTTGTGTGTTAACTGGTATTTGTCAATTAAAATTATATTCAGAGTTTTCGTAGGTCACCTCTCAGAGAGTCTGAAAATTAAAGTATAGTTCTCAGAATTTATTTCCTGGAACCCTGAGTCCTAAGAACTATTCCTTGATAAAGAGTTCCCATGCATGCATGTATTTCAGAAATTCAGAATTATTCCTCTTGGGAGCATAATAACACACTGAAAGCTTTTCTTTGTGTTTTGTAGTCTTTCTTGACTGTGAGACCTTTTAAAAAATTTTTATTTTTAACTGGAGGATAATTGCTTTACAATGTTGTGTGAGGCTTTTTTGAGTCCTTCCGAGGACCACAAAAGTTCTTGCAAGATTTTCCCATTTAATTTTTAGAAAATGAAAATGGCATTGTATCCAGACTTGTATATGTTTGATAAACTATTCTGAAAGTCTCCGCTCCTTTCTGGCCTCCGTTGGCTCTCTCCAGGCTGTTTCCAGTGCTGCCGGGGAACGGCCGGGTCACCCAAGAGGACCTGATTGTTGGCGGGTATCTGATTCCCAGAGGCGTGAGTCTGGTGGGCACAGTGGGGCTGGCTGAGCTGGGGAGGCTGGATTGGGAATTTGCTTCCACGTTTAGGATGTCCTTGTTCCTGTGTGAATTTCTGTAGATTTCCTTTTCTTCTGCATGTGTTTTTAGGATGAAGATGGGGCTTTAGGAGCAAGGAGAGGTTTACTGTGTGATATTGCTCTGGCAAAAACAAAGTCAGATAATTCTGTAGCTCATATGACCATTCCACCCTCCCTCCCCTGGAGGCTCCGTGAAAGCAGAAGGTCCCTCAGGGGGAGTTTCTGAAGGACTTGAATTGCCTTCTCTGCGGCATTGAGGTTCATTCAGGGTGGGGTATGCTTTGAAGGGGGACCTACCATCCTGGGTCTGCACGGCCTCCTGGGCCCTTACATGGCTTGTCCCAGCCCAGAGCACCTCTGGAGGGTCCGCCCAGCCAGGGCTATGGCCTCTGCTCTGCTTTCCCTGGATTCCATTCTTTATTCCTTTTCTTATGGTTTGCACAGACCCAGCTGGCCCTCTGCCACTATGCCACATCCTATGAGGATGAGAACTTCCCTCGGGCCAAGGAGTTCCGGCCTGAGCGCTGGCTGCGGCAAGGAAACCTGCGCAGGGTTGACAATTTCGGGTCCATCCCCTTCGGCTACGGGGCTCGAAGCTGCATCGGGCGGAGGATTGCAGAGCTGGAGATCCACCTGCTCGTGATCCAGGTAAGCCTTAGGGGCTCAGTGGCCCGTGAGCTTGGTCTAGGTGACTGGGCTCAGCTGGATCAAGACCTAGATGGAAAAAAGGGAAAAAGAATTTTGAAAACTTTACGAGCTTCCTGTTAAATCCTGTTTATGTGTTAAAATGCCTCCTCCCCTGCAGGAGCCATCTCTGGTCACATGGCCCCCTGCCTTGTCTCTGCTTCTTTCCTCCTTGCAGTCGTGTGGGCAGAACTGGGAGGGGTGTATGTGGGCGGGGATGGGAAGCTCCCAGGGGAGCTCTGCAGATGGGTGCGTGGGAGGTGTTCAGGAGTGGCCCTCAAACACCATGGGTCACCCTGTCACCAGGAGCTCCCGGCCACAGAGAGAGTCACTTAGTGGGTCTGGGGTGGGTTCCAGGTGATTCTGAGGGCAGTGTCCGTGGGCTGCACTCGGTCTAAGAAAATGCACGTGCTGGGCGTGGGGGCAGCTCCACCCACCCCTGTGGATGCTGTTCAAGTCCCGGCCTCCCAGGCTCCTCCCTTCCGAGCTTGTCAGTCTTGTCACTGTCACTGGGGAGGATGTCACGCTTGCCCCCCGAGGCCCCTTCATCACCTCGTTTTATGTGAATCAGCCTTTTACACAGGGACGTGGTTCTCCAGCTTGTTTGGGTTTCAAAACCTCAGGCAGGCTTGGTGTTGGTGAGAGAAAACCTTACACGTGAATCTCTAAGTGTGCAAGTGTTTACTTTTGTGCTTGTACAGAATCCGAGTTCAGGCTGCGGCCGGAAGTAAACAATGACTGAAGGAAATTTTATAAGAGAAAACCTGTAGTAGAGAAAACTCTACCCATTATCCTTTCCCACAGATTTGGGAAGCCTGCCACGGAAAACCTTGGCCCAAGGTTCCGGAGCTACTGTCGTTGACCCCAGGCTTTGGAAGCGTGAGGGGATGGCCTGGGGACCCATCTCCCCCTTTCACTGATAAGAAAGCTGAGTCTCAGCTTTCAGTGGAGTTGGAGCCACTTGCCACCGTTGTGGCGTGGCAGGTGTGGGGCACTGGGCAGGCGTCCTGCCTCCCACCTACACTTCCCCATGTGTCACTGAGGTGCTTCCTGCAGGCTGTTGGAGCCCAGGGCAGAACATGCAGGGACTGGGACCTTTGCAGATGATGGCATCAGAGAGCATAAGGGATGGGGAAGCCTGGCCAGCCTGGTGGGGATTCTGGGTGGTTGGCATGGGGAGGCAGGCTTGGGGGAGGTGAGGGGCCACTGCCAGGGGAGGCTGGTGTGGAAGGGGTGGCTGGACCGTCATGCGGTCATCCCGTCTCTATGGGCATGCCAGTGGCTGCAGCTCAGCAGGGCCGAGTTGTGTCTCTTCCCGCCATGAGCCCCACAGACACTATCCAGTCTCAGTCGTGGACAAAGTGGAGACAGGTCCGTGCGGAGGGGATGGTGGCTTCAGGCAAACGGACTCCAGTCCCACTTCTGCCAGTCTGTGGTTCCTACACCCTGGGCAGGCCGCTCCGCAACTCTCTGAGCCTATTCCTCATCCACAAAGCGTGCCAGATACCTGCCTCTTGGGTGTGTGAGGGGTGAAAGTGGTCTGTGCACAGAGTCTGGGTGGCAGCCTTTGGGGTTTGCACGCCTGTTCTCGGTGTCTGCTCCCAGGGACTGGGAAGGCCCTGGCTCCCTGAGTGATGCTGTGGGCTCCACGGGCACATCTCTGACAGGCAGAGTTCATTGCTTGCTGAGAGCCATTCAGACAGCTGGCAGGGAGCTCACTGCCTCCTGGCTCTGATGGCCTGGACAGTTACAGGGGATGCCAAGGACAAGAGGCAGCTGAGGGCCCAGATGGGTGGACTGGGAGAGGATCAGAAACGGCGTGTTTGGTGGTGGGGACCAGGGTTTTATTTGCTTCTGTTAACATACTCGTGTACCTGATGAAGTTCTTGCTTCAAGAGTTCTCATTTCTACTGCAAGTGTAGAGAGGGAAAATCATTATTTGTTATTTCCAAGAGAGAAAAAGAAAAAGGAAAGGCACAGATAAACAGCACTAGGAATGAGAAAAAAGGCGTAGCTGCAAATGCTGTGGAGGATTATTTTTAAATCAAGAAAAGACTGCAAACAGCTATTTTTCTTTTTTTACAGAAATGCCCTGTCACCAAACCAAGTATGTTCAGGAATGCAAGAATGGCCCACCTCAGGATAGAATTTATCACAGTGGGAGAAATTAACGGACAAAATTTTATGACCATCTCCCAAAATAACTGATAAAATTCAATACCCATTCATGAAGAAAATCTCTTAGCACAACAACAATGGAAGGGCTTTCCTTCAGCAAATAAATAGTGTCTATCCCAACAGAACAGAGACTGTGCCTGTGGCCTATGGGAAGGCATGGATTGGTTTTAATGCTGCAATAATAACATGTTTTCTTGAAATCAGGAACAAGACATTCATATCGCACAGGGAATGTTTGGAAGATACACCTCTGCTCCTTGGGAGGCGGAGTCTTGAAGTGGAACGAGGGCCTTGTTTTTTGTTTTTATGCTTCCTGCATAGTTTTACTTTTTCAGTGAGCATGTACTGCCATTCAGAAAGGCAGAAAATCCATGTGGGATGTTGGCCTTAGAGTGAGAAGGGCATGTGCGTCCTCCCACTGCCACAGGGGGCTGTGCCAGCAGTTCTTTAAGGTCAGAACAAAGAGTCAGAGATCCGATGTTGAGGTGACGGCCTCTTGATGCCAGAGCATTCTAGATCTGCCTGAACGCGGGTCATTGCGCTTGGCTCTCTAACGATGACAAGGGGTAGTTCGGTCTGTGTCTTCACTGCAGCCCTGCTCCCTGCCTGACCCCCGCCCAGCTCACCTGAAGGACCCATCAGTGCACACTGTTGCTTTGCCTGGGAGACGAGGCTGGAGAGTCGGGGTGGAGTGGGTTGGGGCGCCCGCATCCCACATGGTGATACAGGTTCTCCAGCGCCTATGCTCTGTTAGGTGGTTGGAGTGGGGGAGGGAACAGTGGCTGTCTGCCCCTTGCACGGTCCGCACGGGCTTGTGAGCCAGGCCCTGCCTCCCCTCCAGGGACCAGTGCAGTTCTGACAGAGGTCGGTAGAGGAGGTTGCCTTTTTTTCCTCTAAGCTTAGAGGTGATTTTGAAAATCAGGCCATGGCCAATTGATGGGGACATTAGTGCTTGAGGCTAATGGGTCCTTAGGTGCTCTTTAAAGCTGGTCATTTAGATACTTTGCAGTTTCACCCTGAGAGAGAGGACTACTTCTGCTTTGGAACCATAGAAGTGAGAAATGGAATCAAAGGTGCAAATGAAGAATATTTAAATTAAGGACAGTAATGGGTGAAGTCTGGATGCTCTGCCTCCTCCTGACAGCTGTGTGTGTCCCACCACTGAGGTGGCTGCAGATTCTAAACCTTGGAATTTCACTTTGTTCTTTTCTCCTTCCTTTCTCCTTTGATTCCTTCTTTTTCTAGACCTACAGTGGAACCAATAGAGTTAGAATTTTGAACTGGCTAATAAAATACAAGTTATTTGAACATTTTGTTACCAAGCAAAGTTCATGTGCCCAACACACTGAGGCCAAACCAACCAGAACATCAGACTTTGGAGCAGTAAAAGGTTTATTACAGAGTCAAGCAGAAAGAATGGGTGGCTTGTGCTCAAAACCCTTGATCTAGTCAATGGTTTGGGGGGAGAAACTTTTCTAGGCAAAATTTGGGGTGCGACTGCAGGGTGCATGACTTTCTTCTGGTTGGTTGATGGTAAGTTGACAGGGCGGTGCTCCAGGAATCTTGTGTTCAGCGTGACTTTACCCTCTTCCACCTAGGTGGGGTCCTTAGTTCTGCAGAAGAGCTCTAGTACACTGTTATGTGTATCCCTTGAGGAGGAATCCGGACTCTGACTGCCGTCCCCTTGGTTCTGCATCCCCTCCCTTCACTAATTAGTAACTGGGTGATTCCCTCTTTGGAACTCAGGGAAGGTCAAGGAGGCCTAATGAAGCCTATTTCTTTCAAACAAGAAATGCGGGACATGAAGGCTTTTGTGCCCAGGAACCCCACAAAATCCTACTCAGTTTCAGTTCTGCCTGCATATCTGTTCCATGGACCTCCCAGTAAGTCACTGGATGTGCCGGACTCCCGATCAGGACATGACGCTGTTTCTCACATCTCTTGTTCCCTTGGTTTCCTGCAGCTGGAGCTATGATGAGAGTGCAGGTGCTGCAGAGTTTCTGCTATCCCAATTTTAAAACCCTTCTCTCTTTCTCGTTTTAGCTGCTTCAGCATTTTGAGATCAAAACATCTCCTTGGACTAAAACTGTTCATGCAAAAACCCATGGGCTTCTGATGCCAGGGGAGCCCATCCACGTGCGTTTTGTTAACAGAAAGTGAGCCTGGCGTTTTTCACCCAGCCACCAGACCGACACACAGCAGGTGTCTGTGGGCCATGGATGACGGCAGGGAAGGAAAGAATCCCTTCTCAGGCGATCTTGGTCGTAGACTGGCCTCCTTGGTCCTGGGAAACTTTGAAATCTTTTTGCAAAGTAATGTGAGAAGATTGCTTTTGCATTCCAGAGTTGCCCTTTTTTTGGTTTGTTTTTTGAGTAACAGCTGTTGAGAAGCCAGTGGCACTGAATTCTCAGGCCTCATATGGTGTCTTGCCCTTGGACTCTCCTCTGCATTTGGGCCAAGAAGTGTTGGTATACTTACAGATTCAGTGCTTGAACATACCTTCTCTGATACTGCATCAGGACTGCATCTTAGGACAGAATTCCGACTTCTTATCTTAAAGAGGAAACATTAGAGGCTTCTGTAGAACAGACCTGTGGTTGCCAAGGAGGGTGGGTGAGGGAGAGAAAGATTGGGAATGTAGAATTAGCTGTATAGTACAGGAAACTGTATTCAGTATCCTGGGATAAGCCATAATGTAAAGGAATATGAAAAAGAATGTACATATATGTATAACTGAATCACTTGCTGTACAGCAGAACTTAACATTGTAAATCAACTGTAATAAAATAAATTTTAAAAAAGAATGCTTCTGTAATACCATAATTTTGGGAAGTGACTCATATGGGGATTTGAGCCCACATGCCAGGACTTGAACACAGCCTAAATCTGATTGGAATTTGAACCAGTGGTCTTTTAATTAGAATCACTCACCTGGGGTCTGGACTTACTGAGGCTCAGGTTCTTTGTGTCTCAGTGCAGAAAGAATTCAATGAGAGACATATTAATAGGTAAGAGGTGGGTTTGTTTAGAGAGATGCACATTGCATAGACAGCATGCAGCCTATCTCAGCAGGCAAGAGTGGCCTGGGGAGAAATACACTCCCTGTTCTCCTCCTGGCCAGAGTCTAAACCTCCTGCCTAGGGTTCAGGATGGGGAACACATGTATACCTGTGGCAAATTCATTTTGATATATGGCAAAACCAATACAATATTGTAAAGTTAAATAAAATAAAATTTAAAATAAATAAATAAATAAAAGAATGGTGGCACACAAAAAAGAGGCATTTTAACTTTGGACTTTAATAAAAGAGTAAATTCAACAAGGACCTACTATATAGCACATGAAACTCAGTGTTATGTGCCAGCCTGGATGGGAGGGGGACTTGGGGAAGAATGGATACGTGTGTATGGATGGCTGAGTCCCTTCACTGTCCACCTAAAACTACCATAACACTCTTAATCAGCTATACACCAATACAAAATAAAAAGTTTAAAGTTTGGAAAAAAAGAAAAATAAAAAAATAAACCTCCTGCCTAACTTCCCGTTGTCCCCACCCTCGTGTGTGCAGTTTCCTCCCTGTGTGTCCAGTCCTGTGCGGGGATTTTTTCAGGTGATGTGAGCTAGGCTCTGGTCTCTGGACCCTGCAGACTCTGAGTGGGGGATGGGATCAGGCTCCCTCTGAGAGGCTCCAGAAGCGCCCCCTCCCCCGCACTTGTCTGGCGAGGGTTGTAGCCCCCAGCCTGGGGTTAGGGAGGAGAATGTGAGGTCCCTGCCATGCACTGTTCACAGTTTGCTCTGTTTGCAGCCATTGCATCCTTACTGGAAAAGATACAGCCCAAGGGGAAGTCCTTGTTCCTCAGTCACCGCTACCGTCCACAGAGCTGGGGTCTGGCCTTTGAGCTGACGCTGGAGACAGGACCTGCTGATGTGGGTGTCTGTGCTTGGCTTTCTCATTCTTTCACACCAGAGGCAGTGCTGGTCTAGAATGGACCCTGAACCCTCCCTTGAGTGGAATGGGATTGGGGTGGGGAGCAGATCCTGACAGACACTTAGAGCCCCGCCCATTGCCTTGTCTTCTAGTTCTGCAAACCTTTTATTTAAAGTGCTAATTTAATGGTCCTGGGATCTGTATTCTTGCCCGGGAAATCCCAGGGACAGAGGAGCCTGGCAGGCTACAGTCCACAGGGTTGCAAGAGTCGGGACATGACTTAGTGACTAACAACTTTATGATGTGGAAACTTGCTCTGTGGCTTCATACAGGGTTAATTTATGAAAATGTTCCGTGATGCTTGCTGGATGAAGGGCTCCATATCTGTCTTATTATGCCAGGCTTGCTGTTGTGCTGCTGAAAACATCTGTATGCTTCCTAATGTTTGCCTCTCCGTCATTAAGAATGGTGTATTAAGAATCCCCACTCTAATCGTGGAGTTGTCAGTTTTTGCATATTGCAACTTCAGTTCATGTTATTACGTGCATCTGAGTACTGTTTTATCTTTCTGGTGAAATGCTCCATTCATCATCATGTAATAACTCTCTTGATCCCTCCAGGCACTTTGGCCTTAGAGTCTCTTTTTATCTGATAGTGATTTAGGAATTCCAACTTTATTTTATTTGCCTGGCACTACTATGCCTATTAGTTCCCTTTCCCCACCCCCCCTAGTCTTTTACTTTTAATCATATTGTCTTCTTTTTGTTTTAGATGTGTCTCTTGTAAATAGAATGTAGTCAGATTTTTTTTTTTAAATCCCACTTGGTGATCTCTGTCATTTGACTCGTTTTTTTAAAAAAAATTATTTAATTGAGGTATACGTGATTTACATTGTTGAATCACAATAAAATGATTCGGTTATACATGTCTGTATATACATTGTTTTTCATATTCTTTTCCATTATGGTTTATTACAGGATATTGAACATAGTCCCCTGTATTATACAATAGGGCCTTGTTGTTTATCCATTCTATGTGTAATAGTTTGCATCTGCTAACCCCAAACTCCTACTCCATCCCTCCCCCACCCCTCTTGTCATTTAACTCTTTTTTTTTTTTTTTTGAAGGAAAAAAATGTAATCCTGCCTCTCTTAGTGACAGAAATTTCAGAGAAGACAAAAATGGCAACAGACTTCTAGATGAAGATATTGTCAGAGTTCTGATTAAATCATTACATTCCCTTGAACATGAAAGTGTTAGTTGCTCAGTCGTGTCTTACTCTTTTTGACTCCATGGACTGTAGCCTGCCAGGCTCCTCTGTCCATGGGATTCCTCAGGCAAGAACACTGGAGTGGGTAGCCACTCCCTTCTCCAGAGGATCTTCCTGACTCTGACGCCTATTGGTGACAGCAGCTCCCTACAACCGTGAGGATGTGGTTGGTGGGCAGTTTGCAAAGCCTCTCAGGGTCAGCTGTGTCCACCCCTGCTTTGAGAGGGTCTCTGCTGACCAGTTAAGTGCTGGCTGCTTACATAACCTTCTAGAAAAGGGACCCCCAGAATAACTTTCCTGGGCCTGCCAAGCCCAACCAGCCTCCCAGCCCAGCAGGGCAGACCAGATGGTGCCAGGGCTGAGGACGGTAGTAGAGACAGCACGGGAGGGCCGCCTCCATGCCCTGTGTGGGCCGCTCAGTGCCCAGGATTTCTCCTTGGGGAGAGAGCCAGGAGTCCCTGTCCCCACTCCTAGCCCTCCTTTTCATCTCTGGTGATCCAGGCAGGGTCTGCCTTTGCAGAGCACCCCTGAGGACCATGGTGCTTTGCTCTTGATAAGATGGGAAACTCTTGGAAGACCCTGATCTAAGCATGGCATGATCAGATTTTGGCTTTGCAGACTCCCTGGCTCTGCTGGTGGAGATGGCAGGGGAGATAGCCAGTGCAGGAATCCTCTCCAGTAGCTGAAGCGTGCGTGGAGTGGAAGTCAGACCCTTCCTGTGCTGGTGCTGGAGAAAATCAGGGCACCAGCTGCCCTGCCTGTTGCCCTGTAGATTTGCCCTAAGGTTCCTGGTCTTCAGGGCTTTCCTGGTAGCCCAGCTAGTAAAGACTTCACCTGCAATGCAGGAGACCTGGGTTTGATCCCTGAGTTGGGGAGATCCCCTGGACGATGACATGACAACCCTCTCCAGTACTCTTGCCTGGAGAATCCCCATGGACAGAGGAGCCTGGCGGACTACAGTACCTGGGGTCTCAAAGAGTCAGACATGACTGAGCGACTAAGCACAGCACAGCACTCCTGCATGAGACATAAAGCAACAAACTACACAAAATGTAATGCTTCTAAGAGGATTCATTACCCAATAACAATTACATAACTATTAATGTGTTAGCCAAGAGGTATCTTCCCACTGAATTACTCAAAAATGCATTCCTTTAGGACAGCCAAGAGATGAAAACACATCAATGGTTATCATCAGAATAGAAACATGAACACATCCACATACAGTCCTCCCTTCATACTTCCTTCTATCCCTCCGCTGCCAACCTAAATGAACAAGTCCTGATGTATACTTCTCAGAGATTGTATAACCAACCCCGGGTCCAAAATGCTTTTTAAAAATCAATGATAACAAAGATATTTAAAAATTGGTTAATTCAATAGCTCTATTTTTTAACCATACTTTGTCACTTCAGGACATTGAAAAAGCCTAGATGTTGCAAAATAATGACGTTTATCCACAGTAAACATAGGTACTTTACAAAAATGCACATACAGGTGTATGGTTATGATCTAAAACTATCTTCTAGATAATGGAGATTACCCAAACACCCTTCTGCTCACCCTTCTTCTTACCCTCCTCCAGCATTTTGGTGAAAACATACCAGACTACATCTAGCTCCCAGAGGTGGATTAACATAGGCACTCCCAGAAGACACAGCCCTTCCTAAGAACCAACAAAAGGGCATTTATTAAGTGGTTATTTTATTACCTCTACTTTGTATATACCGTGGGCATTATGACTTGCTTATTCTTTATGGCACGGCAATATTAACTAAAATGCACAAACAGAACAATGGCTCGACAGTGTGAACTTGTCTAAAGATTGATGGGTATTGAGCCCTTCTCTCTGCACGTCCTTCCCTGTCCCTTCCCTCCATCCCCACCACCCAGTGAAGAGTCATCTTACTCTCCAAGACTCGTTTAACAATTCCACTCCCCAAATACAACCATTTCTATAAATTAACAGAATAAAGTACTTAAAAGTGTTACTTTAACTCTCTACTTTCAAAATAGGTTCTGTACTTCTACACATCTAGAAAGGCTGGATGTTTCAAATAAGGAAAGTCATGTCTGACTCTTTGAGACCCCATGGACTGCAGCCCACCAGGCTCCTCTGTCCATGGAGATGCTCCAGGCAAGAATAGTGGAGTGGGCTGCCATTTCCTCCTCCAGGGAATCTTCCCAACCCAGGAAGGGTTGTTTCCTGGGTCTCCTGCATTGCAGGCGGATTCTTTACACACTGAGCCACTTGGGAGATGTTTCAAATAAGGACTTAAGTTTGTCCACTATATACACAGTAGTGTTGAATAAACTGCACACATGTGACAATGATTCTCTCCGAAAGTGTTTTCTATGAAGAAACATTCTAGTCTAGAACATTTCATTGCTCCAGTTCCTCCTTTTTGCCATCCATCTAACAGTGGGCAGTGAGTATAGACACGTGTATCACTTACCTATGATTGACAATTTCACTTCCAAAGGTCCTTTTCAGAAGATGGCCTTTCAATGAATTTTAACACAAAGTGTAAAAAATGTGTTAATTTACTAACCCTACTTTTGTCAGACATTGGCAACCTCTTTGTTATCTAGAGAATAAAGACCAGATATTATAAAACTGGGACCCATTTGTCCAGTATATACATAATATATACAGTAAAGTTAAAATGCATTTAATATATGGAGCAGTGGTAAGCTGAAATGTTCTAAAAGCATCATATTGCAATTTTCCTTCCAACCTCCCTCAACCCAATGAAAAAGCACAGTATACTGTTCAGAGAGGAGGTTTAATAATTTCATTTCCAAAGACAGTGTATGTATGCATGCTAAGTGGCTTCAATCTTGGCAGACTCTTTGAGACCCTATGGATGGCTTCTCTGTCCTTTGGATTCTCCAGGCAAGAGTACTGCAGTGGGTTGCCATGCCTTCCTCCAAGGAATCTTCCCAACCCAGGGATCGAACCCATTGACAAAGTTTAAAATTGAAAGGAGAATCCAAGTTCTTGTTTGCAGAGCTGAAGAATGAACTTCACAAACACACAAACACTCTTGGTAGCAAGCAAACAGAATTTATTTCAGAGAGAAAGAAGTAAAAAACTCAGCATAGACCCTACAAGAGGGTGAAGTGCCTGAAGAGGCAGGACTTACAGCAGTTTATATTCTTACTAGTATTGATTTGTACCCTTTTAATTGGCTCTTACTTTTAACACATATCATTTCTAACCAATCAGGTTAAAGGTTGCAATGTTTAACTTGACATCTTTATGGCTTCTTTAGATCCTCAGATTCTTAGTTTTCTTAGACATTAAGTCATCACCCCTTCACCTTTTCTCATGACCTCTGGCCATTTTACAAAGGACCAGATGTATGGGCTAAAGATTAATGATCTCCAATTGTTTTTCCCTCAGGCATATGGAACGGAAGTTTATTACTACTCTTTCCTGGATCTGAGTGCTGATAATTTATCAGACCAAGGACACACTCCTCTGCCAGCCAGGAATTTGGGGCAAAGGGTGTAGCTTTAGGTTAATGGAGCGGGATGTTTATTGAAACAGGCTGAGATCTCAGAGTTCCCACACTAATTGCTTAACAATTTCTACCTCAAAATGATTCTGTATCTGCCTTCTTTAAATGAAAAGACCTCACAAGGTTTAACCTTGGCCACCTTCTTCTGTCATATGTGTTTTTGTCATTCGGTATTTTGGTTTCACCGTTTCTATCCTCTGTATTATTCATTATTGTAGTTATGGTTTTATATAGTATATATTCATTTATTTCCTGCACCTCAGATCTTTCTTCTGGTTTTAATTTCTTTCTTGCTGAAGAACATCACTTAGAAGGTCTAGCAATAAAAATCTATTAGTGGCAAACTCAATTTTTGCCTGGAAATGTCTTTATTTCATGCTCATTTTTGGTCACATTTTCAAATTTTATGTAAATAGTGCACACTGTATTATTACGCCACAGCCTGATTTCCCCCCTCTCAACAGTCATTTTAAATGTTATTCATGCAGTTACATGTAACTGTTTCTTTCATTTTAACTCTTACAGTATCTCATTATATTAATACAGCACAATTTATCTACCTGTTCTCTTGGAAGAAGACTTTCAAGAGAATTCATTTTTAAAATTTATTTTATAATTTATATAATTATAATCAAAAATTGGTTCAAAATCAGGAAAGGAGTACATCAAAGCTGTATATTGTCACTCTGCTTATTTAACTTATGTGCAGAGTACATCATGTGAAACGCCGAGCTGGAAGAAGCACAAGCTGGAATCAAGATCGCCGGGAGAAATATCAGTAACCTCAGATATGCAGATGGAACCACCCTAAAATGGCAGAAAGCAAGAGGAACTAAAGAGCCTCTTGATGAAGGTGAAAGACGAGAGTGAAAAACCTGGCTTAAGACTCAACATTAAAAAAATGAAGAACATGGCATCCGGTCCCATCACTTCATGGCAAACAAATGGGGAAGAAATGGAAGGAGTGGCAGATTTTATTTTCTTGGGTTCCAAAATCACTGTGGATGGTGACTGCTGCCACATCCAGCACAGCAGGTGAAAAAGACCTGAAATGGAGGCAAACATAATGAAAAGACAGACACATATAACTTGGCATCGGGGAGTTAGGGGGCCCTTCTCCTCTCCATGGCAGGAAGACAAAATGGCTCCTTTCAACCTGTGCTTTTATTGGCAGAAGTCACATGAGATCATTAAGAAATAGCTATACTAGGAAGTTTGATCAGCACGTCATAAAGAGGGAGTAAAGTTAAGGCTCTGTTGTCGATCAGGAACATCTTGTTTTGTTTCCATGGGGACGGACGCAGGGGCTGGCAGTGAAATGGAGCAGAGAGCACGTCCCGCCCCGAAAACGTCTGTCTGGCATGCTTACTAGGATGATTACGAGGGCACCTCCAGTCATGGGGCAGGCTCTGGGCTCTGCTCCACCGCCTGCAACAGACTGCAGCCATTAAATTAAAAGATGTTTGCTCCTTGGAAGATAAGCTATGACAAACATAGAAAATGTACTAAAAAGCAGATAAATTACTTTGCTGGCAAAGGTCTGTATAGTCAAAGCTATGGTTTTCCAGTAGTCTTGTATGGATGTGAGAGTTGGACCATAAAGAAGGCTGAGTGCCAAAGAATTGGTGCTTTCAAACTGTGGTGTTGGAGAAGACTCTTGAGAGTCCCTGGGGCAGCAAGGGGGTCAAATCAGTCAATCCTAAAGAAAATCAACCCTGAATATTCATTGGAAGGACCGATGCTGAAGTTCCAATACTTTGGCCACCTGATGGGAAGAACTGACTTGATGGAAAGGACCCTCATGCTAGGAAAGATTGAGGGCAAGAGGAAAAAAGGGTGACAGGGAATAAGATGGTTAGATATCATCACTGACTCAACGGACAAGAATTTGAGCAAACTTCAGGAGACAGTGAAGAACAGGGAAGCCTAGCATGCTGCAGCCCATTGTGTTACAGAGTTGGGCATGACTTAGCAACTGAGCAACAGCAACAGCAGTGACTATAATTATTTTATAACAAAATAATTCTATTTATTTTATAATATTAAATCTGTTTTATAACTATTATTATAATACTTTTTTTGTGAAAAATTTCTAACAACCACCATATATAGCATAATGAAACATGATGTATTCACCCTCAACAATGATCAACTCATAACCAATCTAGTTTTGTGCATATCTCCACTCTCTAGATTATTTGAAGTAAACCCTACACATAGTATCATTACATCTGTTAACATAAGAATTAATAAAAACCCCATTATACCATGATAACACCTAAAAGTTTAGCAATGCTTCATTATTATTATTAAATGTCTAGTCACTATTCAAAATTCTAGTTGTTTCATGACTATAATTTTTAAAAATAGTTTGAATCAATTCAAGTGAGGCCCAATCACTGAGACGGACTAATTTTCTCTCTTAAGTATCTTCTAGGGTTGTCCTTTTCTTCCTTTTTAAACATTTCCTTGCAATTTATTTGTTGAAGAAACCAAGGTGTTTGTCCTGTGCCAGTCCCCACAATCTGAGTGTTGCTGATCTTGTCCAGCATGCCCTTCTATCCCCTGTTTATCCTGTATATTTGTGGCTAGAGCCAGAAGTCACCTCATCCTCAACTCACTTAGCTGAGTACAGAACTATTAATTGTTATTTTCTTTCAGCATTTTGAAGATATCCTGTGGTCTTTAGGCGCTGCCTGTTATTAAGAGGTCTGAGTCAGCCTATCTGTACTTTGTAGCAATTTATCTTTTTTTCTCTGACTGTCCCTGTCCCTAAAGTTCTCCAATTTCATTATTTTTATTTCTCTTACTTACAGCTCATGCTGCTGCTGCTGCTGCTAAGTCGCTTCAGTCGTGTCCAACTCTGTGCGACCCATAGACCGCAGCCCACCAGGCTCTCCTGTCCCTGGGATTCTCCAGGCAAGAACACTGGAGTGGGTTGCCATTTCCTCTCCAATGCATGAAAGTGAAAAGTGAAAGTGAAGTCACTCAGTCGTGTCCGACTCCAAGCGACCCCATGGGCTGCAGCCTACCAGGCTCCTCTGTCCATGGAATTTGCCAGTCAAGAGTACTGGAGTGGGTTGCCATTGCCATACTCCCTAAATTGGAAGATTCATGTCCTTCATCAATTATGGAAAATTCTCAGCCATTATCTTTATAAGAAAATGTTCTTTCTCCTCTTCTTTCCATACACTCAGTTCAGTTCAGTCACTCAGTCATGTACGACTCTTTGCAACCCCATGAACTGCAGCATTCCAAGCCTCCCTGTCCATCACCAACTCCCAGAGGCCACCCAAACCCATGTCCATTGAGTTGGTGATGCCATCCAACCATCTCATCCTCTGTCGTCCCCTTCTCCTCCTGCCCTCAATCTTTCCCAGCATCAGGGTCTTTTCCAATGAGTCAACTCTTTGCATCAGGTGGCCAAAATATTGGAGTTTCAGCTTCAACATCAGTCCTTCCAATGAACACTCAGGACTGATCTCCTTTAGGATGGACTGGTTGGATCTCCTTGCAGTCCAAGGGACTCTCAAGAGTCTTCTCCAACACTGCAGTTCAAAAGCATCAATTCTTCAGTGCTCAGCTTTCTTTATAGTCCAACTCTCACATCCATACATGACTACTGGGGAAACCAAAGCTTTGACTGGAAGGACCCTTGTTGGCAAAGTAATGTCTCTGCTTTTAATAGCTTTTTTTCCCAAGGAGCAAGCATCTTTTAATTTCATGGCTACAGTCACATCTGCAGTGATTTTGGAGCCCAAGAAAATAAAGTTTTTCACTGTTTCCATTGGTTCCCCATCTATTTGCCATGAAATGATGGGACCAGATGCCATGATCTTAGTTTTCTGAATGTTGAGTTTTAAGCCAAGCTTTTCACTCTCCTCTTTCACTTTCATCAAGAGGCTCTTTAGTTCTTCTTTGCTTTCTGCCATAAGGGTGGTGTCATCTGCATATCTGAGATTATTGATATTTATCCCGGCAATCTTGATTCCAGCTTGTGCTTCTTCCAGCCCAGTGTTTCTCGTGATGTACTCTGTATATAAGTTAAATAAGCAGGGTGACAATATACAGCCTTGACGTACTCCTTTCCTGATTTGGAACCAATTTGTTGTCCCATGTCCAGTTTTAACTGTTGTTTCTTGACCCGCATACAGGTTTCTCAGGAGGCAAGTCAGGTGGTCTGGTATTCCCATATCTTTAAGCATTTTCCACAGTTTGTTGTGATCCACACAGTCAAAGCGAAGACATGTTTGTTATTATCACAATGCCTCCATGCGTGTGTGCTAAGTCTCTTCAGTCATGTACGACTCTTTATGACCGTGAGGACTGTAGCCCTCCAGGCTCCTCTGTCCATGGGATTCTTCAGGCAAGAATACTGGAGTGGGTTGCCATACCCTCCTCCAAGGGATCTTCAGACCCAGGGATCGAACCTGGTCTCTTATGTCTTTTGCATTGGCAGGCAGGTTCTTTACCATTAGGGCCACCTGGAAAGCCCCTATTATCATAATAGAACACATTCGATTTTACTTGGTACTATTTCTGGATTTTTTCTTAATGAAAAAGAAAAAAGCATGGTATACTTAAGCAGCAGGGGGAAAAGATTCTATAGTTAATGGGAGCTTAATTATTATGATAATAATGGAGATAATTATTCTGATAAAATATGAAAGGTAAGACCTTTTGCACAGCATAACTTCTTGCATTTACTCCTTTTAGGAGCATATTTCTACTCTGGTAGAGTCAGGTACTTTTCTTAAAAAACTTTTTATTTTGCCTGGAGAATCCTGTGGACAGGGAGCCTGGGAGGCTACAGCCCATAGAGTCGCACAGAGTCAGACACGACTGAAGTGACTTAGCATGCATGCATCAGGTCAGATCAGATCAGTCGCTCAGTCGTGTCTGACTCTTTGCGACCCCGTGAATCACAGCACGCCAGGCCTCCCTGTCCATCACCAACTCCCAGAGTTCACTCAGACTCACGTCCATCAAGTCGGTGATGCCATCCAGCCATCTCATCCTCTGTCGTCCCCTTCTCCTCCTGCCCCCAATCCCTCCCAGCATCGGAGTCTTTTCCAGTGAGTCAACTCTTCACATGAGGTGGCCAAAGTACTCGAGTTTCAGCTTTAGCATCATTCCTTCCAAAGAAATCCCAGGGCTGATCTCCTTCAGAATGGACTGGTTGGACAATTAATAAACAATGTTGTGATAGTTTCAGGTGAACAGTGAAGGGACTGAGCCATACATATGCAAGTATCCAATCTCCCCCAAACTCTCCTCCCAGATAAAAGGTCATTTTAAGCAGTACCCACTGAAGGGGACATGAAAGGGACATCTATTTTGTGTACCAGATTGTACATAATTACCTTTTGTGAATTCCTTTATTTAGACAACCATTTATTGTTTAATCAATGTGAATTCAGCATCTACCACACCCAGGCATTATTCCAGGAACACGGCAAAGTAGATGATGAGTTTCATCCTTCTTGGAGTCTTCATTTTAGTGCTTGGTTCTTACTCTCTGCCTCCCGGAAGCCACTGGCTTGCTGCCTGTTCTTGTTCTTTCAGACTGACACACAATCCAGCCTGTTTCAGTTTGAAACCTCAGCTTCTCTGTCTTCTCTCCTCTTTCTTTTTCACTTTTGTATAATATTGGAGACCTTCCAGAGTAAGACCTAGACTTCCAGAGGTGCTCCTGTTATGTCTTAGCCTTCCTGATCAACAGGCTGAGTTGGTCTCAGCCTCCTAGTGAAAGTCACTGAGTCATATCTGACTCTTTCTGGCCGTGTGAACTGCAGCCCACCAGGCTCCTTTGTTCTTGGGATTCTCCAGGCAAGAATACTGGAGTGCCATTCCCTTCGCCAGGGCATCTTCCTGACCCAGGGATCGAACCTGGATCTCCCATACTGCAGGTGGATTGGACCCAAGCCCAAGACCTTGTTAAGGACTGGGGGAAAATCACTGGGAATTAACGTACTTTATTTTAAACAAACCGGTGATGATGTTGATGAACAGATTCTATTTTAAGACACGGTAAGGATTTTCTATGACATAAGTAGCAGCAGCAGCAGCATAATCCCCACAAAGTTTTCCCTCAGTCCATTAACTTAGTGCCTCCTCTTTGATGTTATCTCCTTTGTTGAAATAAAGCAATAACCAGAGAGCCATCATGCAGTTTTATTATTTTATTGCTCTTTTGTAGGAGGAACAAATAGTGATGAAATGGATCCTAATGTTCTCTGAATTAAATTATTTATTGAAGCTGAAATTTTTAATATAATAGTGTACAACTCCAAGTCAAGATAGACCCCAAAGTGATAGAACATATTATTGTAGTTTTATCTTCTTATATTCTGGTATATCAGTGACCTACATGTACATTTCAAGAGAAGCTCTGAGCCAGAGTCCAGTGCTGACAGCAGAGCAGGTAACTCAGGGCTTATGAATCCTATTCTTTGCTGGCTTGATTTTTAGAAATCAGTTTTACCGTGGGCTAACTGCACTGGTATCTACCATGTCAGATATTTCAGTACTTTGCCTGTAGACTTACCTTGCCTACATACTTCAAGGCATGATGAGATAATTGACAGGACATAGCATTTGGCCCATTCAGTGGGTTTTCTATTACTAATGGCAAAGAAGCTCTCATTGCAAAAAGAAACTTGAATACAACTACGTTAATTTAGCTGAAATATCTTAACAAGTTACATAAAAGTATTCTAAGTAATAGTGGACATGCCAAGAAAAATATTTATGAGAACAAGAAGTTATATTTCACTTTCTTTTTTAAAAAGGAGATAGTTTCTTTTATAAATCAAGAACACATTTCAGAGTAAAATGTCTGAGTGGAACAATTAGTATCTTCTGAATCTTAGCTAACAACAAAGAAAGGTGGTGTGGTGGTAAAGAATCTGTCTACCAATACAGGAAGCAAAGAAATGGATATTCAGTCACTGGGTTGGGCAGATCCCCTGGAGGAGGAAATGGCAACCCACTCCGGTATTCTTGCCTGGAAAATTCCATGGACAGAGCAGCCTGGCAGGCTACAGTCTATGGGGTCGCAAAGAGTAATACAACGCCTTTTAAGTTTCTTTTTCACAGTGGGCCTTATTTTCTCCTTTATATCCAAGATCTATAGTTAACAATAATATTTTGTGTACTTTATTTTTATTGGAATATAATTGATGTACAATATTATGTTAGTTTCAGGTGTGCTACATGATTTTGGACCTCTCATTCTGCCTTCTGTCTCTTATCTTTTCTTATAAAAGTTTCATCTCCATCTCTCCGTAGTGGGACTCTTGGGAATTGCTTCTGACTTATTTTCCAATTCACTATTGGTCTCTTCAGTGGACTTGTCCATTGAGTTTTCCATTTCAATAACCATTGTTTTCCACCCTATAAACACTTTTGGGTTTATTTTTAAAGCACGCCCAGTAACATATTTTAATAGTATCTTTCCCCTTTGTCGTGTTCTGACTCCTTCCTTTATTCGTAGATGACCTTAAATGTAATCACTCTACAACCTGTATCTGCCTGTTCTGTCGCCTGCAGTTCTTGGGAGTGCGGGTCAGTGGCTCGCGGTCTCTGTTGGCTGTCTCTCACAATGGCTTGTTCTTCGCTTGCTCTGTGGGTCTGGACCACACATCCCTGTGGGTGGAGCTTCAGCTGCAGAACATGTGCAGCCCAGACTGAAGGTCTTTATAGAACGCTCCTCAGGAGTGTTCACAGCACAGAGCTGCTGGTTTCTTGTTTCTCAGCAATGGGCTCCCGGACACTCAATGCACTGGGGTGGGCCTGTGGCTGTGTCTGTTCATGCACACATTTTAAGACAACTTGAGGCAAATTGGTTTATAACTCCACTCCCCTTTATTTCCACTGGACATGTTTTTGTGTATTCTTTGAAAGTGAAAAACTTTAAAGGCTCCTGGCTTTTTATTGGGGGGGGTTGCTCAGTTCTAATGCCCCTCAGACATCTAATGTCTCTAGATGTCTCTTGCCTTTGTGGCCATTAAAATGCAAGCCCTTTGGAAACTGCTATCCTCCCCCATCCAAGGCAGCTGAACTATTAGCCGTACTTTTTTTTTTTTTATTCTGGTTTTCCTTTCTGCGGTGGGTTGAATAATGTCCCCCACCCGAAGATGTCTGCATCCTCACCTCCAGAACCTGAGAACACACAAGAGCACATGGCAAAAGGGGGCATCGAGGCTGCCGGTTATCCGGTGGCCCTGGTGGGAGGAGCCACAGGGTCCACATGAGTCGGGGAGGGAGATCGAGGCTGCTGGTTATCCGGTGGCCCTGGTGGGAGGAGCCACAGGGTCGAGGCTGCTGGTTATCCAGTGGGCCTGGTGGGAGGAGCCACAGGGTCCACATGAGTGGGGGAGGGAGATCGAGGCTGCTGGTTATCCAGTGGGCCTGGTGGGAGGAGCCACAGGGTCCACATGAGTGGGGGAGGGAGATCGAGGCTGCCGGTTATCTGGTGGGCCTGATGGGAGGAGCCACAGGGTCCGCCTGTGAGGGAGAAGGGTGCGGGAGAGGCTCAGAGGGAAGTGTGACTATGGAAGAATGGTCAGAGGGAGGCTGCTCTGCTGGCCAGGAAGGTGAGACAGGCCACAAGCCAAGAAAGGCAGGTGGCCTCCCGGATCTGAAAAAGCTACAGAAGTGGGTTCTCCCCTAGAAAGCAGTCCAGTGAGAAGTGTGGAACTTCTGACCTTCAAAACTATAAGGAAGTAAATCTCACGTTGTCAGCCACTAGGTATATGGCCATTTGTTATGAGGGTGATAGAAAATGAACATACCCCCCAAGATATTTAGCTGTGAGTCTCTTTACTTTTCTGTGGACCCATCCATGTATTTAAAAGGACATTTATTATATTTCTCATGGTGTTTCTGGGTATTTCATAGCAGAGGGTTTTCACTTTGCAGTCTATCACATTGCTGTGAGCAGAAGCCCATACCTTCACTACTGAAAGATTCATTATATCTTTATTTCCAGGCCTGTTTCGTTTGGGTTCTTGAATTGGTTTTTGTTGTTGTTGTTTGTTTTAAAACGATGTATTTATGGGACTTTGCTGGCGGTCTAGTGGTTAAAAGTCTGCTATGCAATGGAGGGGACACAAGTTTGATCCCTGGTCAGGGCCCTGAGATCCCACATGCCTTGGAGCAGCCGCTGAGCCTGCGCACTCTGGAGCCCACGTGCCACAAGTAAGGAGTCCACGCAGCACAGCGAGAGATCTGCCTGCCGCAACAAGTACCTGACACAGCCAGATGGATCAGCATATGATTTAAAAATATGTATTTATTTACTTGGCTGCATCGGGTCTTAGCTGTGGCATGTGGGGCCTAGTTCCCTGACCAGGGATGGAACCGGGACCCCCACTTTGGGAGCATGGAGTCCCAGCCACTGGGCCACCAGGGAAGTCCCTGGGTCCCTGCACTGTATTACTCTCTCAGTCCTCATGTGTGTCTTGTCACGGGAGCATAAGGATGAGGAGGAGGACAAGTCCACTCTCTCCGCTGAGCACCCTCTGGAACTTTTACGGGCAGTGAGGCTGTGAACCAGAATGGTCTTGACAGGTCCAAAGGTCAGTGTCACACACAATAGCCCTGGTTAAAGGCCCATCCCTGTTACAGGGTCAGCTGTAGAGGGGAGGAAGATTGCAGTCACTGCCTTATCTTTGCATTACATCAAGGCTCTAATTTAGCTCTTGGATAACAAAGACCTTCTCTAGAACACTCTGTTTTATTTCATCCTTGGACTCTGCGGAGGCACCGGTTCTGTTCTGGCCATCGTGTGGGTGGGAGGCAGGAGCAGAGGTCTCTGCAGAGAGAGGGAGTGAGCAGTGGGCCTCAAGGCGGGTCATTTTGTGAGTGTAGTAAAAGCACAAGGGCTCCTGGTACCCAGCGTGGGTTTAAAATGTCAGGCATGTGGTAGGTGGTTCTGTTACTATTATCACACATGGATTCTAAATTACAGCCTCAGTGAAAGCCTAGGATCACAGTGTGGCTTGCAGAACCCACGCCACCCCCCTCCCTGATTCTCCAGGGTTTGAGTGGGACCAGGGAGGCAACCTCCAGGGTGCGGGGTCTGGTGTGTGACCTCAAAGCAGCCCCCAGGGACCTGCAGGGGGTTCGAAATTGCCTTCTGTGTGAAAGAAAGTAGGTCCAGGAGATTTTCATTTGGAACTATATTTTAAAAAAGGAAACAAAACGGTGTTTCTGCTTGGGGTGGACATGGAGAGAAGTTCTGCACCCTTCTCCAGGGTGCAGAAGCAATTTCCATAAATAGATGATTCCTGAGGGTCCCTGAGCACAGAACCCTGACTCAGGGAGGGAGGCCTTGAGAGTGCCGGGAAGTTGACCCACTTTGGGGAGCAGGCAGCATCTGCTCAGTCAGAGCTCCTGTTCCCTCTCACCTGCCTCCTTGAACATCACTGCTAGATGGGTGTCCCCCAGCCCTGCTCCTATCCTCACCCTGCCTAAAGTTCCTGTGATGGGAAGTTAGAGCCCTGAGACATCTCCCAGCTTTGATGCAGACAGATGGGCCTTTGGTCTGTCCGGATCTCAGTGCTGTCCAGCGCTTGACCTTGGTGAGCACTCAAGGACCTCAAGGTCTTTGCATAAATATGGGGAGAGGAATTGCTACTCTGCTTGAGAAGGGTTAAGATCATGTCCACAAAGCATTTGGCACACAGCTGGACTCAGGAAAGGCTAACTCTTCTTAATGGAAAGGCCTCACAAAATCAACTGCTTGATATGATTTTCAGTGGATTCCACATGAGGTTGGGAAACAGCCTGGATTCTGAGTCCCACAGTGTGGTGGCTGAGGACAGGAACTGTGTGTGCCATTAAGGTGGGTCCTGGGGCACTGAGATATGAAGTCAGGGTCCAGATGGGAAATGAGGTCCAGGAGGGGCTCAGGATCGTGTTTGGGCTGGGTGTTGGACCGCTGCCTGGCTTGGTCCTGGCTGCCCCAGCGACAAGTTGCTGGTCTGGGGGAAGTGACTGGAACTCCCCAGCTGATAGAACATTGACTTTGAGATGAGGTTCTCAGCTGCTGTCTGGTCCATGGGAAGACGTTTGTGTTTCCACAGCTCCCCATCCTTTCTCCACTGCAGAGCCTTCTCTGACTGGCAGCTCCTGAGGTCTCTCCTGCACCGCTCTCCCTGTGGTCCTGATGCTGCCCCCCGCCTGTCGCGTCTCAGGTATCCCTCCGCTGGGGCTGCAGACAGCTCAGCTCTGGCTCCCGCCTGGCTCTGCGTCTCACTGCCCTGCTCACAGGACCTGGTCATGAGTTCTGAGCTAACTTTGAAATTAGTCACAGCAGCAGTATTTACACCGTGGAAACTGGCAAACACTATTGCAATGGCTTTTTTTGTTGTTGTTGCATTGCGTGGCATGTAGGATTTTAGTTCCCTGGCCAGAGATGGAAACTGAACTCCCTGCACTGGAAGCTCACAGTCTTTTTTAAAGTCTTAAATTAAAAGAAAAAAAAATTTTAAATTAAAAAAAATTTTAATTGGAGGAAAATTGCTTTACAGTGTTGCACTGGTTTCTGCCATACACCAATGCAGGTCAGCCGTAGTTATACATATATCACCTCCCTCTTGAGCCTCCCCCACTTCCCAACCCCTGTCAGCACAGAGTGCCGGGCTGGGCTGCCTCTGTTATAAAGCAGCTTCTCACCAGCTATCTATTTTGCATATGGTAGTGTGTATAAGTTGATGCTAATTTCTCCATTCGAACTGCTCTCTCCTCCCTGCACTGTGTCTGCAAATCTGTTCTCTTTATCTAAAAAGTTTTAAATTTTATTTAATTATTTTTGACTGCACTGGGTCTTCTTTGCAGAGCAGGCTTTCTCTGGTTGCAGTGAGTGTGGGCTACTCTAGTTGCGGTGCGAGGGCTTCTCGTTGTGGTGAATCCTCTTGTTGGTGAGCGCGGGCTCTAGGGTGTGTGGCCTCAGTAACTGTGGCGCATGGACTTAGCTGCCCTGCAGCGTGTGGGATCTTCCTGGACCAGGGATTGAACCTGTGTCCCTTGAATTCAAGGTGGACTGTTAACCACTGGGCCACCAGGGAAGTCCTGGCAATGTCTTCTGATGCTCCCTGGAGTTAGGCCGAACTTCACAGGTCAAAGTCACTCTCTCTACAAGGTGGCCCTCACAAGTTCAGAACAATTTACTCTGGAATGGAAAGATTGCCTGAGAACAGGCTTTTCAGACAGGTTAGATGGAGCACCCAAGATTCACAGAGCAGTGTTATGTTGGAGTTGGAAGACAACGCTCGCTGCTCCCCCACCGCCCCCCCGACCCCCTCCAGGCAGGTGACTTGACTGCCATCTTTGAGGCTGGGTCCTGAAGCCTGGGGTGGGGTAGGGGAGCCAGCTCCTTCTCTGAGGACCAAGTCTTGACAGAAAATTCTTCTTTATCCAGGCCTGGATGGAGCATCACACAAGCTGCGCTTCGCCAGCGCTCTTCCGCTCCTGCACCGCGTCCCTGACCAAGTCCGCCTGTGTTGTTGTCGTCAGCCTCTTGTTCTACCAAGAGGATCATTTTAGTACTCTGTTTTTGTTATCGTTGATGGTTTTTTCTTTAGATAATGAGCACGTTTAATTACTGAATGTAGTTCCCTGTGCTCTACTGTACGACCTTGCTGTTCATGCATCCTACATATAACAGTTTGCATCCGCTGACCCCAAACTCCCACTCCATCCCTCCCCCACCTCAGAAACCGCAAGTTTGTTCTCCACGTCTGTGGATCTGTTTCGGTTTCATAGATCAGCTTATTTGTGTCATAGTTGAGATTCCACATACAAGGGATATCATACAGTATTTGTCTTTGTCTGACTTCACGTAGGATGATGAACTTTGGGTTCACCCATGTTGTTACCAATGGCATTATGTTGCTCTTTTTTATGTCTGAATACTATTCCACTGTATATAAATACCACATCTGCTTTCCATTCATCTGTCAGTGATTATTTAGATTGCTTATGTGCCCTGGATATTGTAAATAATGCTGCAATGAACACTGGGGAGCATGCATCTTTTTGAAGTGTGGTTTTCTTCAGATACACGCCCAGGAGTGGCATTCCTGGATCATACGGTATCTCTCTTTGTAGTTTTTTGAGGAACCTCCATAGTGCTCTGCATAGTGGGTGCACTAGTTTACATTCCCACCAACAGTGTAGAAGGCTTCCCTTTTCTCCCACAGTCTCCAGCATTTGTTACTCAGTTCAGTTCAGTCGCTCAGTCGTGTCGGACTCTTTGCGACCCCATGAATCGCAGCACGCCAGGCCTCCCTGTCCATCACCAACTTTCAGAGTTCACTCAGACTCAGGTCCATTGAGTCAGTGATGCCATCCAGCCATCTCATCCTCTGTTGTCCCCTTCTCCTCCTGCCCCCAATCCCTCCCAGCATCAGGGTCTTTTCCAATGAGTCAACTCTTTGCATGAGGTGGCCAAAGTATTGGAGTTTCAGCCTCAGCATCAGTCCTTCCAATGAACACCCAGGACTGATCCCCTTTAGGATGGACTGGTTGGATCTCCTTGCAGTCCAAGGGACTCTCAAGAGTCTTCTCCAACACCACAGTTCAAAAGCATCAATTCTTTGGCGCTCAGCTTTCTTCACAGTCCAACTCTCACATCCATACATAACCGCGGGAAAAACCATAGCCTTGACTAGACGAACCTTTGTTGGCAAAGTAATGTCTCTGATTTTCAATATGCTGTCTAGGTTGGTCATAACTTTCTTTCCAAGGAGTAAGCATCTTTTAATTTCATGGCTGCAGTCACCGTCTGCAGTGATTTTGGAGCCCAGAAAAATAAAGTCTGACACTGTTTCCACTGTTTCCCCATCTATTTCCCATGAAGTGATGAGACCAGATGCCATGATCTTAGTTTTCTGAATGTTGAGCTTTAAGCCAACTTTTCCACTCTCCTCCTTCACTTTCATCAAGAGGCTCTTTAGTTCCTCTTCACTTTCTGCCATAAGGATTGTGTCAGCTGCATATCTGAGGTTATTGATATTTCTCCCAGCAATCTTGATTCCAGGTTGTGCTTCTTCCAGCCCAGTGTTTCTCATGATGTACTCTGCATATAAGTTATATAAGCAGGGTAACAATATAGAGCCTTGACGTACTCCTTTTCCTACTTGAAACCACTCAGTTGTTCCGTGTCCAGTTCTAACTGTTGCTTCCTGACCTGCATATAGGTTTCTCAAGAGGCAGGTCAGGTGGTCCGGTATTCACATCTCTTTCAGAATTTTCCACAGTTGATTGTGATCCACACAGTCAAAGGCTTTGGCATAGTCAATAGAGCAGAAATAGATGTTTTTCTGGAACTCTCTTGCTTTTTCCATGATCCAGCAGATGTTGGCAATTTGATCTCTGGTTCCTCTGTCTTTTCTAAAACCAGCTTGAACACCCAGAAGTTCACGGTTCATGTATTGCTGAAGCCTGGCTTGGAGAATTTTGAGCATTACTTTACTAGCGTGTGAGATGAGTGCAATTGTGTGGTAGTTTGAGCATTCTTTGGCATTGCCTTTCTTTGGGATTGGAATGAAAACGGACCTTTTCCAGTCCTGTGGCCACTGCTGAGTTTTTCAAATTTGCTGGCATATTGAGTGCAGCACTTTCACAGCATCATCTTTCAGGGTTTGAGAGAGCTCAACTGGAATTCCATCACCTCCACTAGCTTTGTTCGTAGTGATGCTTTCTAAGGCCCACTTGACTTCACATTCCAGGATGTCTGGCTCTAGGTGAGTGATCACACCATTGTGATTATCTTGGTCTTGAAGATCTTTTTTGTACAGTTCTTCTGTGTATTCTTGCCACCTCTTCTTAATATCTTCTGCTTCTGTTAGGTCCATACCATTTCTGTCCTTTATCGAGCCCATCTTTGCATGAAATGTTCCCTTGGTATCTCTAATTTTCTTGAAGAGATCTCTAGTCTTTCCCATTCTGTTGTTTTCCTCTATTTCTTTGCATTGATCGCTGAGGAAGGCTTTCTGATCTCTCCTTGCTATTCTTTGGACTCTGCATTCAGATGCTTGTATCTTTCCTTTTCTCCTTTGCTTTTCGCTTCTCTTCTTTTCACGGCTATTTGTAAGGTCTCCTCAGACAGCCATTTTGCTTTTTTGCATTTCTTTTTCTTGGAGATGGTCTTGATCCCTGTCTCCTGTACAATGTCATGAACTTCCGTCCATAGTTCATCAGGCACTCTATCAGATCTAGTTCCTTAAATCTATTTCTCATTTCCACTGTATAATCATAAGGGATTTGATTTAGGTCATACCTGAATGGTCTAGTGGTTGCCCTACTTTCTTCAATTTAAGTCTGAATTTGGCAATAAGGAGTTCATGATCTGAGCCATAGTCAGCTCCTGGTCTTGTTTTTGCTGACTGTATAGAGCTTCTCCATCTTTGGCTGCAAAGAATATAATCAATCTGATTTTGGTGTTGACCATCTGGTGATGTCCGTGTGTAGAGTCTCCTCTTGTGTTACTGGAAGAGGGTGTTTGCTATGACCAGTGCATTCTCTTGGCAAAACTCTATTAGCCTTTGCCCTGCTTCATTCCGTATTCCAAGGCCAAATTTTCCTGTTACTCCTGGTGTTTCTTGACTTCCTACTTTTGCATTCCAGTCCCCTATAATGAAAAGGACATCTTTTTTGGGTGTTAGTTCTAAAAAGTCTTGTAGGTCTTCTAGAACCGTTCAACTTCAGCTTCTTCAGCGTTACTGGTTGGGGCATAGGCTTGGATCACCGTGATATTGAATGGTTTGCCTTGGAAATGAACAGAGATCATTCTGTTGTTTTTGAGATTGCATCCA
The DNA here is from genome assembly GCF_032452875.1 of Bos javanicus. NCBI lineage: Eukaryota > Metazoa > Chordata > Mammalia > Artiodactyla > Bovidae > Bos > Bos javanicus. The sequence continues at coordinate 5,371,168 of NC_083869.1, forward strand.
AATACTGCATTTTAGACTCTCTTGTTGACTATGATGCTACTCCATTTCTTCTAAGGGATTCCTGCCCGCAGTAGTAGATATAATGGTCATCTGAGTTAAATTCACACATTCCAGTCCATTTTAGTTTGCTGATTCCTAGAATGTTGACGTTCACTCTTGCCATCTCCTGTTTGACCACTTCCAATTTGCCTTGATTCATGGACCTGACATTCCAGGTTCATATGCAGTATTGCTCTTTACAGCATCAGACCTTGCTTCTATCACCAGTTACATCCACAACTGGGTATTGTTTTTGCTTTGGCTCCATCCCTTCATTCTTTGTGGAGTTATTTCTCCACTCATCTCCAGTAGCATATTGGGCACCTACCGACTTGGGGAGTTCCCCTTTCAGTATCCTATCATTTTGCCTTTTCATACTGTTCATAGGGTTCTCAAGGCAAGAATACTGAAGTGGTTTGCCATTCCCTTCTCCAGTGGACCAGATTCTGTTGCTCAGTCATGTCCAGCTCTTTGAGACCCCATGAACTGTAGCCTGTCAGGCTCCTCTGTCCATAGGATTTTCCATGCAAGAATACTGGAGTAGATTGCTATTTCCTTCTCCAGGGGATCTTCCCAACCCAGCGATTGAACCTGGGTCTCCTGCATTGCAGGCAGACTCCTTATTGGCTGAGCCAGGAGAGAAGTCACATTTGTTACTAGTGGACTTAAAAAAAACAATGTTTTATTTATTATTGGAGTATGGCTGGACTTCCCTGGTGGCTCAGACTGTAAAGAATCTGCCTGCAGTACGAGAGACCCGGGATCAATTCCTGGGTTGGGAAGATCTCCTGGAGGAGGGAATGGCTACCCACTCCAGTGTTCCTGCCTGGAGAATTCTGTGGACAGAGGAGCCTGGCAGGCTACAGTCCATGAGTTTGCAGAGTCAGACACAACTGAAGTGACTTCGCACACACAGCTGAACGGCTCTGCCGGCACTGTGTGCTTCATGACTTGGCAGCCACAGTCCCTGGGTGCAAGTGAGTCACTGGCAAAGACACGTACTCGACTGCCCCACCCTGCTTCCACCGCCCCCCATTCCTGCTGCAGGGAGCCCCCTTGTCCTGCTCAGAGCCCCCGACTGGGTGTCAGCCGCTCTTCCCAGACTCTCAGGTGGCCTTGCTCGTGCCTGCAGTCTGTTCTTGGGCTTGCTGCTCTCTTGAACCCTGTCTGGGTAGCTGCCTACTGGCAGCTCACAGGCTGGGCTATTGCTGCCCCATCTCTGCCCTGGGCACCATCTCTGAAAGTGGGGGCCTCACCGCTGATGGCTCATCGTGTGTAGCTCACCCAGGTTTGGTTTTAAAATGAGGAGAAGGCCCCTCCTCCCACTCTGAGCACCTCTATCCCCTCATCTTGAGTCTTCTCGGCAAAGAAGAGCTTCCCACCTTCCTGTGCCTCCCGCCGAGGCCCCAGCGACCTGCCAGCTTTCTCCTTAAGTGTCTGTGGCGGTCTCCAGCTGCATCTTGTTGAGGACAAGCACAGCTGAGGGGTGAATTTCCTTCTTTCCTTGGCTCTCTCAGTCTTCACCACAGCCCCCAGGATGCTCTTACTACCCCTCTTCGTGTGAGAAAACAGGCTCGGAACGGCATTGCTCACTGAAAAATCATAATGAGGTGAGTCTCAGGTCACGTTGTCCGTGTAGTCCATACGGATTTATTGAGCCCCTACTGTGTGCTGTCTGCCTCCAAAACGCACACTCTTTCTACACTTCCTGCTGCCCCTCAAAGTGCTGCTCAGAAACAGGTCAGAGCAAGAGGCTTGGGGTGGGGATTGGGGGGAGGTGGGTGCCAGTCCTGCAGATAGGACGGAACCATGCCTTGTCTCGCCACTAGATGGTGCTGCTGGCCCGGTCGCCCAGCGTTTGCTGCGGGAGCAGAGTCCAGCCCAGCAGCTCCTCTGGGCCCATTTATTCCTGAAAGCAGGGCCGCCCCAACCAAACAGGGAGAGCACTTTAAAGACGCCAGGAAGCCATCCCGAGGCAGTCTCACCCGTGGAAAGCTGGAGCCTGAGGGGCCTTTGAGACTGCCCAGCTCATGTCCTGCGTGTTGGTTTCTTAGGAGTTGTGGCTGCTGAAGGCTCAGAAGGACCAAGAAGATGCTGGAGGGTAGACGCTAAGCCTGGCTGGCAGGGGGTTGATGGGGAGAACCCTGGAAGCTATAGGACAGAGTAAAGGGACAAAGTAGGTGGTTAAATAGTCTAATACTTAATAGATTGTAAGTAAGTAGAGAAAATATGAGAGACCCCTGTAAATTAATGATTACTCAAGAAAGCAGGTTTGTTTAAGCACAAAGCAGGCTTGCTTAAGCGAGAAAATCCTGCGACAGAAGCACTAGAAGAAAACAGCAAAGCCATGGTGGCCTGAGGACCACATCCTGCTAAGTTAATGATCCTTAGGACGTGCTCTCTGCACACGTGAAAAACAATTAATCTGTGGACCTAGCTTCACCATGCAGGGTCAAGAACTCTCCCCTGCCCAACCTGGAGGAGGAGCTGATGATGGAAGCATGATGTCTACTCAAGAAAGATGAAGCCGTTCTTCTCCCCCTCCCCACTTTTGCCTTGATTATAAACCTGTGGCCCAGTAAGTTCTCGGGTCACCGCACCCCCTCATCCACACCCTTGTAAACCTCACAAGTGTCTTATTCTAAGAAATCACTTCTTATCTATCACTTCGCCTCTCACCGAATTCTTTTCTGTACTGAGACATAAAGGACTATGATACCAGATGGAGCTCTTCAGAGCCCCTGAAATGACACCTGAGTGATTTTAGAAGCATAGAGTTAATTATTAGGGCTTTTTTCCCCCTGTAAACTTAATATTGAAAATTTTCAAGCCTGCAGAAGAGCTGAAAAAATAGTACAATGAACACCCATTTCTACATTATTTAACATTTGGCCACAGCTGCTCCATCTCTTTCTCACATATGCATGTATGTGTGTGTGTGTGTGTGTGTGTGAACCATGTGAAAGTCAGTTGTAGACAGGACACTCTCTACCCCCATCAATTCAGCCTGCTTCTCCTAAAAGCCAGGCCATTTTCTCTCCTAACCATGATGCTGTTCTTTGTGGTTTTACTTTTTAAGAAAGGAAGGGAAGGTGTATCGGCTTAAGAAATGGAGAAATCTCCAGTGAGATATGGTTGCCAGGAGTGAAAACATTAACATGCCTAATGTTTAAAAGATTCATTCTTGGGCATTTCCTGGTGGTCTAGCGGTTAGGATTTGGCACTTTCACTGTGGTGGCCTGGGTTCAATCACTTTGCTGTACAGAAGAAATTGAAAAAAATTTTAATTGAAGTATAGTTAATTTACAATATTGTGTTAATTTCTGCTATACAGCTAAGTGACTCAGTTACACACATACACACATTCTTTTTTATATTTGTTTCCATTATGGCCTGCTGCTGCTGCTAAGTCGCTTCAGTCGTGTCCGACTCTGCGACCCCATAGACGGCAGCCTACCAGGCTCCCCCATCCCCGGGATTCTCCAGGCAAGAATACTGGAGTGGGTTGCCATTTTCTTCTCCAACGCATGAAAGTGAAAAGTGAAAGTGAAGCCGCTCGGTTGTGTCCGACCCTTAGCGACCCCATGGACTGCAGCCCACCAGGTTCCTCCGTCCATGGGATTTTCCAGGCAAGAGTACTGGAGTGGGGTGCCATTGCCTTCTCCCCATTATGGCCTACCTCAGGACATTGAATATAGTCTCCTGTGCTCTATAGCACAGGATATAGCACAGGATAAATGTTGTTTATCCATTCTAGAGGTAAGAGTTTGCATCTGCTAACCCCGAACTCCCCGTACCTTCCTCTCCCCTCCCCCACCTTGGCAACCAAGTCTGTTCTCTACGTCTGTGAGTTGGTTTCTGTTTCCTAACTAGGCTCATTTGTGCCATATTTTAGATTCCACAAACAAGTGACATTATAATGCATTTGTCTTTCTCTGTCTGACTTAGTACGATAATCATAGCATTCTTTAATTCTTTTTTATGGCTAAGTAGTATTCCATTGTGGGAGAAGGCAATGGCACCCCACTCCAGTACTGTTGCCTGGAAAATCCCATGGATGGAGGAGCCTGGTGGGCTGCAGTCCATGGGGTCACTAAGAGTCCGACACGACTGAGCGACTTCACTTTCACTTTCCACTTTCATGCACTGGAGAAGGAAATGGCAACCCACTCCAGTGTTCTTGCCTGGAGACTCCCATGGACGGAGAAGCCTGGTGGGCTGCTGTCCATGGGGTCGCACAGAGTCGGACACGACTGAAGCGACTTAGCAGTAGCAGCAGCAGCATTCCATTGGATATATTCTGTACAGCAGAAGTTAATACAATATTGTAAATCAGCTATATATCAATAAAAAAAGATTCAATCCTCCTTCATTTGCTTTGAGAGAAATTTTCAGCTTGACGGTGGACTAGGCTTGGTGTTCCTAAGGACAGATCTGTGTCTGACCCATTGTCAGAGGGTAAATTCAAGGACAACGCAACCCCAGGGGCATAGGCTGGGTGGGAGCTGGCCCAGTGCCAACCCAGTGCCCGGGACATTTTGAATGCAAGCCCTGCCCACAGCTGCTTCCAGGAGGAGGAAGAGGCTCAGCTCCCCCAGGATTCCTGCAAAGGGCCTGGGAGGGTGATTCTCAGAATAAATTGCGATTGGCGCACAGCACTGAGAAACTGTCCTTTTCCATATGGGAGAGCTGGACTGAGGGGTGGGGGCAATGAAGCACTGCTCCTGCTTAGTGGAAGCAGAGAGGGTGTTTGGACCCTGTTTGCTTTTGGAAAAGATGAAGCACAGGGGAGGGCATAGAGCTGGGCTGAGGCCCACTGTTCAGACCCCAGGCTCGAATGGCTGCATATGACGGGTGATGAGGAGCTGCTATTTGCTGGCAAGAAAAATTTCCATTTAGTACATATGGATCCCAGTTTGGGTGGAATCTTCTAGAGGCAGCAACCCTAAGCATTTCCCTGGCCACTGGCCTGTCTGGTACAAAAGCTGGAGCCTTCATGGAGGCAGGGCCTTGAGAAGTCAGGGACCCTCTCTGCGTGGATGATCACATATTCAGTGACTTCTGAAAGGAATCTTCTGAGTTTCTGTCCCTCCAACCTGTCCTGGTCAGTCCCTCCAATCACAACCAGACCAAGCTCGGTTTTCTGCCCTTATGAAATCTGAGTGCAGCCTGGGCTGAGTCTGGCCTCACCTAGCAGAGAACACACACACACCCCGACCTCACACACTCTCTCTCTCTCTCTCTTTCTCTCTGTCTCACACTGTTCTAGGAAAAAGAAGAAAAGAACACACAGATACATCCAGGCATGTTCCCCCGCATTGTAAAACTTCTAGGAATTCATTCAAATGAATTGGGCATTGCTCTGGCACTGATTGGGAAGGGACCTTGGTGGTGTCTGGTCCCACCCAGAATGCAGGAGCCAGAGGGGCACCTGGTCCATGTGCTTCATCCCAGAGCCTTTTGGGTGCCCCAACTGACCTTTCCCTGATGGTCTCTAGAGTGAGGGGAGAAGGGGCCACCCTGCCTTCTCCTAGGTGGGGCTGTTAGGACCAGGCCTCCTCCCCTTTTCTCAGCTTGGTGCTCAGAGGCAGGGTTATTTCTGGGGTCCTTTAACAAATAGCTGGGGACATGGAGCAGTTGATTGCCTTCCCTTCCTTTGCAGCCCAGTCCTAATTTCTTCACAAACACCCCTCCATCCACTTCTGTCCACCACACATGAGGCCAGTTCAGTTCAGTCCAGTCACTCAGTCATGTCCAACTCTTTGCGACCCCATGGACTGCAGTATGCCAGGCCTCCCTGTCCATCACCAACTCCCGGACACTAAATTTCCATTTAGTACATATGGATCCATTGAGTTGACGATGCCATCCAACCATCTCGTCCTCTGTCGTCCCCTTCTCCTCCCCACTTCAATCTTTTCCAGCATCAGAGTCTTTTCAAATGAGTCAGTTCTTTGCATCGGGTGGCCAAAATATTGGAGTTTCAGCCTCAGCATCAGTCATTCCAATGAGTATTCAGGACTGATTTCCTTCAGAATGGACTGGTTGGATCTCCTTGCAGTCCAAGGGACTCTCAAGAGTCTTCTCCAACACCACAGTTCAAAGGCATCAGTTCTTCGGCACTCAGCTTTCTTCACAGTCCAACTCTCACATCCATACATGACTACTGGAAAAACCATAGCCTTGACTAGACAAACCTTTGTTGGCAAAGTAATGTCTCTGCTTTTGAATATGCTATCTAGGTTGGTCATAGCTTTTCTTCCAAGGAGCAAGCATCTTTTAATTTCATGGCTGCAATCACCATCTGCAGTGATTTTGGAGCCCCTGAAAATAGTCTGTCACTGTTTGCACTGTTTCCCCATCAATTTGCCATAACGTGATGAGACCAGATGTCATGATCTTAGTTTTCTGAATGTTGAGATTTAAGCCAACTTTTTCACTCTCCACTTTCACTTTCATCAAGAGGCTCTTTAGTTCTTCACTTTCTGCCTTAAGGGTGGTGTCATCTGCATATCTGAGGTTATTGATATTTCTCCTGGCAATCTTGATTCCAGCTTGTGTTTCATCCAGCCCGGCGTTTCACATGATGTACTCTGCATATAAGTTAAATAAGCAGGGTGACAATATACAGCCTTGATGTACTCCTTTTCCTATTTGGAACCAGTCTGTTGTTCCATGTCCAGTTCTAACTGTTGCTTCCTGACCTGCATACAGATTTCTCAGTAGCCAGGTCAGGTGGTCTGGTATTCCCATCTCCTTCAGAATTTTCCACAGTTTATTGTGATCCACACAATCAAAGGCTTTGACATAGTCAATAAAGCACAAATAGACGTTTTTCTGGAACTCTCTTGCTTTTTCGGTGATCCAGTGGATACTGGCAATTTGATCTCTGGTTCCTCTGCCTTATCTAAAACCAGCTCAAACATCTGGAAGTTCACAGTTCATGTACAGTTGAACCTTGGCTTGGAGAATTTTGAGCATTTCTTTACTAGCATGTGAGATGAGTGCAATTGTGCGGTAATTTGAGCATTCTTTGGGATTGCCATCCCAATTCTTTGGGATTGGAATGAACACTGACCTTTTCCAGTCCTGTAACCAGGAAAGAATTCAGTAACAATCTTTCTTGCATCCATGTCTTGGTCTGTCCCATGTTTGGCCTGGCCGAGATGGGGGCAGATGGGCGACTACCTGTGGGAACAGGGAAGGTCAGTCGTCCCTTCCTTACACACTTGAGGTGAAGCTGATGAGTAATCTGGTGCCAAAGAGATAACCTAAGGGTACCTGGCTACTGCCACGGAGGGCCGAGTCTCTACTTTTTGGGTCTCAGGAGCTCATTAAACTCTTAAAAATTATAATAGACCCAGAAGAGCTTTAGCGGGTATGGATTATAATTGTAGATATTTTCTTCTTGGATATGAAAACAGAAAATTTTAAACATTAATTCTTTTCACTGAGTACTTAGCAACTTACGACAATCTTGTGTATACAGAGACTGCTATACCAAAACCTCATGGTAACCACAAACTGAAAACATGTAATAGATAAACACACAAAAAAGAGAAAAAAGCAATCCAAAAGCAACACTACAGTCATCAAATCACAGGAGAACAAAAGAGGAAAGGAAAAAAAAAAAAGACCTGCAAAACAAATCCAAAACAATTAACAAAATGGCAATAAGAACATACGTATCGATAATTACCTTACATGTAAATGAATTAAATACTCAGACCAAAAGGCATAGACTGGCTAAATGGATCAAAAACAAGACCCATATATATGCTATCTGTAAGAGACCCACTTCAGACCTTGCACTAAGGGCTGTTATTCTCTGACCCTCAGAATCTTTGGCTGCTTTTAAGTGTATCCACTGTCATTGATCATTTCTGCTCTCCTCCCGAAAGCGGCAGGCTTTAGGACCCTCCACCCTGCAGATGAGTGTTGCACATGCAGTAAAAGGCTTGCTACTCTGGTGTAGCTGGTCTCAGTGAGAAAAGGCCATGATGAGGTCACCAAAGTGTTTCTCACTAAGGTATGAATGACTGCCAGCCCCATAGCCACCCAGAAAAACCTGATTGGAAGAGGAGTCATGCTTATACAAATAATTCTCTCCCTCCCTGAATTTTCTAGCCCTGTGACAATAGAAAGAACATTCTACCCACCTGTGGGAGTGACTGTGGAGTCCTTGTTCTTCAGTTTCCTGGATTCTTTCTGCCCCACACAGCTGCTTCTCCTCTTCCACTTGTAGGCCTTTAATACCACTTTTTCAGCTCTGTATGGAGAGCTCAGTGGGGTCTGCAACAGTGTGTGTGGGGGCCCAAGAAGTGGGGCTTAAGGACGGTCTCCAGAACCTCAGATTTTAGGTCCACTGTTCCCTGTGGGGGGGGGGGTTGTGCCCTCACCTGGGCCTCAAGTTCCTGATGGGTCTCACTGTGAATCAATGTGCAGAACTGGCACCATGCTTAGCACCAGACACACTGCCCCAGAACAAAGGAGTCAGGTGCCCACTGTCTGCGAAGACTCAGCAGGCATCACTGCCCCATGATGGATCTAGGTTTGTGCTGATGCTGCAGGTCTCCAATGTTTTGGTAGTAAGATTCATTTTCAGTCTTCAAAATTATTGAAGACCCCAAGGGGCTTTTGTTTATGTGCACAAGCATCTATCCATATTTTTTTCCATGTTTAAAGTGAGAAAGTTTAAAATATTGATTAATTTATTAAAACATAAAGCCATTTCATGTAAACACGAATAAGACATTTTTCTGGGAAAAAAAACTCCATGTTTCAAAAATCAGTTTAGTGAGGAGAGTGGCATTGTTTTACATTTCTGCAGCCTCTTCAGTATCTGGCTTGATGCATTCTCTGACTGCCCCTGCCATCAATATGCTGCTGTAGGTTGTTTTGGTTGAAGTGTTTGAAGAAATGTGTAGCTGGAATAAGGAGGTATATGTTCCTTCATAGCCTTTCAGGTAGCTCTGCATCTGCTTCTTTGTTAACTGCACCAGAATGTCATAGGTAGTGGTCTCTTTCTCTTTTCTTTCTTCTTGTCTAAAAAAATTTTTTTATTGGAGTATAGTTGATTTGCACTGTTGTGTCAATTTCTGCTCTATAACAAAGTGAATCAGTTATATGTACACATATATTCACTCTTTTTCAGATTCTTTCCCATATAGGTCATTACAGAGTGTATAGCAGAGTTTTCTGTGCTATATAGTACATCCTTATTAGTTATCTATTTTATACGTGCCGCCGCTGCTGCTGCTAAGTCGCTTCAGTCGTGTCCGACTCTGTGCGACCCTGTAGACAGCAGCCCACCAGGCTTGCCGGTCCCTGGGACTCTCCAGGCAAGAACACTGGAGTGGGTTGCCATTTCCTTCTCCAATGCATGAAAGTGAAAAGTGAAAGTGAAGTCGCTCAGTCATGTCTGACTCTTAGTGACCCCATGGACTGCAGCCTAGCAGGCTCCTCTGTCCCTGGGATTTTCCAGGCAAGAGTACTGGAGTGGGGTGCCATTGCCTTCTCCATATTTTATACATAGTCATGTGTCTTTGTCAATCCCAATCTCTCAACTTATCCCTCCCCACCTTGCCTGGTAACCACAAGTTTGTTGTCTACATCTGTGACTCTATTTCTGCTTTGTAGATGAGTTCATTTGTACCACTTTAAAAGATTCCACATCTAAGCAATATCGTATGGTATCTGTCTTTCTCTGTCTGACTCACTTCACTTTATATGACTAATCTCTAAGTCTGCCCATGTTGCTACCAATGGCATTATTTCAGTCTTTTTTTTTGGCTGAGCAGTATTCCACTGTGCCTATATGTACCACATCTTCTTTATCTATCCATTTGTTAATGGACATCTAGGTTGCTTCCATGTCTGGCTACCATAAACAGTGCTGCCATGAACATTGGGGTGCATATGTCTTTTTGAATTATAGTTTTTCTCTGGATTTATGCCCAGGAGTGGAATTGCTAGATCATATGGCAACTCTATTTTTAGTTTTTTGAGGAACATCCATAATGTTTTCCTTACTGGCTGCGCCAATCTACATTCCCACCAACAGTAGGAGGGCTCCATCAGGGAGAATTGTAAGAAGACTTAGCATATGTGATGGAGAATCACGTGATTACTGCTGCTGGAGCCGTGCAAAGGCCCTCAGGTTACCCACCACTGTCTGTGCTCCAGCAGCACGAACACCAACAAAACTCAAGTGGCATTTCAGTGGGACTGTGAAAATGTCTTTTTCATCATCAGATCAGATCAGATCAGATCAGTCCCTCAGTCGTGTCCGACTCTTTGCGACCCCATGAATCGAAGCACGCCAGGCCTCCCTGACCATCACCAACTCCCGGAGTTCACTGAGACTCACGTCCATCGGGTCAGTGATGCCATCCAGCCATCTCATCCTCTGTTGTCCCCTTCTCCTCCTGCCTCCAATCCCTCCCAGCATCAGAGTCTTTTCCAATGAGTCAATTCTTCACATGAGGTGACCAAAGTATTGGAGTTTCAGCTTTAGCATCATTCCTTCCAAAGAAATCCCAGGACTGATCCCCTTCAGAATGGACTGGTTGGATCTCCTTGCAGTCCAAGGGACTTGCAAGAGTCTTCTCCAACACCACAGTTCAAAAGCATCGATTCTTCGGCGCTCAGCCTTCTTCACAGTCCAACTCTCACATCCATACATGACCACAGGAAAAACCATAGCCTTGACTAGATGAAGCTTTGTTGGCAAAGTAATGTCTCTGCTTTTTAATATGCTATCTAGGTTGGTCATAACTTTTCTTCCAAGGAGTAAGTGTCTTTTAATTTCATGGCTGCAGTCACCATCTGCCGTGATTTTGGAGCCCAGAAAAATAAAGTCTGACACTGTTTCCACTGTTTCCCCGTCTATTTCCCATGAAGTGATGGGACCATATGCCATGATCTTCGTTTTCTGAATGTTGAGCTTTAAGCCAACTTTTTCACTCTCCACTTTCACTTTCATCAAGAGCCATTTTAGTTCCTCTTCACTTTCTGCCATAAGGGTGGTGTCATCTACATATCTGAGGTTATTGGTATTTCTCCCGGCAATCTTGATTCCAGGTTGTGCTTCTTCCAGTCCAGAGTTTCTCATGATGTACTCTGCATATAAGTTAAATAAAGAGGGTGACAATATACAGCCTTGACGAACTCCTTTTTCTATTTGGAACCAGTCTGTTGTTCCATGTCCATACACTCCCTCAAGGGTCTCGTGGTTTCCAACTTGCCTGCTCTGTGCTTTGAAACCCTGTGGGCAGGAGCAGCCTGTATGTCCCCTCAGTGTCTTCTTAGCACAGCTCCCAAAGCCTCATGGGCTGAACAGCTGGCAGAAGCTCTGTTGATGGCTGCTGGCTGAAGCCTTGGCATCTCTGTCAGGCAGGTTTAGGGCACAGAGTCTCGATAAAAGGGAAGTTAATGCACAGAGCCGGAGGGCTGCTCCATGGAGACTGATAGGTTTGGGGCAATGTTCAGGCACTGGTATTTTTTAAGTATTTAAATGATTTAAAAATTCTACCACAAGAAAATGGACTGCAGGGCCTTGAGGCCAAGAGCAGAGAGGCAGCCCGGCTGCAAGGGCGAAGCCACAGGCTCCTCTCCCCTTCCCTGCTGCTCTTTAGAACTGTGTAGACGGGCCAACTTGCCCTTGGATCACAGGCTCTGGGCTGCGTTGCTGGGTGGCTTGTAGGCCCGTTCTGCAGCACATGCATTCAGGGCCTCAGGCTCGCGTGGTGGTGGTGCTGGGGGCACTGGAGCCACTGGGTGCCTTTGGGATCACAGGGGAATGGGGCCTGACCTGGGACGGGATGTGGCCACAGAACTTTGGAGCCCCACACAAGGATAGGAGGCCAGGGAGCTGTGAGTGCAGCCCTGCCCTAGTGGCCTCCATCGGGGGTCTTCCTGCTCCCACCCCAGCCTTCCAGAGCCCTCTTTGGCCCTGCTTCTCCCCTTAGTAAGTCACTACTGTTTCTGTGAGTGACTGTGATTATAATTCTGAGCCCACGTCCCACCCTGGGACAGGCTGACCGGCTCCAACCTTCATGCCCACCAGTCCTGGGTCCTCTGTCCAGGCATGGAGTCAAGTCTAGAGCCCCATGGGCCCCACCTTCCACCCGTGGTCCTCCTTCCTAGAGATGTATTTGTGGCTTTGAGGAGGTGACAGGTGTCGTGAGAACAAGGCTCTTCTGGTTCTGGAAAATACTTTTGATTTCTTTTTTCCAAGTGGCCTCTGACCTCCAGAGAGGAACCCCTGGGCTATTTGTCTGAAAAGCTTCCCAGGTGATTCTAATGCGTGGCCTCGGGAGAACTTGGTTCTAATTATTTGCTTTTTTGTTTATCCCTTAACATTGACTATTCAGCAGGGAAATTGGAAAAGATATTTTTGAGGTCTAGGTAGAAAGCAGAGATATGTACCCTACTTGAGGTTATGCAATGAAAAAAAAACAGCAATATGTTCCTACATAGCTTACATGCACAGATTATTCATCCAGAACTGCATTTCAAATTTGGTTAACACTTTCATTGATTATGTTTATATTCCTATAATCAGTTCCAAAGTGATATTTGAAATCTTGAAGACTAAGTTTCTCAACAGCACTATGAGCTTATGAGAAGAAGTAGTATTATTTTGTAATGTCATGGAGGATAAAGAAACTAGTTTTGTGTTTATGCAGGCTTCAGTTCAGTTCAGTTCAGTTCAGTTACTCAGTCGTGTCTCACTCTTTGCGACCCCATGAATCGCAGCACGCCAGGCCTCCCTGTCCATCACCAACTCCCGGAGTTCACTCAAACTCACGTCCATTGAATTGGTGATGCCATCTAGCCATCTCATCCTCTGTCGTCCCCTTCTCTTCCTGCCCTCAATCCCTCCCAGCATCAGAATCTTTTCCAGTGAGTCAACTCTTCACATGAGGTGGCCGAAGTACTGGAGTTTCAGCTTTAGCATCATTCCTTCCAAAGAAATCCCAGGGCTGATCTCCTTCAGAATGGACTGGTTGGATCTCCTTGCAGTCCAAGGGACTCTCAAGAGTCTTCTCCAACACCACAGTTCAAAAGCATCAATTCTTCGGCGCTCAGCTTTCTTCACAGTCCAACTCTCACATCCATACATGACCACAGGAAAAACCATAGCCTTGACTAGATGAAGCTTTGTTGGCAAAGTAATGTCTCTGCTTTTGAACATGCTATCTAGGTTGGTCATAACTTTTCTTCCAAGGAGCAAGCGTCTTTTAATTTCATGGCTGCAGTCACCATCTGCCGTGATTTTGGAGGCCCCAGAAATAAAGTCTGACACTGTTTCCACTGTTTCCCCATCTATTTCCCATGAAGTGATGGGACCAGATGCCATGATCTTAGTTTTCTGAATGTTGAGCTTTAAGCCAACTTTTTCACTCTCCACTTTCACTTTCATCAAGAGGCTTTTGAGTTCCTCTTCACTTTCTGCCATAAGGGTGGTGTCATCTGCATATCTGAGGTTATTGGTATTTCTCCCAGCAATCTTGATTCCAGGTTGTGCTTCTTCCAGCCCAGCGTTTCTCATGATGTACTCTGCATATAAGTTAAATAAGCAGGGTGACAATATACAGCCTTGATGAACTCCTTTTCCTATTTGGAACCAGTCTGTTGCTCCGTGTCCATTTCTAACTGTTGCTTCTTGACCTGCATATAGGTTTCTCAAGAGGCAGGTCAGGTGGTCTGGTATTCCTATCTCTTTCAGAATTTTCCACAGTTGATTGTGATCCACACAGTCAAAGGCTTTAGCATAGTCAATAAAGCAGAAATAGATGTTTTTCTGGAACTCTCTTGCTTTTTCGATGATCCAGCGGATGTTGGCAATTTGATCTCTGGTTCCTCTGCCTTTTCTAAAACCAGCTTGAACATCAGGAAGTTCACAGTTCACGTATTGCTGAAGCCTGGCTTGGAGAATGTTGAGCATGACTTTACTAGCGTGTGAGATGAGTGCAATTGTGTGGTAGTTTGAGCATTCTTTGACATTGCCTTTCTTTGGGATTGGAATGAAAACTGACCCTTTCCAGTCCTGTGGCCACTGCTGAGTTTTCCAAATTTGCTGGCATATTGAGTGTAGCACTTTCACAGCATCATCTTTCAGGATTTGAAATAGCTCAACTGGAATTCCATCACCTCCACTAGCTTTGTTCGTAGTGACGCTTTCTAAGGCCCACCTGACTTCACATTCCAGGATGCCTGGCTCTAGGTCAGTGATCACACCATCATGATTATCTGGGTCGTGAAGATCTTTTTTGTATAGTTTTTCTGTGTATTCTTGCCACCTCTTCTTAATATCTTCTGCTTCTGTTATGTCCATACCATTTCTGTCCTTTATCGAGCCCATCTTTGCATGAAATATTCCCTTGGTATCTCTAATTTTCTTGAAGAGATCTCTAGTCTTTCCCATTCTGTTGTTTTCCTCTATTTCTTTGCATTGATTGCTGAGGAAGGCTTTCTGATCTCTTCTTGCTATTCTTTGGAACTCTGCATTCAGATGCTTATATCTTTCCTTTTCTCCTTTGCTTTTAGCTTCTCTTCTTATCACAGCTATTTGTAAGGCCTCCCCGGACAGCCATTTTGCTCTTTTGTATTTCTTTTCCATGGGGATGGTCTTGATCCCTGTCTCCTGTACAGGGATCTGCAGGCTCACTGATCAAATTTTCCTGAAACTTGGAATCCTGGTGTCTTAGTCTGCTCAGGTTGCCATAGCAAAATACCATAGGCTAGGTGGTTTAAACAACAGAAATTTATATCTCACAGTTCTGGAGGCTGAAGTCCAATATCAGGTGCTGGCTGATTTAGCTCCTGGTAAGAGCTCTCTTCTGGCTTGAGATGGCCTCCTTCTTGCTGAGTCTTCATATGGCAGAGAGAGGGAGCAAGTCCTTTGGGTGTCTCTTATTATAAGGCACTAAGGTGGCTCAGATGGTAAAGTATCCACCTGCAGTGCAGGAGACCCATGTACGATCCCTGAGTTGGGAAGATCCCCTGGAGAAGGGAATGGCTACCCACTCCAGTATCTTTCATGGAGAATTCCATGAACAGAGGAGCCTGGCGGGCTACAGTCCACAGGATTGCAAAGAATGGGACATGACTGAGTGACTAACACTTTCTTTCAATCCCATCAGGAGGTTGCCCCTCACATTTCCTCATCTAACCCCAATCATCCCTTCATATTGGGGGTTAGGGCTTTAACTTATGAGTTTGGGGAGGACACAAATATTCATTCCATAAAACTGGGCTAAAAGGAAGACTTAAAAGTTAATTTATGGTAAACATAGTAAGAGAACTCTACAGTTTACTTAACTCTCAAGTGTGTAGTTCCATAAGTCACGGGGAGTAAGGCCTGGGAGCTTGGAGACAACCAACTCTAGGTCACCTGGCCCTTGGAGGGCTATATTTACACCGCAGACAGTAAGCATGAGAACCAAGATCCAAGGAGCAAATGTGTCGGCCCCCTCTCAGGAGCGTCTCCATTCCCCGGCTCAGGAGTGTCCACTTGTGGCAGATTTTCCATTTGCTCTCGTCACGTCACCTGGGTAAAGACCTGAGCAAAGAGGGCCACCGGCATACTATTTACCACAGGACCACTGGTGAGAAGTCTGTCTCAGATCCAACACATCATACATACATTTGGGGTAAAATTAATAAAGATTATCAAAATCCAAAAATGTTAAGTCAAAAAAAAAAAAAACAAAAACACACCAAGGTACTTACATACAATGGAATATTACTCAGCTATAAAAAAGAATGAAATAAAGCCATTTGTAGCAACATGGATGGACCTAGAGATTGTCATACTAAGTCAAGTAAGTCAGACAGAAAAAGACAAATAGTATATGATATTGCTTATATATGGAATATAAAAAATGGTACAAATGAACTTATTTACGAAACAAATAGTGTCACATATATAGAAAAGAAACTTATGGTTACCAGGCAAGAAAAGGGAGGGATAAATTAAGAGATTGGGATTGACATATACATACTGCTATATGGAAAAGAGATAGCTAATAAGAACCTACTGTGCAGCACAGGGAAAGTGAGAGTCACTCAGTCGTGTCTGACTCTTTGCGACCCCATGGACTATACAGTCCATGGAATTCTCTAGGCCAGAATAGTGGAGTGGGTAGCCTTTCCCTTCTCCAGGGGATCTTCCCAGCCCAAGGATTGAACCCAAGGTTCGTGCATTGTGGGCAGATTCTTTACCAGCTGAGCCACCAGGAAAGCCCATAACACAGGGAACCCTACTCAATACTCTGTAATGACCTATGTGGGAAAAAAAAATCTTAAAAATGGTGGATATACATAAATGTATACGTAATTCTCTTTGCTGTATACCTGAAACTAATATAATACTGTAAATCAACTATAATCTGATAGAAATTTTAAAAAAACAGGTAAAAAGTTATGTGCTGAATGACTATAACTAGACAAAATACCCTCTAAATAGAAGAAAATATATAAGAATGGCTGAAATGATTAATATGATAGCAGTTGCAAGGGGACAAATTTGGTGCTTTTAACTTGTTTTTCCTCCCTAAGTTTTCTTAAAGTGTGTATATTAATAGGACAATGGAAAACAGTAAAAAGAAAATGTCTTCTAAAATATTTATTTATTTTTGGCTGGGCTGCGTCTTCATGATGCTCAGGCTCGTCTCCAGTTGCAGTGAGCAGAGGTTACTCCCTAGTCATGGTGTGCGGGCTTCTCACTGTGGTGGCTTCTTGTTGCAGAAGACAGGCTCTAGAGCGCACAGGTTCAGTAGTTAAGGCACGTGGGCTCAGTGGTGGTGACTCCTGGGCTCTCCAGTACAGGCTCAGTAGTTGCGGCACACGCTCTGGGGTATGTGGGATCTTCCAGGACCAGGGATCGAACCCATGTCTCCTGCACTGGTAGATGGATTATTTACCACTGAGCTACCAGGGAAGCTCAAAAAAGAAAAGATCTTACCTGAAGGTCACAATGATTCTGATGGCAGAGTAACTGGAAGAAGGATCTCGGTCCTTGTCTTCTTTGAGGAAAGAATTTAGCAAAGAGAGCAAGATTGTGAAATAGAAATAGTGTTTATTAGAAGCAAATTACATGTGGAAAAGCACATGGGTGAACTTGGAGTGAAGTGTGTGCAATGGGGGCAACTTGGGCTGCTTACCCTGGGGCAGTTTTCTGGGCTGTCTCTGGCCAATCAGCTGGAAATGTCAGCAGGAGGCTGGTTACAGCTGCTTAGCCCGGGGCTTGTCTGTCCCCCACCTCAACAGCAGAGAATCTCTCTGTGTTAGCCATTTGTTGCTGTGTTATAGGTTAAGCTAAAACACAGCAGCCTCAAAGAGCACCCCTTGTTATCTCTTGGTTTCTGCAGTCAGGAGTCCAGGCCTGGCTGAGCCGGTCCCCCAGCAGCACTGGGCCAGGCCTCCCACCAAGAGCCCACAGTCTCAGGAGTAAATGGACTGAATTTACGGGTTATACTAAACTCGTGAAGTATGTTTGAGGGTCTTGTTTCTCTTTCTGGTTTTCTGTTTAGGGTTTCATACACAATTTCTAAAGTTTCTCATTATGACCACGCTCTTCCTTTGCTTGCGTGAATCCAGACCTCACAAACCCTGGGGGTTTGCATCATGGGCCTTGGTCTTCTTGGCAGCATTTACAGTGTGTTTGGAATCAGTTCCCGCAGTGGATGGGGAAGAGGTTGCAGGATTTCTTGGCAGTAAGAGTCTTCCTTAGGGAAATGCACCATCAAGCAGGATGCCATGGGATTGGTGGGGGGACCATGGCTTGGACTTCAGAGTAAGATGAGAATGAAATAGAAGACCCATTATTTGGAAACACAAAAGCCAAAGCTAACGATGCAGGGATGTGCACCCTCATCTTGGAGATAGCTGGGCTCTCCTGGGCTTTACTGGTCACCTCTCTTTCTGGGACCACAGCCTTCTGATCTTTACCCACAGGAGCAGCCACTAAGGGGTCCTCCAGGTTCTGAGCAAGACTGCCAGGAATTTATGACTCCTGTCCCTGCTGCCCAGTCCTGGCTTGGCTGACCTGCCCCTGGACTGGACCCTGGTGGGAGGGCTGAGCAGGGCCACTCGGAGCTCACTTCTCCAATGATCAGCTCCTTTCCTCTCTGGGGAATCCCATGACCAGCCCTCAGGACCTCAGAGAGCAGCCTCCTCCTGCCCCAGGAAACCAGCCCTCCTCCACGCCTCCCCCAGAGGACCCGCCTGCCCCTGCCGGGGTCCCAGTCCCTTAACAGTGCAAGGCTCGCCGAGTGGATGAATGAGGTGATGTTTGTGAGGCTTCCTAGGGTAGGACTTCAGGCCTGAGGCATGAAGGAGGGTTCTGGGAACAAGGACAAGCTGAGACTGGTCTCACCAGCACATGGGGGTCCTGAAGAAAGCTTTCAGGACTAGAGGATATGTGTCATTGGAGCCCACCTTTTCTCCAAAGTCTCAAAAAGTTACCGCTTAAACTTTGCGCCACAAATTCTACGTCAGTGGATTCTTCAATCCCAATCAATACAAAAATTATTATTATTATAAGCAGTTTATAATAAAAATGGGGACTGGCTGAAGGTCTGAGAAGGGGTTGTAGTGCAGATGCCCAGGGCTACTGAAGCAGAGCCTTGGTGTGTTTGGAGAGCATCACAGACTGTGGGGTGCACTGGGAGGCTATGAGCAGAGCCAGGCAGGAACCGCAGATGGTCTGATCACCACCCAGGCCCTGTCCCAGAGGCCAACTGGATGCCCACAGCCACTGTCTCTGTGTCCTCGGGTCCTCTGCTGAAAGGATGATCCCACCAGCATGGTGACTCTGGCAGAAACACCTAATCATCCAAGCTGAGTCTTGTAACCTCCCTTGGCCACCAGGAGTAGGAAAGGAGAGGGCTTGGCTCCCTCCTGGCACACATTGGGAGGCAAAGCTTGGCTCCCACCAGAGAGATGGGAAAAGAGCTCTCCTGCTTGGGTAGCATCAAATATTAGGTGTCATTATAGTGGCCAAGAAGCTGTGGTATTTTATCCATGTATTTGAAATGGTAAAAGAACTCTGTATTTATATATATATATATATATATATTCTTGTTGATTTTTATATATATATATATATATATATATTCTTATTAATATATATCAGAGAAGGCAATGGCAGTCCACTCCAGTACGCTTGCCTGGAAAATCCCATGGGCAGAGGAGCCTGGTAGGCTGCAGTCCATGGGGTCACTAGGAGTCGGACACGACTGAGTGACTTCACTTTCACATTTCACTTTCATGCACTGGAGAAGGAAATGGCAACCCACTCCAGTGTTCTTGCCTGGAGAATCCCAGGGATGGGGGAGCCTGGTGGGCTGCCGTCTCTGGGGTCGCACAGAGTCAGACATGACTGAAGTAACTTAGCAGCAGCAGCAGCATTGAGATATATATATATATATCATATACAGTGTCTTTATTTTGATTTGGTTTTGTTTTGGCCCCTCCGCAGGGCATGTGGGATCTTAGTTCCCTGACCAGGGATCAAACCTGCATCACTTGCTTTGGAAGTGTGGAGTCCTGACCACCGGACTTCCAGGGAAGTCCTATAATACATTTATTGAACTCAGTCTTTCAGGAGAAGGGGACAACAGAGGATGAGATGGTTGGATGGTATCAGCGACTCGATGGACAGAAGTTTGAGCAAGCCTTAGGATGGACAGGGAGGCCTGGTGTGCTTCAGTCCATGGGGTCACAAAGAGTCAGACACGACTGAGTGACTGAACTGAACTGAACTCACTCTAGTGGGGTTACAACTGAGCTATCCGGCCCACCATTGGGATAGTCTGATAAATAAGAATGCAGACCATTCATTTCAGCCCCATATTTGCAATCACCTATTTTAAGGTCCGTGCCAGGCACAGCTGACAGAAATGAATGCTAACTTGGTCCTGTACCCAGGGAGGTTACAGTTGGTGGAAGAGACAACACAGAATTAGAATGTTTTAATGAGCTGTACTTCTTAGGAGTGTGTTGGTAGGTGTGAAGTCCCAGAATACACTCAGGGTATCTTTCTTGAGAGTTGATTTAATTCTACAGGAAATCATTTAAAATCAAATAAGGTTATAATAAAAACAGTTGGGGAGAAAACCCACTTGGATATATCGCGGAGTAGAATGTAAAATATGAAGTGGAAACTGACAGATATTGGCACAATTCTGAAATTTCTGTCTGTAAGAGCAATGAGAAAATTGACCCCCCAAAGCCAGAATCAACCTTTGCAGAACTCTAGAAATTAACCGCAGGTTTGCAGAAATCTGGGAAATGCTTATTTTAAAAAATGGCTGAATCTTGGAAGGATGGTGGATTTTGTGGCATTTTATTCTGTCCTAGTCCTATCCCTTATGGTAGCCTTGAAAATTAGCTGCCCCATTTGCAGTGAAGATCAGCAGCCTGGCAGCCACCTAAGGGAGCAGAATTGACCTGGAGCTCTTTCAAAACCCCATTATCAGAGAACTGTCATCATTTGACCTGCTGGTGGTACCCTGGAGACCCCTCTTTATATAGCTATCTGTTTTTGACCAGACTTTGAGCACATACAGCGTGAAGAGCCTTTCCCCAGGGAACTTTCATTGAAAACAACTACAGGCAACTGATAACAGTTGGGTTAAATAATAGACTAGTAAAAAAATCCTAATAGGAAGAGCTGGGAATGAAATGTCCATAGGAGTATTCAAATGCTCTAAAATATTCCTAGAAGTCTAGAAGGCCGCCTTCATGCGCTGGACTGTGAGCATGGCCAGAGCTGTATGCAGACTCAAGAAAGACCTGCGAAGGTTCTAAGCTCTCAACTCTGGCTGACCTTGAGGCTCTGTTAAAGCAGAAAGTGAAGGCTGTAAGAGTTGTAAGCTGCCTGGCTGAATGTGAAGACATATCCAACACACACACACACACACACACACACACAGCCCCTCATCACAGACTGGCAGACGTATTGGTTCCAGGTGTTCAAGAAAATCTCTGTCCGATCAATAAGAATCACAGGGTTAACTAAGCATAAACTTCAGAACCACACACAACAAAGGGTACTTACTATGCAGAGCTTTTAGTTCCATAAGAGGCACTAAACAACAAAACAAAAACTCAACTGTAACAAACAGCAGAAACAGCAAATCCTGGAGAGAGGGAGGACCTGTTTTTCAGAATTGCCATAGTATATTATTTGAAATGTCATTTTCATCAAAAAATTATGAAACATGAAAAGACACAAAGTATAACCCATTCATAGGAAAAAAAGCAATCAATAAAAGCTGTCCCTGAGGAAATGTAGGTGATGGACTTGACAGATAAAACTTTAAATTGGCTATTGAAAATATGCTCAAAGAACTAAAGAAAACCATATCATACTAAAAGAAAACATATGTTTAAATTATATATAATTTTTATCTTTTTACCAATGTACTATGCATATTATGAAATCATTCTCATACTTTCCTTTAGTATGACTTGTAGATAACTGTGGACCTATATATGTGTGCATGTGTGTGTGTGTATATATATATATATATATATACATATATAAAATAACTAACATGAAAATTTCACCAGAAGGGCTCAACAGTGTATTTGAGCAGAAAGAAGAAAAAAGTCAATAAATCTGAAGTAGATCAATTGAGATTATCCAGTCTGAGAAGTGAATTAAGCAGAAAGAAAAAAAAAATGAAGAAGAAAATGAACAGAGCCTCAGAGACTATGGGCACGATCACATATACCAGTATATGTATTAGATGAAAATGTCCCACATTTGATGAAAAAAAATCATATATATGCCTAACTAACTTCCAAGTGTTCAAAAACTTCAAATAGGGTAAATTCAAATATAGCCACACCTCAGATTAGATCAGATCAGTCGCTCAGTCGTGTCTGACTCTTCGCGACCCCATGAATCGCAGCACGCCAGGCCTCCCTGTCCATCACCAACTCCCGGAGTTCACTCAAACTCACGTCCATCGAGTCAGTGATGCCATCCAGCCATCTCATCCTCTGTCGTCCCCTTATCCTCCTGCCCCCAATCCCTCCCAGCATCAGAGTCTTTTCCAATGAGTCAATTCTTCACATGAGGTGGCCAAAGTACTGGAGTTTCAGCTTTAGCATCATTCCTTCCAAAGAAATCCCAGGGCTGATCTCCTTCAGAATGGACTGGTTGGATCTCCTTGCAGTCCAAGGGACTCTCAAGAGTCTTCTCCAGTTCAAAAGCATCAATTTTTTGGCGCTCAGCCTTCTTCACAGTCCAACTCTCACATCCATACTTGGCCACAGGAAAAACCATAGCCTTGACTAGATGGACCTTTGTTGGCAAAGTAATGTCTCTGCTTTTTAATATGCTATCTAGGTTGGTCGTAACTTACCCTCCAAGGAGTACGCGTCTTTTAATTTCATGGCTGCAGTCACCATCTGTAGTGATTGGAGCCCAGAAAAATAAAGTCTGACACTGTTTTCACTGTTTCCCCATCTATTTCCCATGAAGTGATGGGACCGGATGCCATGATCTTCGTTTTCTGAATGTTGAGCTTTAAGCCAACTTTTTCACTCTCCACTTTCACTTGCATCAAGAGCCGTTTTAGTTCCTCTTCACTTTCTGCCATAAGGGTGGTGTCATCTGCATATCTGAGGTTATTGATATTTCTCCCGGCAATCTTGATTACAGCTTGTGTTTCTTCCAGTCCAGCGTTTCTCATGATGTACTCTGCATAGAAGTTAAATAAGCAGGGTGACATACAGCCTTGACGAACTCCTTTTCCTATTTGAAACCAGTCTGTTGTTCCATGTCCAGTTCTAACTGTTGCTTCCTGACCTGCATATAGGTTTCTCAAGAGGCAGGTCAGGTGGTCTGGTATTCCCATCTCTTTCAGAATTTTCCACAGTTGATTGTGATCCACACAGTCAAAGGCTTTGGCATAGTCAATAAAGCAGAAATAGATGTTTTTCTGGAACTCTCTTGCTTTTTCTATGATCCAGCAGATGTTGGCAATTTGATCTCTGGTTCCTCTGCCTTTTCTAAAACCAGCTTGAACATCAGGAAGTTACACCTAGACCCATCATAATCAAACTCTCAAAAGACAAAGAATCTTGAAAAGTGAGAGAAATGATTCAGTATGTACAAATGATCCTCAATAAGATTAAAAGCTGATTTCCAATTAGAAACAATGGAAGCCATGAAACAGTGGATGATATATTCAAAGTGGTGGGAAAACCCCTCAAATAATTCTATATTCATCAAGATTGTCCTTCAAAAATGAAGAATAGATTAAGATATTCCCATATAATCAAACACTGAGAGAATTCGTCACTAGGAGACCTGTCTTAAAAGAAATTTAACATTAAGTCCTTCAGGCTAAAAGAAAAGAAACTCTGCAAGTAACTTGAAGCAAGTAAAGAAATTAAAAGCACTGATGAAATAACTACAGGGCTTCCCTGGTGGTTCAGTGGTGAAGAATCTGCCTGCCAAAGCAGGAGATGCGGGTTTGATCTCTGGGTTGGGAAGATCCCCTGGAGAAGGAAATGGCAACCCATTCCAGTTGGGAAATCCTATGGTCAGAGGAGCCTGGCGGGCTACAGTCCATGGGGTTGTAAAAAAGCCAGACATGACTTAGCGACTAAACAACAAAAGTAACTACATAGTTAGATATTTAAAAAACAGTATAAATGTATATTGTTAGTAACTCTTTTCTCCCCAGCTGAAATAAAAGACAATTGCATAAAACAATAATCAGAAATCTGTGTTAATGGTTACAAAGTATATAAAGATATAATTTGTATGAATATAGCACCACAAATTAGAGGGGAGGGAATGGAGTTTTATTGGAAGAAAGTTTTGTGTAAGATTGAAACTATATGCATGCTAAGTCACTTTGCTGCTGCTGCTGCTAAGTCACTTCAGTCGTGTCCGACTCTGTGCGACCCCAGAGACGGCAGCCCACGAGGCTCCCCTGTCCCTGGGATTCTCCAGGCAAGAACACTGGAGCGGGTTGCCATTTCCTTCTCCCGGGCATGAAAGGGAAAAGTGGAAGTGAAGTCACTCAGTCGTGTCCGACTCTTAGCGACCCCATGGACTGCAGCCCACCAGGCTCCTCTGTCCATGGGATTTTCCAGGCAACAGTACTGGTGTGGGGTGCCATTGCCTTCTCCGAAGTCACTTTAGTCATGTTCAACTCTTTGTGACCCCATGGACTGTAGCGGCCAGACTCCTTTGTTCATGGGTGTATCCAGGCAAGGATACTGGAGTGGGTTGCCATGCCCTCCTCCAGGGGATCTTCCTGACCCAGGGATTGAACCTGTGTCTCTCACGTCTCCTGCATTGGCAGGCGGGGTTCATTTCCACTAGAGCCACCTGGGAAGCCCCATGATTAAAACTACGTTGGTATTAATCTGAACTAGACTGATATAAATTAAGATGTTAATTCTAATCCCAAAGTAACCATTAAGAAAAAACTCTTTGAAAATACATAGTAAAATACTGCTACTGCTGCTGCTAAGTCGCTTCAGTCGTGTCCAACTCTGTGTGACCCCATAGACGGCAGCCCACCAGGCTCCCCCATCCCTGGGATTCTCCAGGCAAGAACACTGGAGTGGGTTGCCATTTCCTTCTCCAATGCGTGAAAAGTGAAAGTGAAGATAACACTAAGTAAATAAAAATGTTACACTTAGGAAATACTTATTTAATACAAAAGAAGGCAGTAGCAGAGGAACAGAGAAAAAAATATATGAAATATAGAAAACAAAAAATAAAAGGGCAGATGTAATTTCAACCATATCAATGATAACATTAAATGTAAATAGATCAAGTAATCCAGTCAAAACGCAGAATTATCAGACTGGATTGAAAAAAAAATGAAACCCAACTACATTCTGTCTACAGGAGATATGCTTTAGATTCAAAGATACAAACTGACTAAAAGTAAAAAAATGAAAAGAAAGTGATACAAATAATAAAGAAAAGACAGAGTGACTGTACATGGAACAAAATAAGTTAAAAAATGATATTAGAGAGATATTTTTATAATGATGAAAGTGTCAATTCATCAGCAAGATGCAACACTTATAAACATATATGTACCTAACAGTAGAGCCTCAAAATACATGAAGCATGACATACTTAGAGGGAGAAATAGACAATGCAACAGTAATAGTTGGGTACTTCATATGCCATATTCAATAATGGATAGAACCAGACTAAAAAATCAACAAACAGAAGACTTGAATATCACTATAAATCAACTAGAATTAATAGACATCTATAGAGCTTTCCACCCAAAAATGGTAGAATATACATTCTTCTCAAGTGCACCTGTAGCATTCAGAAGACAGACCATGAACTAGGCCATAAAATAAACCTAAACAAATTTTATTAATAAAAGACAGAAATAATGCAAAGTATATCTTCTGACCACAATAGTCGAAATCGCAAATCAAGAGCTGATAGCAATGTGAAAAACTCACAAATGTGGAAATTAACATCATATTTCTAATTACCCAATAGATAAAAAAAGAAATCGCAAAGGAAATTAGAAAATACTTCGGGATAAATGAAGTGAAGATGCAATATATCAAACTTATAGCATGTGAGCAAAGCAGAGTTTAGGAGAAATTGATAGTTGTCAATACCTATGTTAAAAAACAAGAAAGATCTAAAATCAGAGGCCTAAACTTCCACTCTAAGACACTAGAAAAATAAACTAAACCTAAGGTAAACAAAAGGAAGGGAATAATAAATGTTAAAAAGGTATAAATGAAATAGAGAATGGAAAAAATATTAGAGAAAAATCAATAAAACCAAAGGGAAAAGGGAAGTCACTCAGTCGTGTCCGACTCCTTGCGACCCCATGGACTGCAGTCCACCAGGCTCCTCCATCCATGGAACTTTCCAGGCAAGAGTACTGGAGTGGGTTGCCATTTCCTTCTGAATAAAACCAAAAGTTGGTCCTTTAAAAAGACCATAAAGATTGACAGATCTAACTACTTTGACAAAGAAGAAACTCCAATAACTAAAACCATAAATTAAATAGAGGATATTACTACCGATTTTATAGAAATAAAAAGGATTATAAAGGAGTTATAAACTATGAGGGACTATGAACTATAAAGGACTTTATAAAGTCCTTTATAAACTATAAAAGACTATGAACAATGAGTGATGATAGATTAGATAACAGATGAAATGGACACATTTTTAGGAAGACATAAACCATCAAAACTGACCCCAAAATAAATACAGAATCTGAATATACTTAAAATAAGAAGAGATTGAATTAGCCGTTAAAAAACTATCCACAAAGAAAAACCCAGGCCCAGATGGCTTTATTGGTAAATTTCACCAAATATCTAAGGGAAAAATAAAGCCAATTCTTCACAAACCTTTCCAAAACATGGAAGAGGAAGGACTTCTCAATTTTCTGTAAGGCCGCTATTAACTGTGGCCTTACTGTACCAAAATAAGACGAGGACATCACTAGAAAGAGAAAACCGCAATGTCTCTTATGAATGTGAATGCAAAAATTGTTGACAAAATACTAACAAATCAAGTCCAGCAACACATGAATAGACTTATACACTACAACCAAGTGAAATTTATTCCACGAACGCAAGATTGCTTTATTATTCCAAAATAATTAATGTAATACACCATATCAATATATTAAAAACAAAAGCCACATGGTTATCTCGGTAGAAAAGACAATAAGAAAAATCATCTAACAAAATCCAGCACCCTTTCATGATAAGACACTCAAAAAAGTAGGAGTAGAAGGGAACGTCCTCAGTCTAATAAAGAACATCTACAAGAACACGACAAAAGCAACACCAGAAACAAAACCCCTAAACCCACAGCTAACGTCATGCTTAATGGTTAAAGAATGTACATTTCTCTTAAGACCAGGAACAAGATACAGATGTCTGTTTTCACTATTTATTTTTTAATTAAATTTATTTACTTTAATTGAAGGATAATTGCTTTACAGTATTGTGTTTGTTTCCGCCAAACATCAACATGAATCTGTCACAGGTATACATATGTCCCCTCCCTCTTGAACATCCCTCCCACCTCCCTCCCCATCCCATCCCTCTAGGTTGTTACAGAGCACCGGTGGTTTGAGTTCCAAGTCATACAGCAAATTCCCAGTGACTATCTATTTTACATATAATAATGTACATCAGAGAAGGCAATGGCACCCCACTCCAGTACTCTTGCCTGGAAAATCCCATGGACGGAAGAGCCTGGTAGGCTGCAGTCCATGGGGTCGCACAGAGTCGGACACGACTGAAGCAACTTAGCAGCAGCAGCAGCAGCAGTGTTAGTTGCTCAGTCGTTCCAACTCTTTGTGACCCCATGGACTGTAGCCTGTCAGGCTCCTCTGTCCATGGGATTCTCAAGGCAAGAGCACTGGAGTGGGTTGCCATGTCCTTCTCCAGGGGATGGTAATGTGTGTTTCCTTGGTACCCGCTCCACACATTCCATCCTCTCCTTCCTCCCTCTGCTTTCACTGTTCCTATTCAATATTGTCCTGGAGGTGGTAGCCAGGGCAACTGGGCAAGAAAAGGAAATAATTGAAACCCAAATTGGAGAGAAAGGAGTAAAACTTGCTGAGTTCACAGATGACATGGCCTTTTGGGTAGAAAAATCCTAAGGAATCCACAAGAAATTATTAGAACTAATGAACAAGTTCAGCAAAGTTGCAGGGTACAAACTCAATACAAAAGAATCAGTTGCATTTCTATACCTTAGGAGTGAAAAATTAAAAAATGAATTAATAAAACAATTCCACTTATAACAGCATGAGGCAATAAAACACTGTAGAATAAATTTAGCAAAAGATGTATAATCCTTACACTTAGAAAACTACAAAATTGAGAAAAATTAAACTTAAATAAATAAGAAAACATGCCTTGTTTCTGGATTAGAAGACTTAGTGTTGTTAAGATGGCAATACTCCCAAAACAGATCTACAAATTCAATATAATCCCTATAGGAATCTGAGCTGACTTCTTTGTAAAAATTAACAAGCTGATCATAAAATTCATATGGAGACCCACAAGACCCAGAATAGCCAAAATAATCTTCAAGAAAATAATGTCAGACTACTGACACTTCCCAATTTCAAAACTTACTACAAAGCTATGGTAATCAAGACAGTGTGTTACTGGCATAAGGACAGAAATGTGGATGAATGGACTGGATGAAAATTTGGAAATAAACTGACTCATTTATAGTCAATTGATTGTTGACAAAGGTGTCAAACCAATTCAGTGGGCAAAATACAGTCCTTTCATCAAACGGTGCCGGGAAAACTGGATTGCCACAGGCAAAAAAAAACAAAAAAAAAGAATTTAGATCCCTACCTCACACTATATATAAAATTTAACTCAAAATGCATTAAAGATTAAAGGAAGAGTTAATGCTATACATGGAGAAGGCAATGGCACCCCACTCCAGTACTCTTGCTTGGAAAATCCCATGGACAGAAGAGCCTGGTAGGCTGCAGTCCATGGGGTTGCTAAGAGTAGGACACGACTGAGCGACTTCACTTTCACTTTTCACTTTCATGCGTTGGAGAAGGAAATGGCAACCCACTCCAGTGTTCTTGCCTGGAGAATCCCAGGGACGGGGAGCCTGGTGGGCTGCCGCCTATGGGGTTGCACAGAGTCGGACACGACTGAAGCGACTTAGCAACAGCAAAAAAAAATAATGCTATACAAATTTTAGGAGAAAATAAAGGAGTGACCTTTATAACTTTGGATTTGGTGATGGTTTCTTAAGTATGACATCAAAAGCACAAGAAACAAAATAAAAAGTAAGTAAAGTGAACTTCATCACAGTTGAATGATTTTGTGCTTCAAAGGGCACTTTGAAGGCAAAGTCCAAGTCACAAAATGAGAGAAAATATTTGCAAGTCATATATGTAGCAAGAGACTTGCATCTAGATTATATAAAGACTTAACAACTCAATAATAAAAAAGACATAATCCAACTAGAAATGGGCAAAGAATCTGAATAGACATTTTCCAGATAGCCAAATAGCCAAGAAGCACAAGAAAAGATATTCATCATCATTATAATAAGAAAGGCAGATAACACCAAGTGTTGGCGAGGATGTGGAGAAACTGGGATCCTTACACACTGCTGGGGAGAACGTAAGACGGGCAGCCTTTGTGAGAGACTCTGGCAGCTCAGGGGATTCAGGTGACCCCTCTGAACTAATCACGGGGCTGAGAGAGGTCAGGGAAGGAGCAAATCATTCAAAGAAGAAGGTGCCTTTCTTGGAGGAATGGAAGCAACATTGAGTAGAAACACAAATGATGTCCATTCCATGGACCTCATTGGATTCTTTGATGCTGAAGCTGCTCCTGATTATAAATCCTGGGATAGTTGACTGGATTACCATTTTACCCAACAATAGGCATATATCCAAGAGAAATGAAAACATATGTCCAGATAAGACTTGTACATGAATGTTCAGAGCAACAGGATGTATAGTATCTGAAAAGTAGAAACAACCCAAACATCTGTCAATGGTTGAATGAGATAAAGAAAATGTGGTATATTCATACAATGGAATATTGTCAGCCATAAAAATGTACTGATTTATGCTATAAGATGGATGAGCCTTGAAAACATTCTTGGTGAAAGAAGTCAGTCACAAAAGGGAACATATTGTACATTTCCATTTGTGGGAATAGAATGCCCAGCATAGTCAAACCTGTAGAGACAGAAAATAAATCAGGGCTGCCAGGGATGGGGCAGCTGGTGAGGGTAACAGCTTAAAAGGTGCAGTGTTGCTTTAGGGGATGATGAAAATATTCTAAAATTGTTTGTGGGGATGGTTGCACAATTATGTGACTATATAAAAACTATTGGGTAAATAGTGTGCTATAGGAATTGCATCTATATAAGGCTGTTAAAAATGCATATGCATGTTTTAGGAGAAAACTTGAGACTCCAGGAAATCATGCCCTTGTGGAGTGCTCTGTCAATCTACATTTCCTAGACCTTTCAGCAGAGACTTTGTGAGTCCTGTAACCCTCGCTGGAAGAGAGGCACGTCCAGGATCCCAGGCAAGGTTAGTGCGATGCTAGTGTTGATCAGCCCATGGGATCAGGGGTCCCTCCTAGCTGTCAGGAAGCAGGATCCCTTGGGCTTTACAAGGCTTGTCAGCTGGACACACTTCCCACACAGGCGCTCTCAAGAGAGGTATCCCAGAGCCCTTGGTGCTAACTCCCTTCAGCGTGAATCAAGTTCCCTCTGCTGAGCTCAGACACCGTGTGGGGCAGCACAGCTGAGTGCCAGCTCATCTTCCCCCAGGACGTGCAGCCGCAGGGCTCCTGAGCCCTTTCTGAACCACGGCAGGCTGCTAAGAATAGTGAGAGTGGGGCATGTGTGCTTCTGGCGTGCGCAGTATGTACAGCCCTTCCTGGAATAGGAGATCTTCAGCCTGCAGAGCTGCTTTGAGAGTGTCCTGTGGTCTCTCAGTCAAAATCCAGCCTTAGATTTCCCTCCTTCAGAAAGCATATCTTACCAAATTTTACGGGTTGAATTTCTCAAATGACTAAACTTGAATTTGGCTGAGGGATGGATCATGAGTAGGTGACATCTGTAGGGCTTTGAGGGAGGACTCTGGCCCTGGCATTTTCTTTGGGGCCTATTTATCTTCTTTTTGGATAAATTGATATACAGCATGAACATTAGTTATAACTCTTTTTTAGGAGAGGGGCTGTGTAGCAAAGTCTGCAGAATTTAAGTTTCCCCACCAGGGCTTGCCTCAGGGGCACAGGTGAAAGTGCAGAGTCCCAGCCACCAGACCATCAGGGAATTCCCAGTTATAACTCTTTGATTGTAAGTGACAGAAACCCAGCCCAAACTTGGGTAATAGCTGGGGTGATGGAACCAGAAACAGCGCTCCTGGGGGAGGGGCAATCCTCTAATGAAGGAAGTGCCTTTTATAGAGGAAGCAGTACTGGGCAGACAATGTCCGTTACACGATGCTAACTGGGTTCTTTGATGCTGATGATAAGTGGCTGGGATAGACAACAGAGGGGACATTTGCTATTCTGCCTGCCCAGCACTCACTCCCCTTTTCCATGCAAGACTCCAGGTTCCTTTGTGGAATCACCCCACTCCTGCTCTCAGCCCTTGTGCTGGGATGAAACTGAATGCTAGCCAGGACAGGGACACAAGAGCTATACTGGTCAGTCACATAGTCCATTGCCTGCAGCCACCCTGATGGTCTCAGGGCCCCGACGGCAGCAGTTTCCAAACTTAGCTGATACGCAGAACACCTACAGGCCCCTCCCTAAATATACTGAACCTGCAGATCTGGGGCTGGTCCGGACCGTCTATATTTTTAATAAGTTCCCTAGGGAATGTGGATGATTAGGTTTAGGAATCACTGCCCCACTGTGTCTGTGTACGGTAGGTGCTTTAGAGCCGCTGGTGTCATGGAAAGGGTGGGAGTCCATTTTCCGGTTGTGATCATACTGGCTGGCTTTGAGCTGCCACTGGAAGTGGAGCAGCCAGGACTGTGTGTGCGGAGGTGGTCTGCCGCTTTCAGACGGTGATCCTCGTCCTCCCTGTTCAGCGCGATGGCCCTTGCTAATGGGAACAAGGCCTGCCGTTCCAGGAGCTGGCAGAGCTCCGGGGGTCTGGGACAGCTGAGAAGACAGCTTGAAACGAGCTCCTCCGACCAGTTCCAATCAGGCCACCTCAGGATGACTCAGAATGTCAGGCCTTCTAAAATTAATCTGTGTCCACATCTAAAATCAGCACCTCACTTAGAGTCACCGGCTCCTCCTTGCCTCACTGAGGGTTTGTGACTCGGGGGGAGCTGGGCCTGGACCCAGACATTTTTCTGTCCCTCAGACATTTGTCTGAATTTAGACTTGCTAACAGACAGCTTTCCTTCTGCTTTTCTTTTTAAATTCTCTCTCCCCTAACTGCAAGCAAAGACTATTTTTATGACCAGAGGTTTCATTTGAGAAATGAAAGGAGGATGACAGTCGGCAAATCTTTTAGTACATGTCCTTAGTTCATACTAATGCAATTTAGGGGCAAATTTAATCCAAAATATTCAGAGCTCTTCATTTTTAGAAAAATTTTTTTCTGATTAAAAGGATTGAATATAATCATTGTAAAAATTACAGCTAATACACAAAGTTCTGAAGAAGAAAGCAATAACTACTGGAAATCCCTCATCCACAGAGAAACACTTGGTGCTTTTACTACTAATGTCTCTTTTAAACGAATCTCTAAATCCCATGGAGTAAAACAAACTGAAATGCATAATCTGCATATATGGAAATAAATGTTAAGTCCAAGAAAGACTTTGGATTCTTTGTGCAAGGCAGTCTCCTGGAGGAAAGAAATCAGATATTTGGAGTCTTTTACACTACTGTTACTTTTAAATTGTCTTTCACTCTCATAATCTGTTGGTTAGATTACAAATGAAACACTTCTGGAAGGCAATTTGGATTTATAGATGACAAACCAAAGGCTTCCCAGGTGGCGCTAGTGGTAAAGAACCCGCCTGTCAATGCAGAAGACAAGAGAGATGTGAATTCGATCCCTGGGTTGGGAAGATCCCCTGGAAAAGGGCATGGCAACCCGCTCCAGTTTTCTTGCCTAGAGAATCCCATGGACAGAGGAGCCTGGCAGGGCTCAGCGTCCACAGGGTCACAAAGAGTCGGACATGATTGACTCGACTTAGCATGCACACACAACAAACCAAACTTGCCTATTTTTTTCCCCCCTCGCCTACCTTTTGACATAGCAAATGCAGTTATGGGAATTTATTTTAGAGTAGAGCTTCCCAAACTTTCTCACTTCTTGGTCCTTTTAGTGTCTCAGAAATTCTTTCACAGCTCCTTCTGGGCCAAAAGAAGCACCTGATAGTTAGGTCCAAATAACTTGAGTACTTTCTTCTTAACAATTGACACATGATTTGAAAAAAAATAAATAAATAAATTTCAGATGGAAGTAACATCAGACAGCAACATTGGTAACTAGAAGACACCAAAGGGACAATGTCTTCAAAATTCTGGGGGAAAATAATTTGCAATCTGGAATTCTGTGCATGTCTGGTTCATCCCTATTAGATTCTCACTGAGTCTATACTGAATAAATGAATGAATGAGGAAATGAATGAATGAATTTATAGGCCCTGCCAGTTTCCAAGTTTTCTTCAAAGTCCTTGGAGATAAAGGAATCTATCACTGAAGTCCAAGCCTTAGAAAGGTGGGTGGACATTAGAGGCCAGGTGGAGGGGATGTAGGGGAGAAGATATGCAGACAGCCCAGGATGTGCCCTATGACCCTAGGAGAGGGGGCGAGGGGAAGGAGGGGCCAATGGCACAGGTATAGGAAACCAGCTGCTCTTTGCTTTCAAAGCCTGATTTAGGAGAGAGCACGATTCAGTAGGGGCTTCCCGGGTAGGTCAGCTGGTAAGGAATCTGCCTGCAATGCAGGAGGCCCCAGGTTCGATTCCTAGGTCTGGAAGATCCCCTGGAGAAGGGATAGGCTACACACTCTGGTATTCTTGGGCTTCCCTGATAGCTCAGACGATAAAGAATCTGCCTGCAATGCGGGAGACCTGGGTTCAATCCCTGGATTGGGAAGATCCCCTGGAGGAGGGCATGGCAACCCATTCCAGTATTCTTGCCTGGAGAATCCCCTTGGACAGAGGAGCCTGGTGGGCTATAGTCCTTGGGATTGCAGAGTTGGACACGACTGAGAAACTAAGCACAGAACAGCACAGCATGACTCCATAGACACAAGAGACCAAAAGACCCGGTGTCAGAGCCTCCCTCACTGGCTCAGTTAAGTCCTCTGCAAAACAAGATCATTAATAGTTATTTTCATAATCAGAATTAAATGAATTCAGTAGCATTGTGAAATATGATTAACCCTCCATAAATAATAGCTGTTAGCATCAGTGGTTACTCTCTTAGAACCGCTTTTTCGACTCTAACATGGAATTATCATCTAGCTGATAGCAAGGACTAGACACCAGGGGAAGGGCAGGCTCCGGGCTCACTGTTGTCCCCCTGGCAGAGCAAGCGTGTACCTGCACACCAGTCCGTTGTGGGCGCCTTGGTGTGTTCCCCTTTTGCTCCTTCTCGTCCCTTCCCTATCTCCCTTTTTACTTTCTCTCCCAACCCTCCTACTTTCCACACCAAAGAGGAACAGGAAGTGAAAGCAATAAAAGTAGAAAAAGAAAAGGACCTTTTCCTGTAAATTACGGATGTTTCCTCCCGCTCTGGGGTTCCTCAGTCCTAATCTCGAATTTGGGCTCTTTGAGGGCAGCCACCAGGCCTTTCTGAGTTCCATGTAGAATTCTGGGGATGATGAGGCTTAAACTAATTCTTGCAAGATTCTGGTCCCTGCCAGCTGTGTTCATCCTGGCGTGGAGGAGTCTGACTCTCCCTCTCCCTCCAACACCCGACTCTGCTCATTCCTGGAAATCTCACCTGTCCAGGTGTCCTCTAGTGGTGGGAGGGCTTTTGGAGGACCTCAGGGATGGTAACAGGGGAAAGCTAGCGACTGTGGATTCCACCGAGCGTGGAGCTGGCTCTATGTTGGGACATCCTCTGGACACTAGGGTCGGACAGACTAGTTCCTTTAGGGAATGCTTGAAGTGGACCAAGGGTTCCCTTTATACTAAGCAGGACTCCTAGGAGAGGAAGCAGTGAATGATAAACATCACGAAGCCGCTGTGAATTTAGCACCTACAGTGAACGAAGAACCGTACCTGGCTTTTTCTGTCCCTTACCTCATTAATAACTAAAAATACCGAGTGCAATATATGTCATGTAATTCACTCTGCAAATGAAGAAACTGAGACTTAAAGAAGTTAACATTTGTCCAAGGTGGCAAAACTAATATTGAGCACAGTCTGTCTGGCTTGGGGATTAGTATTATGAGATATGAGAATATTAATTGGAGGGCTGGTGTATGATTGTGAAAAACTGGAAATCAGCCTTGGTTTCCAGCAAGAAGACAGCAATTAAATAACATGTAACACATCTATAAAAATGATTAAGATTGATGTTGCAGTATTTGTTGACTTGGGAGTATTTGCATATATGTATATTCTTAAAAAGGGATATTCTATATAATGTGTTAACTCTTTTAAGATAAAGCAAAAGTTGTAGGACCTTATAAATATTGTTAAGAAAAAATTATGTATACATAGATGTATGTCTAGAATGATGCCAGCCAATGTCTTGGGCTTTTGCAAGGTGGGATTATGGGTGATTTTTACTCCCTTCTTGATTGCCAACTTGAATTTTCCACAATGCTCATGTATTACTTACTTTAAAAATATAGAGGAAAGGGGGTGCTGGCGTGGGAGTAAGGAAATCCTCTAATGCCAGCCCTGCCTCTGATTTGTGACCTTGGGCAAATCTTTTTCCTTCTAGGTTTTGACGTCTTCATCTGACACATGAGCCATTTGCCTGGTACACAGGAAGGCCCATGAAGGTTGAGACCATGCCTAGCTTGTTTCAGAAGTGTCTGTACTCAGTAAATAGTGAATTAGTGAATAAATAAATGAGGAGTGAAGATTCAAGATTAAGACTCGTGGTGGGTGGGAGAGTTTCAGAGACATGACCTATAGCAGTGGTCTTCAAATGTGGTCCAGAACCAGAAAACCTGGAGGCTGTGGACCTTTTATGGATACTATGACTGATCATGAGACTGGTCTCTTGTTCTGTTCAGCTCACCAGCACTGGAAGCCGGTTTAGAACCCTGGGCTTAGCATTGAACAGACTTGGATTACAGTCACAATGTTGCTCTTTGCCAGTTGTGAAATCTTGAGCAAATTATATATGTTTTTTCTAAGCTTGTTTTCTCACCTGTAAAATGAGACTAACATTTGAACAATCTGTTTAGGAATTAGTTCAAAATGGTAGACTGGATCTCATGCAAAGATGGGCACAATAAAGGACAGAAATGGTATGGACCTAACAGAAGCAGAAGATGTTAAGAAGAGGTGGCAAGAATACACAGAAGAACTATACAGAAAAGATCTTCATGACCCAGATAACCATGATGGTGTGATCACTCACCTAGAGCCAGACATCCTGGAATGCCTTAGGAAGCATCACTAAGAACAAAGCTAGTGGAGGTGATGGAATTCCAGTTGAGCTATTTCAAATCCTAAAA
Source organism: Bos javanicus (assembly GCF_032452875.1). Classification (NCBI taxonomy): domain Eukaryota; kingdom Metazoa; phylum Chordata; class Mammalia; order Artiodactyla; family Bovidae; genus Bos; species Bos javanicus. Next base: position 5,407,390 of record NC_083869.1, read on the forward strand.
GATGATGCTGTGAAAGTGCTGCACTCAATATGCCAGCAAATTTGGAAAACTCAGCAGTGGCCACAGGACTGGAAAAGGTCAGTTTTCATTCCAATCCCAAACAAAGGTAATGCAAAAGAATGTTCAAACTACCCCACAATTGCACTCATTTCACACACTAGTAAAGTAATGCTCAAAATTTTCCAAGCCAGGCTTCAACTGTATGTGAACTGTGAACTTCCAGATGTTCAAACTGGATTTAGAAAAGGCAGAGGAACCAGAGATCAAATTGCCAACATCTGCTGGATCATCGAAAAAGCAAGAGCGTTTCAGAAAAACGTCTACTTCTGCTTCATTGACTATGCCAAAACCTTTGACTGTGTGGATCACAATAAACTGTGGAAAATTCTGAAAGAGATGGGAATACCAGACCATCTGACCTGCCTCCTGAAAAATCTGTATGCAGGTCAGGAAGCAACAGTTAGAACTGGACATGGAACAACAGACTGGTTCCAAATTGGGAAAGGAGTACGTCAAGGCTGTATATTGTCACCCTCCTTATTTAACTTACTATGCAGAGTACATCATGTGAAATGCCGGGCTGGATGAAGCACAAGCTGGAATCAAGATTGCCTAGAGAAATATTAATAACCTCAGATATGCAGATGACACCACCCTTATGGCAGAAAGTGAAGAGGAACTAAAGAGCCTCTTGATGAAAGTGAAAGAGGAGAGTGAAAAAGTTGGCTTAAAATTCAACATTCAGAAAACTAAGATCATGTCATCTGTTCCCATCACTTCACAGCAAATTGATGGGGAGACAGTGGAACAGGGACAGACTATTTTGGGGGGCTCCAAAATCACTGCAGATGGTGATTGCAGCCATGAAATTAAAAGACACTTGCTCCTTGGAAGAAAAGCTATGCCCAAGCTAGACAGCATATTAAAAAGCAGTGACATTACTTTGCCAACAAAGGTCCATCTAGTCAAGGCTATGGTTTTTCCAGTAGTCGTGTATGGATATGAGAGTTGGACTGTGAAGAAAGCTGAGCACCGAAGAATTGATGCTTTTGAACTGTGGTGTTGGAGAAGATTCTTGAGAGTCCCTTGGACTGCAAGGAGATCCAACCAGTCCATCCTAAAGGAAATCAGTCCTGAATATTCATTGGAAGGACCTATGCTGAAGGTGAAACTCCAGTACTTTGGCTACCTGATTGATGTGAAGAACTGACTCATTTGAAAAGACCCTGATGCTGGGAAAGAGTGAAGGTGAGAGAAGAGGGGGATGACAGAGGATGAGATGGTTGGATGGCATCACCAATGCAATGGATATGAGTCTGAATAGGCTCTGGGAGTTGGTGATGGACAGGGAAGTCTGGCATGCTGCAGTCCATGGCATGAAAAGAGTCGGACATGACTGAGTGACTGAACTGAACTGAAGCTTGTTTTCTCACCTGTAAAAGGAGAATAACATTTGAATAATCAGTTTAGAAATTAGTTCAAAATGGTAGACTGAATTCCAGCCACTTTTCCCTATCCCAAATATTTAGAAACATCAGAAAAGATAAATACATATAATCCATAAGTGTTCTGGCAAACAAGAAGCAGTAACTTCAGAGGATTTGAAATTGTAAGGAATTCCTGAAAGAAGAGCAATGGTGGAGTTGGAAGAAAGAAACTATTGCCTAAAATGTGGGTAGGAGGGACCTACTAACAAAGTGTGATGGCTTTGAAGGTGTTTCAGGCTTGAAGACAGTGGGTGGGGCTGGTGGTAACTGGTAGGGTAATGGCTTAAGATGTTGCAGTAGGGAAAACCAAGACAACCAGCAACCTCCTCCTCCCAGCCCATCTTCCCCTTAGCCAAACAGCAACAGAAATATCTGCCTCCACCATGCAGACGTGGGCACTTGGGCTAGAGAGACAAGGCAACAGGAAAAATGGGCATTGGGTAAGGGCACGCTTCCCATCAGCTTTTTCCTTACCCACCGTCATGCCTCTCACACCATGCTGGGAAACATTATCCATAGAATGGGTAAAAGGTACCCCAAATCCAAGATAAGCACACAACCAAGGGTCATTAAACACGGAGGAAGAACACAGCCATGAAAGAGGCACAGAGCAGAATGAACGGAAGAACTGACACTCGAAGAAACAGAGCGAACAGAGCAGACAGAGTAACATTTAGAATAAGCATGAACCTCCTCAGAAAGCTATTAGAAGAAACAGTCTGAGAACCCAGAAATAACAAATGACTTAAAAACATAGTCAATAAGTGGGCTGCAAAGAGGTTGGATACATATGAGTAACAGCATATAAATGAGCTGGAAAATCAAGTTGAGAACTTCTAGGATACAGTGGAGAGAAAAAGAGAAAAACAAGTTAGGACATAGGAACGATTTAGAAAGTCAATGTCCATTATGCAGAAGTTTCAGTAAGAGGGAATAAAGAAAGTGGAAATGAAGAATGCTGGAATAAATACAGGAGGAAATTTCCCAAATTAATGAACACAAAGGTTCTCATAAGGAAAGGGCCCATCACATGACAACAGAACAGAAAATAAGATAACAAATAGATATGTCATGATGACATTTAGAACATGAAGGAGAGAAAGGAGGAAAGCAGATTAATATCGGATTCAACTGCAACACTGCCTGCTGGCTTAGCTTTAGAAGGCCGAGGGACGTTTACTTGAACCAGTCAAGCTTTCGTTCCAGAGTGGGGCAAATATATGAAGACAATTTCAGGCAGCCAAGGATGATAAATCACCTTTAATTTTACCTGTGAGATGATACGTTCCAATACAAAAATAATTCCAAGAGAAAGCTACAGGATTTAAGAAGCATATGCAAAAATTAACTCGTCTGTTCTCTGTAAGTCTGTTTCTGTTTAATAGATAAGCTCATTTGTTTCGTACTTTAGATTCCATTTATAAGTGATATCATATCATATTTCTCTTTCTCTTTCTGTCTTAGCGTGATAGCCTTTAGGTTTATCCATATTGCTGTAAATATGTTATTTCTTTTTTTTTATGACTGAATAGTATTCCATTGTATATACGTTCCATATCCTCTTTATTCATTCCTCTTTTGATGGACATTTAGGGTGTTTCCACGTCCTGACTGGGGTTTCTCTGATGGTTCAGTGGTAAAGAATCCACTTGCCAATGCAGAAGACGTGAGTTTGATCCTTGGGTTGGGAAGATCCCCTGGAGAAGGAAATAGCAACCCACTCCAGTATTACCGGGAAATCTCATGGACAGAGGAGTCTGGCGGGCTACAGTCCGTGGTGTGGCAAAAGAGTTGGACATGAACAAAAACATATCTTGACTATTGTAAACAGTGCTGCTATGAATATTGGGGAGCATGTATCTTTTTGAATTAAAGTTCAAGACAAAACTGTTGTTGGCAGATAGTACAACCTTCTACCTAGGTAACCCAAGAGAGTTGTTTGGCAAATGATTAAAATCCAGCAAGCTGGTCAGATTATAATATCTTTAAGTAACATGGACCTTCCCTGCGTGCCGTCAATAGTCAGGTTGAAAATGCCACCACCACTGCCACCATCGCAGAACATCGTTAGTGATTTTATGCTCTTCACACGCTGCCCTTTTAAAAGGAAAGCCTCCGGGATAGCCGTCTTTAATCCCTAACCTCTCAAGCTGAATGTCTTTTCTGCAGAGTAGAGGTAGCAGATGGGAAGGAGGGCGCAAACGGCAAAGAGGCAAACTTGAGGCCGCCTGGAATCTTCCTTTTTCTGGAAGAACTGCTGTTTCAGGCAAGACCGGAACTGGCAGAACAAGAGAGCACTTGGCCAGCAGTAAGAGGGCTGGGAAGCCGAGAGAGAGAGTGATGAGATTAAATAGTGACCAGCGGAGGTGCAGCCAGAGACCAGGCCCCTTGGACCAGGTCTCCATGGCGGGAAGCACCTCTCCTCTGGGCCTCTGCTTCCAGGGCTCACGTTCCTAGGAGTCACAGCTCAGCATAGGGCAAAGTCTGAGGAACAGAAGGGTTAATGCCTAAGCCAGTGAGTGATTCTCAACCTTTGGTACTCCCAGAACCAAATGCAGGTGCCAGAGCACCCCGCTTTCTGGAGCCCACCTCAGGGAGCTCCCAGGGGGGCTCACTGTACAGAAAAGCAGGGAAACACTGCCCCAGAGTCATGCACAAGCAGGGCCTGAGCGCCTCCTGCTGCGCTCAGGAAAGGGCTGCCCTGACCACGGCAGGGTCCCGCTGCTTGAGCTACAGACTAGGAAATGTGTGACACCATCTCCCCACTCCTGGCACCTATCATCTGCCTCCTCCACCCATCTCCCGACTTGCTTTTTCATCATCTTCTCATTTCCACCATTAATGATGATAACAATCAATTTTCAATTGCCCACACCAGCAGCCCAGGCCAATTAAATAAAAATATCTGGGGCATGACCCTGGGCTCAGGGTTTCCTGAGGCTCCCCAGGTGGCCCAATGTGCAGCCCAGACGGCCACCACCTAAGGGTGACCCAATGGCCTTGCCAGTGATTGGTTCAGAGATGGGCACATGACCCAGTTCTGCCCAGTGAGATGCAAGAAGTCCTGGGGGTGAGGCTTTTGAAATTCTGTCAGTTCTGGAGGATTCTTAAGTCCCAACTGATCCATGATACAACACGGATGCACCCAAAAAATATGATTCAGAGTTTAAAAAGCCGGTCAAAAAGAACATTCTGTATTATTCTACACACATGAAATGTCCAGAAGTGGCAAACCTATAGGAACAGAAAGCAGATGCGTGGTTACCTAAGCCTGGGAGAGGAAGAGGGTGGGGGAGTGACTGCTTGGTGGTTACGGGGTCTCCTGGGCTGATGACACTGATGTGAGACTGGGGCCTGCTGGTGGTTGCATAATGTTGTGTGTGAGATGCCACTGAGGATAATCATTGTGTGTCTTCTACCATAGAGATACAAAGTATAGCTCTCCTCTGAGAGAATTCCTGGGAGAGATGGCACCTCTCCATGTCAGGGGAAGCCCAGGTGAATCCCCAGATCCTGCGAGCGGTCTGATCCTTTGAGAGGGACCCCTGTACTCCAGACCCTGCCCAAAGGTGTCCAGCGCTGTGGGACCAGCTGGAGAAAGTGTGTGTCGCCAGAGGCATGGTCAGAAAGGGGAGATCAGCCATCAGGCTCTGGCTGGGGTCACGGGGAGCCTTGGCCTACAAGCCTGCCCTCCCGGTCCTCGTGGCAGGGCCACACTTGAGAGGCGGACCCAGTGATATGGCTCAAGGATGAGGCCCGCTGAGTTTGGCCAGCCATTTCCCTTTGCACTGAGCCAGCGTCACCCAGAACTTCTGGGAAGACCTTGGGCTTCCCACAGCAATGCCCCTGTCAGGCGGGGACGTGCCAGCCTCAGGGAGGGGTGCCGCGGCTCTTGGCAGCTGAGGTTTTCACTGTCAGTTCTAGCACTGGCATCTGTGAGGGCTCCACTGGGCCTGTCCCCAGTGTTGACTGACAGAAAAACGCACATGTAAAAATGATGAGTTCTGAGTTTAATTTGGGGAACTTACTGAGGACTACAGCCTGGGAGACAGCTCTCAGCATCTCTGAGGACCTCCTCCCAAGAGGCAAGGCAGGAGCCAGGATATGGATGAACTTTTCCTGCTGGGAAGACATGTAGTCAACAAACGATTACTACTCATCACCAAGAACAGATATCTTAAGGTGATGATTTGAGCCCTTTTCTTTGTATGAAAAAGGCTTCCCAGACATAGAAAGTGGCTCAGTGGTAAAGAATCCGCCTGCCAATGCAGGAAACGCAGGAGATGTAGCTGTGATCCTCACGTTGGACAGAGGAGACTGGCAGGCTGCAGTCCCTGGGATCACAGAGTTGGACATGACTGAGCGACTGAGCACACACACATACATCTTAACTATCGAGGAGTCGATATAACCAAAGCAGAAAAAGTTTCTGTTTTTCTCCATCCTGAATCCCCCTCGAGGCATGCTGTAGGTGGGCAACTGCAGTGGCTGATGACCTGATCCCTGTAGAACTGGAATGGCTGGCAACATTTTCTCCTTGCACTTGGGACTGGGTGGCACTGGGTGGCCTCTGGGCACCTGGCTGAGACCACGTCCACATGGTGCGTTCACCAGCTCCTAGGGCCACTCCAGCCCTTCCAGCTCCCCAAGGCTCAGGTCTCTGTTCTACAAGAGCTGTACAAAAGGACCATTCATTTTTGGCTCTTGAACGGAGGGGCAGGTGCCTTCTCAAACTGCCTCTTTTTTTCTGGAAGGAGAGCGCCTCAGTCTGATTCTGCAGGAGGAGGTGATACACCCAAGACCAAAGGGAAAATTGCCTCAAGACTCACTTCCACTCAAACTGAGCCTCGTGAGTGAGCCAGGCATTCAGGAAGGTGCAAGAAGCAGGCTTCCGGGCACTGCCAACACCGTCACAGCGTCCAGACCAGGGGAGCTACCGGCTCATCCTGGCAGTTAGTTACGCCCACCCCCTGGCAGGTGACCTCTTTCAACCTTGTGCCTCTCACTCCCATCCACACTGGGTGAGTGGTGTCCAGACCCTGCAGGGCTCCTCTCTACCTATCTCCCCCACCAGGCCTTCTCCCTCCCCTGGGGGTGCTAACACGCCCCCTCCTCTCAGTTCCTGTTCTGTTGCTAAGATGCGCTGTGCCTACATCATTAACCTTGGGTTAACTTCCGTCCCTTCCTCCCCTCCTCCCCACAGCGGATGGATCTCAAGGCTCCACCTCCCAGCCCTGCTCCACCGCTCCCCCACCTCCCCCGCACAGAGCCCATCAGATCCCCTTTCAGGCCCTTTCTCCTCCTTCCTGATCCATTCCCCTCACCTCTCCTCCTCCATTGCTCCTCTTCTCCCAAGGTCCCTTCCTCTCTCTGTCTCCCCCGTTCTCCAAACTCAAGCCCTTCTCTGTTCACTGACACCTTGGTCCCTCTGTTTAAACCTGTGCCAATCCTGCGGGCACGTCAGGGATCTACTCACCTCACCATTTCTGGACTCCTTCTGGACCTTCTGGGGCTGACTTGTAACTGGGCAATGGGCAGGGCCGGGCACCGGCCTGCCTTATCTCACTTTATCGTCACAACAGACTCATGAGTAGGTGTTTTTTGTGAGCTTGCACAACCGCATGAGTGAATGAACATCTGCCTTCCTGTGGATGTGGGCTTCTCCAGGGCTTCTGCCCAGGCTCTGACACACAGTGAGGCTGCCACAAGAATGCCTGAAAGAGGGGCAGATCATCCCATGGTAGTGGGGACGATTAATGCCTGGGTTTCAGGGAGGAGGGGATGAAAACACAGGCTGACTTGTTATGACAAACATTCTGGATGGAGGAAGTGGTTGACAGGATGCTGGGCCATTGTCCATGGATACTTCCTGGGCAGGCAGCTCAGAGGCACTGAGACCTTCCCTTCCCCCTCCCTCCCTCCCTCCATCCATCATCCCTCCATCCATCAATCACCCCCTCCCTCCATCATCCGTCCCTCCTTCCCTCTAACCATCCATCCCTCCATCCATCCATCCCTCCATCCATCAATCCTTCCATCCCTCTAGCCATCCATCCCTCCATCCCTCCCTCCCTCCATCCATCATCCTTCCATCCATCAATCACCCCTCCCTCCATCATCCGTCCCTCCTTCCCTCTAACCATCCATCATCCTTCCATCCATCAATCACTCCCTCCTTCCATCATCAGTCATCCATCAATCACTCCCTCCCTCCATCATCTGTCCCTCCTTCCCTCTAACCATCCATCCATCCCTCCATCCATCCGTCCCTCCCTCAATCCATCATCCCTCCATCCATCAATCACTCTCTCCATCCATCAATCCCTCCTTCCTTCTATCCATCCACCCATGTAGCTTGTTGTAGCTGTCCACAGGACATGTAGTGGAACAGATCAGGAGGAGGACCATGGGCTTTGATGAGGATTGAGCGAATATAGGCAGCAGGATCTAATACAGAAGGGGTCAGCTCAGCTAATTATTGCCAAGAGGAAATGTGGCCCTGAGGGTGGGTGAGATATCCTAATTTTTCCGAGAACCCAGAAATGTGAGTTTTAAAGTAAACTTTCCTGATTATTAAATGTTGACAACTAATCACTTAAAGCACTGTGCAGGCCCCAGTTGTGTGAGTCAAACAAAATGTATACAGGCTGGAATCTGCCCAGGGGGCCACCAGTATGCAGCCTTTGACATGGGGTCCAAAACACAGACTTTGGAGTCAGATGTAGAGCCTGCTGTTCCACTGGCTGAGATGTGGGGCAAGGCACTCAACCACTCTGAACCTCAGCCTCCCTCTTTATAAACCGGGGTGAGATCTACTTACCTCGCAGGGATGGTATGAGGCTTAAACAGATAGCTCATGGCAAGGATCATGCACAGCGGCTCCTTGCAGCCCCTGCTCAAAATGATGCTTTGTCTCATCACAGTGCTGGACGTCTGCTCTGGGCCTAGGCTGGGGGCAGTGCGGCAGTGAGGACCGCCCCGCCAGGAGCAGCCTCTGCAGCCTCGCTGGTGCCAGCTCCGTGGGGGTGGCTCCCTCAGGCCCCAAGGACCGTGAGGAGGATGAGGGGCTCCCAGCTAGAACACAGACTTCCTCTTCACTTCCCCTCTCCTTTCTCCTTCCTCTTGCATTCTTCCCTAGTCCTCTTCTGTTGAAATCGAAAGAGGGAAAGGGGATTTTTAAAAAGCAGAACAGAGGTCTTGGTTATATTTTGTGTTTGTTGCTTTTCCAGCCTATTTGAAGTCCCAGTTTTCAAAAGAGTCAATGTAGGTCATGAAGTAAGTGCAGGGACTAAAGGTTGTCTTCATGGGGATCGGAGCCTGGGGTACTAGGTCCTGGGGACCCTTATTCTCAGAACTTTCCTCCTCCAGGTCCCTGCTCAATGAGTTCTAGCGGGTGAGGGGCTGCGGTGAGGAGTCAGGGGGTTGGGGGTGGTGAGCACAGGGGCAGGAGGGCCTCTTGATTCCCAGTTGAAGGCATCATGGACTCTCCTGGTTTGCTTGAGTTGCCCTCAGCTCATTTCTGTTATTTGAATCTTGGATGGAGTTGCTTGGGTTTCAGGGAGCAGTGCCCGGTCCATGTTCCTACAGACTGAAAAGGGGCCCACTGTGGGTTCCTGGTGACCCTGCTCTGGGGCTAAGCCCCAGGTCTCTTTTTGCCTCCTACCCTGTCACTACAGCTCCTGCCTCTCCTGTGACTGTTGTCTGTCCAGCTGCCCCCTGCCAGGGCCAGTGGGCAAGAGTGGGGCTTGGGTCCTTGGGGCTGGCCCCATTCTTGCATAAGTGCCTTCCCTCCCCACTCACCTCCTTTCCTTTAATCTTTTTCTCAGTGTCTCAGTATCTGTCTCTATCTCTCTCTGCCTCCCATATGTTAACTCATTCCTGGAGGTTCTCCACCTCACACTTTTCACTTCAGCATTCCTTGCTGACCAGCTGATCTTGTCTGGGTTTCCCAATTCAAAGGGAAAAGAACCCTGGAGGGAGGGGTCTGAGAACACTTCTCGCTGCACGCGTTGTCCAGGGAGGGGTCTGAGAACACTTCTGGCTGCACGTGTTGTCCAGGGAGGGGTCTGGAACACTTCTCGCTGTATGCGTTGACTGTCATTGTCCATCAGGTCTTTGCTTGCTGGCCTGCTGGTGGATTAAGTGCCACAGGGGCCAGGTGTTCACTCCAAGTGCTTTGTGACCTTGAGCAAATTCCTGCAACCTCTCTGAACCTCTATTCATCCCTCCTGCCAAAAGCGGACATTAGTGTTTATCTTACAGAATTATGTGAAGAGCAGAAGTATAATCTCAGTGCTGTGAATCCTCTGAGGTCAGGAGCAGTGTCTTATCCTCATCTAGATCCTTAGATTCAGATCCATGATAAGTGCTCAGTAAATATCTGTTGGATTAAACTATTTGTAAGTGGTTTATTTATCTGTGAATTAAACATGCTTTTTGCTATAAATAACAGACAATTCTCTTTACAGAGGCCTAGTCATATAGCAAGATTCATCAGATCAGGTAACTGCTTATAATGGTTTAGCAACTCCTGATGTCTGTGCAAGCTTATCAGCAAGTCTCTTGCTTATTGTCTAATGACTACAAGAGAGCTGCTGTGGCTCCAGACATTTCGTGTTCAAGGCAGCATGAAGGAGGAAAAGCTGCATATTTCCATTTCAAAAAAACACTAAACATTTTTCATTTATTTTTGGTTTTGGCTGTGCTGGGTCTTCATTGTTGTGTGGGGGCTCTCTCTAGTTGCAGTGTGAGGGCTTCTCATGGTGACTTCTGTCGTGGAGCACAGGTTCTAGGGCCTGCATACGGGCTTCAGTAGTTGTGCTGAGTGGGCTAGTACTTGTGGCACACAGGCCAAGTTTTCCTGAGGAATGTGGGATCTTCCCGGATCAGGGATCGAACTGGTGTCCCTTGCATTGCAAGGTGGATTCCTAACCACGGGACCACCAGGGAAGCCCTGCCTGTGTGTGCTTAGTAGCTCAGTCGTGTCCGACTCTTGCGACTCATAGACTGTAGCCTGCCAGGCTCCACTGTCCGTGGGATTCTCCAGGCAAGAATACTGGAGTGGGTTGCCATTTCCTTCTCCAGGGCATCTTCCTGACCCAGGAATCGAACCCAGGTCTCCTGCATTTCAGTCAGACTCTTTACCGACTGAGCTATGAAGGAAGCCCTGCATATTTCCCTTTAATCAAGAAAAGCAGAAAACTTAACAATCTTAGAAAATTTTCACTTATGTCCCATTTCTATGTCAACTGTCCACTCAGTTGGAGGGGTAAAGTAAGTATTTAACTCTCCCAGGCTCTGTGAAGGAGGCAGCAAGAAGCAAGGGGAAAACCCCTAATGGGAGAGTCAATGGCGATCCACCGCAGTCCTGTTCCTCCCGCTCTCCTCCTTCTGACAGGATTGTGAGACAGAGGCCTTTTGTGAGGACTGTGTCTGGAGTACAAAAGAGGGAAAGTCGGCAGCAGGATCCAGGCCTGAGGACAGGAGGTTTGTGTGACCAGAGGAGTGGCTGTTGGCTAACCCATGGCCCTCTCTGGACTTGGGCTTCCAGGCTCCTCGGTGAGGTGGCTGGACAAGGTGGTGTCTGAGGGCCTTACAGCTCTCATGATCTATCTTTGTGAGGTCATCGTGTGAAGGTCAGAGGGGAAGGAAGCATGCGGGGGAAATCAAAGTTAGAAACAAATATGTGTGTATAGGTGTGCAGAACTGTAGACATGTGTGTAGGGACAGGGACTGAAATGCTGGACTGAAGCATCCCCTGCCCTGGGCCAGCCAAGGAGACGTGAGAAAGTGGGCTGTTGTGGGCGACAGTACCCCCGGGTGGGCAGTAGGCCCAGACGGGCAGTGGTCTCCAGGTGGGCAGTACTTTCTCCATGGGCAGTACCCTGAGGTGGGCAGTGCCCTTGGGTGGGCAATACCCACAGGTGAGCAGTACCTCCTGGTGGGCAGTACCCCAAGGCAGGTGGTACCTGGGCCTCAGAGAGGTTCCAGCTCCCTAGCTGGACCGAAGTGTAGGGCAGAGAAGGTGGCATGGGTCAGCCCTTTATTTTCTGTCCCGAGGAATGAGTCAGGGGCTCTGGACTCCCCCCTCCAGCCCCTTCAAGCTAGGCAGGCACTCACTTATCATTAGCTCTAAAGCAATAAGGACATCTACTCTTTATGGAGCTCATTTGCATTTTCGGCCTTTTCTAAAAGCCAAATGGGGCCTACAGCAGGATTTGCCATCTTTCAAAGGAAGGAATTCTCCCTTACCTCAGGCATGAGCCTAAATTATATTTAAAAAATAACTTTGTTTTTTATGTATTATTTTCTTAGTTTGTGAGAATGACATAGGCTTATAAAAAAGTCACTCATTATGGAAAAGTATAAAAACTGGATTTTGGCTATTGTTCAGTGACTTTGTGTGTGTTTATTCCCAGTCGCTTAGGCATGTCCGACTCTTTGCAACCCCATGGACTGTAGCCCACCAGACTCCTCTGTCCATGGGATTTTCCCCAGGCAGCAATACTGGGGTGGGTTGCTATTTCTTCCTCTGGGGATCTTCCTGATCGTGGGATCAAATCAGCATTGTTTGCAATTCAAAAAAGAAGAACCTACAACTGACTTCATTATAAGATCTTTAGTTAAAACTAAGGACTAGATTGTTTTGAGAATAGTGTTTCTTAAATATACACAAATATAAAATTAAGCATAAACTTCCTACACTGATAACTCTTATACTATTATGAAACCAAAACAAATGTGGACATCACACATAAACATCACAAAACCAATAAAATTAAAAATACCATTAATTTACCATGAGGGATGATAATGTTTTCCTGAAAATTAATACAAATATCACTTGGACTGGGGGACATTTGGCTTTATTTTGTTTTTTCTTTTGTTTTTGTCTCATTCAGCATGCCTACACTTCCAAGGATAAAGGAATTGAAAACAAATCTTAAACTCCGTTTAATAGTTTTAGTCATCCAAGTACGACTACTAATGTAAGTTTGAAATTATCTGATGCATGTTGTAGGAGAAAGTAAGTAAATACACTAAATAAAATTTAAAAATTTCAGTTTAAGGGGAAAAGATACAAAGTAAAAACAAAGAGGGAGGAAAAACCCTCTAAAATTAAATTTGAATTGAAAATATCAATAAGAACATATGCTTTTTAAAAAATGTGAATTTTCTAGCTCTGCCCACTGAGAGGGCCCAGGAGCAATCATATCTCAGTAGCAATGAACACACCCAGCACTCAGATTTTGGATTCTAATACCATTTCCCATGGAAAGAAATGAGAACTTTCAGAGAAATGACTGACTCTAGGAATGGAGTGAGAAAATACAAGGTGAGCTTGGAATTTCTTACGTGAGGAAGAAACTCTTTCTTTGTGATGGTATATTTTATATGTCAACTTGGCTAGACTGTGGAGTCAGAAAATACGAGGTGAGCTTGGAATTTCTTACGTGAGGAAGAAACTCTTTCTTTGTGATGGTATATTTTATATGTCAGCTTGGCTAGACTCTGGCACCCATTTGTTTGGTCAAATGTTAATCTAGATGTTACTGTGAAGTTGTCTTGTAGATGTATTAATAATTACATCTACAGTCAATTCACTTTAACCTAAGGAGCTTACCCTCGATTAGGTGGGTAACCTCATCCTACCAGTTGAAGGCCATAAGAACAAAACATGGATCAGACGGCATCCCACCTGCTTGACTGTAGCATAAAATTTCTGTCCGAGTTTTCAGCCTGCTCGCCCACCCTACAGATTGCAAACTTGTTTGTCCCCACAACTATGTGAACTAATTCCTTAAAATAAATCAGACATATACATAATTAATTCTGTTTCTCAGGATAACCCTTACTGATACACCTTGAAAGACTAATAGAGGATATCGAAAGGACAAAAGGACTAAAGGACTAAAGGCTAAAAGGACTCCCACTGGCCAAATTTGGGACAATTTGAGTGTCAAAAAGAATATAAAATGAATTGGTTAAAAACATCAAATAAATAAAAACTCATGAGTCCATGGGCTTCCAGGATGACTTATTGGTAAAGAATCTACCTGTCAATGCAGGAGGTGCAGGAGATGTGCGTTCCATCTCTGGGGAGGGAAGATCCCCTGTGGTAGGAAATGGCAACCCACTTGAATCTTCTTGCCTGGAAAACTCCAGAGACAGAGGGTCTTGGTGGGTTAAGTTCCATAGGATTGTGAAGCGTAGGACACGGCTGAGTGACTGAGCATGCATTTAAATCCATAGCAACGTTTAAAAAGAGGAAAAAACGCACCTCTTTTGCTACCATTTATGACTATTCTACCAATACCTTATTCTGGAAATACAGGGAAAGAATTAAACATTTATACTATCTATTTAGCAGGAAATGTAAAAAGAATGTTAAAAAACAATTATTTTGCAGTCCCCAGTGAAAGAATTGATTTGGGAATGGGTCATCAATAGATGCTAAATCTCCGTTAAATTGACTTGCATGGGGCCAAACTACCATCTTGCCTCTCATCTGCTAATTGCAAGACAAAAACATAACTTCACACTGGGAAGAGCAGGCTGTCTTTACCTTAGCCAAAGCAGTGGGGTCAGCTGATATTTTAGGCACCTCCTGTAGTGGTGTGCTGTGAAGTGCACAGCAGCACAGGTCAGGTGAGCCTGTCCAAGAGTGCTTAGCTTCTGGCTTATGAGACTGGAAGTTTATAAGACTTAGCTTCCAGTTTATAAGAAGCTCAAGAAAGCAAGTCAAACCAAACCCTGAGGAAACACAATTCAGAATATGAGACATTCCATAAGACAACTGACCTGGTTTCTTCAGACAGACAATAGCATATGACATCCCCATCCAAAGGTGGGGTCCTTTTCAAAGTGGACTAAAATGACCCAGCAACAAATTCAAAGTGTGAATGTTATTTGAATCCTGTTAACAACCACCCCCCTATGTCTTTATATGTACATATATGGCTCTGTGACAATTGGTAAAATTAAACAGTTTAATATGAATTAGATATTAAATGATAATAGACATGTAAAAAAGTAAAAGTGTTAGTCGCTCAGTTGTGTCTGACCCTGCGAACCCACGGACTGTAGCCCGCCAGGCTCCTCTGTACATGGAATTCTCCAGGCAAGAATACTGGAGTCCGTTGCCATACCCTTCTCCAGGAGATCTTCTGACCCAGGGATTGAACCTGCATCTCGTGTGTCTCCTACATTGTAGGCAGATTCTTTACCATCTGAGCCACCAGGGAAGCCTGAAAATAGACATATTATTGTTAATTTTTTTCCATGTGACAACGGTAGTGTAATTTATGAGAATTGCTTTTCCTTTGGAGAAGCACTGATGTCTCTTGGAGTGATGTGCTATGGTATCTTCAGCTAAATTTAGAATAGTTCATATATATCATGTATATATTAAAATAATATATCATATATATAATTATGTATATATAATATATACCAATATATAACCTAGACATCAAATTGAAAAGCAGAGACATTACTCTGCCAACAAAGATCCATCTAGTCAAGGCTATGGTTTTTCCAGTGGTCATGTATGGATGTGAGAGTTGGACTGTGAAGAAGGCTGAGCGCCGAAGAATTGATGCTTTTGAACTGTGGTGTTGGAGAAGACTCTTGAGAGTCCCTTGGACTGCAAGGAGATCCAACCAGTCCATTCTGAAGGAGATCAGCCCTGGGATTTCTTTGGAAGGAATGATGCTAAAGCTGAGACTCCAGTACTTCGGCCACCTCATGCGAAGAGTTGACTCATTGGAAAAGACTCTGATGCTGGGAGGGATTGGGGGCAGGAGGAGAAGGGGACGACAGAGGATGAGATGGCTGGATGGCATCACTGACTCGATGGACGTGAGTCTGAGTGAACTCCGGGAGTTGGTGATGGACAGGGAGGCCTGGCATGCTGCGATTCATGGGGTCACAAAGAGTCGGACACAACTGAGTGACTGAACTAAACTGAACTGAACTGAGCAACTGAACTGAATGTATAATATAATATATAATGTGTATAATATTATGTACATGGTTTATATGTAAAATTCATATATGAGGTATACATTATATGCATACAATGCACATATAATTTTTTTACTACATATATATGGCAAAGTATTCACAATTCTTTCACTGAGGTGATGGGTATATGAGGATCTGTGGTATTATTCTTCCCATTTTTCTTTGTTTTTGAAATTTTCCATTAAGAAAAGCTGGAAAAACTGTAAAAGCAAAGTAACAATGTAAACGGACAGTGTGATGAGGGATGTTCATACCTTGCAGGGTAGTACTTGGTAGCATTCTTGCTGCTATATTAATATTGGGTGCTGCATGCCCATGGAACTCAGTGTCATGAGAAGGCTCAGTTGTCCAAGTACTTTCCCTACTCAAACAATTGTTAAACCATTTTACAGGGCATTATGCAGTTGTTGGGAGAAGGCAATGGCACCCCGGTCCAGTACTCTTGCCTGGAAAATCCCATGGATGGAGGAGCCTGGTGGGCTGCAGTCCATGGGGTTGCTAAGAGTCAGACACGACTGAGCGACTTCACTTTCACTTTTCACTTTCATGCATTGGAGAAGGAAATGCCAACCCACTCCAGTGTTCTTGCCTGGAGAATCCCTGGGACGGGGGAGCCTGGTGGGCTTCCGTCTATGGGGTTGCACAGAGTCGGACACGACTGAAGCGACTTAGCAGCAGCAGCAGCAGTTGTTTGGCTTTCTCTTGACCTGATGCTCACAGTGATGTATCAAATCTTTTCCATTTACCATGAGATACAGTCCTTGGTGACAGGATGACCCTAAATGGGAACACAGCTTCCAGCCTGCTGTGGCTGAAAGGCATAAGTGACCAGGTGGCATGCAGGTAATACTGGCACCAACACAGGTGGCTTGCCCAATGGACCTCATTCCATCAACATACTCATTACAGCACGGGGTCAGTTTGAATACTCACTTTCCCCAATTCCCTGTTGGTGAGCACGACATGTAACTCAGTTCTGGCCAATGGGATGAAAGTAAAATGATTCACTGGGTGGGGATTCTGGATAACATTTGCACAAGGGATATACGGGGTTGGGGGGAGCATGCGGCCTTTACTGTTTGCTCTTCCCATTGTCCCCAGCTAAAACTGGAGCTGTAACAGCCAGGATATACTGATGCTCAATGTATAGATTATCACATGTGCCATGATGTAGACACAAAGGTTTTTAACAAAATATTAGCAAATAGAACTCAGCAATATATACAAAGAATTATACACCATGATCAACTGTAATTTGTTCCAAGGGTGCAAAACTGGCTCAATATAAAGAAAAAAAGTCAATCAACAGTCTTAATCACATTAATAACCTAAAGGAGAGAAAGTACATGATTGTATCAATTAAAGTAGAAAAAGCCATTTGACAAAATTCAACATCCATTCACAATTTAAAAAAAAAAAACCCTTTAAGAAAACTAGGAATAGAGGAAACTTCCTTAATTTGATAAAGAACATCTAAAAGAAACCTACAACTACCATCATACTTAATCAGTTCAGTTCAGTTCAGTTGCTCAGTCGAGTCCAACTCTTTGCAACCCCATGAACCACAGCATACCAGGCCTCCCGGTCCATCACCAACTCCTGGAGGCCACCCAAACCCATGTCCACTGAGTCAGTGATGCCATCCAACCATCTCATCCTCTGTCTGTCGTCCCCTTCTCCTCCTGCCCTCAATCTTTCCCAGCATCAGGGTCTTTTCAAATGAGTCAGCTCTTTGCATTAAGTGGCCAAAGTATTGGAGTTTCATCTTCAACATCAGTCCTTCAGGTGAACACCCAGGACTGATCTCCTTTAGGATGGTCTGGTTGGATCTCCTTGCAGTCCAAGGGACTCTCAAGAGTCTTCTCCAACACCACAGTTCAAAAGCATCAATTATTCTTCTTCTTTTTTTTTTTTTTTACTTTACAATATTGTATTGGTTTTGTCATACATCAACGTGAATCCGCCACGGGTGTACACGTGTTCCCCATCCTGAACCCCCTTCCCTCCTCCCTCCACGTACCATCCCTCTGGGTCATCCCAGTGCACCAGCCCCAAGCATCCTGGATCCTGCATCGAACCTGGACTGGCGATTCATTTCATATATGATATTATACATGTTTCAATGCCTTTCTCCCAAATCATCCCACCCTCTCCCTCTCCCACAGAGTCCAAAAGACTGTTCTATACATCTGTGTCTCTTTTGCTGTCTTGCATACAGGGTTATTGTTACCATCTTTCTAAATTCCATGTATATGCATTAGTATACTGTATTGGTGTTTTTCTTTTTGGTTTTTTTTTTGGTGTTTTTCTTTCTGGCTTACTTCACTCTGTAATCGGCTCCAGTTTCATCCACCTCATTAGAACTGATTCAAATGTATTCTTTTTAATGGCTGAGTAATACTCCATTGTATATATGTACCACAGCTTTCTTATCCATTCATCTGCTGATGGGCATCTAGGTTGCTTCCATGTCCTGGCTATTATAAACAGTGCTGCGATGAACATTGGGGTACATGTGTCTCTTTCAATTCTGGTTTCCTCAGTGTATATGCCCAGCAGTGGGATTGCTGGGTCATAAGGCAGTTGTATTTCCGGTCAAAAGCATCAGTTCTTCAGCACTCAGCTTTCTTTATAGTCCAACTCTCACATCCATACACGACCACTGAAAAAACCATAGCCTTGACTAGACCTTTGTTGGCAAAGTAACATCTCTGCTTTTGAATATGCTGTCTAGGTTGGTCATAACTTTCCTTTCAAGGAGTAAGCGTCTTTTAATTTCATGGCTGCAATCACCATCTGCAGTGATTTTGGAGCCCAAAAAATAAAGTCTGATCCTGTTTCCACTGTTTCCCCATCTATTTCCCATGAAGTGATGGGACCAGATACCAAGAAATGATTCTTAGTTTTCTGAATGTGGAGCTTTAAGCCAACTTTTTCACTCTCCACTTTCACTTTCATCAAGAGGCTCTTTAGTTCTTCTTCACTTTCTGCCATAAGGGTGGTGTCATCTGCATATCTGAGGTTATTGATATTTCTCCCAGCAATCTTGATTCCAGCTTGTGCTTCCTCCAGCCCAGCGTTTCTCATGATGTAACCAAAGTTACATAAGCAGGGTGACAATATACAGGCTTGACATACTCTTTTTCCTATTTGGAACCAGTCTGTTGTTCCATGTCCAGTTCTAACTGTTGCTTCCTGACCTGCATATAGGTTTCTCAAGAGGCAGGTCAGGTGGTCTGGTATTCCTATCTCTTTCAGAATTTTCCAGTTTATTGTGATCCACACAGTCAAAGGCTTTGGCATAGTCAATAAAGCAGAAATAGATGTCTTTCTGGAACTCTCTTGGTTTTCCATGATCCAGCGGATGTTGGCAATTTGATCCCTGGTTCCTCTGCCTTTTCTAAAACCAGCTTGAACACCTGGAAGTTCACGGTTCACGTATTTATGAAGCCTGGCTTGGAGAATTTTGAGCAGTACTTTACTAGCGTGTGAGATGAGTGCAATTGTGCGGTAGTTTGAGCATTCTTTGGCATTGCCTTTCTTTGGGATTGGAGTGAAAACTGACCTTTTCCAGTCCTGTGGCCACCTCTTCTTAATATCTTCTGTTTCTATTAGGTCCATATCATTTCTGCCCTTTTTTGAGTCTATCTTTGCATGAAATGTTCCCTTAATATCTCTAATTTTCTTGAAGAGATCTCTAGTCTTTCCCAGTCTGTTATTTTCCTGTATTTCTTTGCATTGATCACCGAGGAAGGCTTTCTTATCTCTCCTTAATGGTGAAAGACTAAAGCTTTCCTCCTAGCCTTAGGATATAAGGAACAAGTCAAGGATGTCCACCTTCACCACTGTTGCTCAGCATAGTACTGGAAGATCTAGCCAAGGCAACATTTCAAAAAAAAAAAAAAAGACCAAGGTATTCACTGTGCTGGAGTAATAGGATATCAATAGCAATCCAACAGTTCACAGTTTTTGCAAAAAGTAACTTAAAATGGATTGTAGATTTCAACATAAAGCTATCACTTTTTAGAAGATGATATAGGGGGGTATCTTTGAGACTAAGGGTTTGGTGAAGAGTACTTAAATATAACACCAAAAACGTAATTTCTGAAAGAAAAAAAAGGATAAATTTAACTTCAAAATTGAAAGTCTTTGTTAAGGGACTTTCTTGGTGATCCCGTAGTTTAGAATCTGCCTTTGAATTCAGGGGGCTGGAGTTCAATCCCTGGTCAGGGAACTAAGATCACACGTGCGTGTGTGTGCTAAGTCGATATAGTCAGGTGACTCTTTGCAACCCTGTGGATGGTAGCCCACCAGGCTCCTCTGTCCGTGGAATTCTCCAAAAATCCTGGAGTGGGCTGCCATGCCCTTCTGCAGTGGATCTTCCTGACCCAGGGATCGAACCTGCATCTCTTATGCCTCCTGCATTGCAGGCGGGTTCTCTACCACGAGTGCCACCTGGGAAGCCCTAAGATCTCACACGCACAGCTAGGCTTGTGCACTACAGCTACTGGACTGGTGCATCTAGAGCCTGAGCGCCACAACTAGAGGGAAGCCCACACACTACAATCAGAGAAGCCTGTGCACCACAGCGAAAATCCTGAGAGCTGCAACTAAGCCCTGACACAGCCAGATAATTAAATATGGAAGACTTAAAAAAAAAACCTGTTAAATGGATAAAAAGACAAACTATGGACTGTGAGAAAATATTTACTGACCACATGTCCGACAACGGACAGTTATCTAGAATATATAAAAAGCTCTCAAAATTCAACAGTATAAAAATAAGCAATCTGATTAGAAAACAGGTAGAAGATGTTAAGAGATGTTTCACTGAAGAGGATATACAGATGGTTGAGAAGCACTGCAAAGATGTTAACACGTTTAGCCATCAGGCAGATGCAAATGAAGACTATGATGAGCTATTTAGTTAGTTAGTTCAGTTGCTCAGTTGTGTCTGACTCTTTGCAACCTCCATGGACTGCAGACTTCCCTGTCCATCACCAACTTCCGAAGCTTGTTCAAAGTCATGTTCATAGAGTCGGTGATGCCATCCAACCATCTCATCCTCTGTCGTCCCCTTGTCTTCCTGCCTTCAGTCTTTCTCAGCATCAGGGTCTTTTCCAAAGAGTCAGTTCTTCCCATCAGCTGGCCAAAGTATTGGAGCTTTTAGTATACTCCAATCAGAATGTCTAAAATGAAAAAATAGGACTTTCCTGGTGGTACAGTAGATAAGAATCCATCTGCCAATACAGGGGACGCGAGTTTGATCCCTGGTCTGGAAAGATCCCACATACGGCAGAGCAACTAAGCTCATGTGCCACAACTACTGAGTCTGCCAACTTCGAGTCCACGCTCTGCCACGAGACAGGCCACCGCAGCGAGAAGCCCATGCACCGGAATTAGAGAGTAGCGCCCACTCTCCACAACTGAAAAAGCCTGCACACAACAGGGAAGACCCAGTGCGGCTAAAAATAAAATAATTAATTAACTTTTAAAAAAGAAAAATAATGATAACACCAAATGCTGGCAAAGGTGCAGAAAGCCTTGATCTTGCATACTTTGTTGGTGGGCAGGTACAATGGAACAGCCACTCTGGAAAATGGTTTGGTGGTTTTTAAAAAAACACAAATATTCTTATCATATGACCTGTCAATTGCATCCCTAGGTATCAACACTTTGGGATAAATACCAGAGAAATAAAATTTATGTTCATGCAAAAACATGTACACAATTGTTCATAGCAGCTTTATTTGGAGTCGTCACAAACTGGAGTCCAAACTCCAGTTTGGACTGGAGGGATATCCACAAACCCAGATATCCCTTAATAAGAGAAAGGCCAAGAGAGGTGTGGTATGTCCATCCATGTCATGGAATACTCCTTGGTAACACCACAGAATGATGGAGGTAATAAGCCCATCTCAACACATCACGTCCTCTGCAATTCCATTTATATAACATTCTTGAAATGACAATATCATGAAACTGGAGAATGGTTAGTGATTGCCAGAGCGGAGGAATGTGATGCGAGGGCGTGATCAGGATGGGACAGAATCAGGGAGGGCTCTGAGGGCTGGAATCGTCCTGCATCTTGCCCTTGGTCACTGTGAATCTGCGTGTGTGATGCAGTGGCAGAGAGCTGTACCCTTATATGCAGACTCTTGAGAGTCTCTTGGAGATCAAACCAGTCAGTTCTAAAGGAAATCAGGCCTGAATATTCATTGGAAGTACTGATGGTGAAGCTGAAGCTCCAATACTTTGGCCACCTGATGTGAAGAACTGACTCGTTGTAAAAGACCCTGATGCTGGGAAAGATTGAAGGCAGGAGGAGAAGGGGATGACAGAGGATGAGATGGTTGGATGGCATCACTGACTTGATGGGCATGAGCTTGAACAAGCTCTGGGAGTTGGTGATGGACAGGGAAGCCTGGTGTGCTGCAGTCCACGGGGTCGCAAAGAGTTGGACACAACTGAGCGACTCAACTGAACTGAACTGATACACATGTATTGGACCAAAGGCACATTCCTGGTTTTATAGTGGATCACAGTTAGATATCACTGGGGGGAAACGGGGTGAAGGGTACATGGGATCTCAGCTACTTTGTCACTTTCTGTGAAGTTGTTCTTATTTCAAAATTAAAATTAAAGAGTAACGGCCTAGGGGCTTCCCTGATGGTTCAGTGGTGAAGAATCTGCTTGTCAATGGAGGAAAACAGGGGTTTAATCCCTGGTCTGGGAAGATCCCACAGCTGTGGAACAGCTAAAGCCATGGGCCACAACTACCGAGCCTGTGCTCTAGGGCCTGGGGGCTGCAAGTCCTGAGCCCACGTGCTGCAACTTCTGAAGCCTGCACATCCTGGATCTCCTGCTCCGCAACAAGAGAAGCCTGAGGACCACAGCTAGAGAGTAATCCCCCTTCACCACAACTAGAGAAAAGAACACGCAGCAATGAAGACCCAGCACAGCCAAAAATAAATAGGTAAATTTAAGAAATGTTTTTTTGAAAAAGGGTAGTGACCTATATGGAAAACAAATCTCAAACACAGCTGACATATATATATATATATATATGTGTGTGTGTGTATATATACATGTATGCATATTACTGATTCACTCTGCTGTATAAACCTGAAACTAACACATACTGTAAAGCAAAAGTATACTCTGATAAAAAAATTTTTTTAATTAAGGAAAAAAAATAAAAGTAAAGAAAAAATGATGGCAAAATAAAAACTTCGGAAAAAAGTTGTTAGGATGGAACGTATTAGGGCCCACGACCTCCAGGGGAGGGTCATGGAGAGGGAGTGGCGGGGCTGGGATGGAGTCTCACTGGGCGCAGGCGCAGTGTGGTTGCCTGGCGGGCGCACTGATGCAGTCAAGCGTGCTCGCTCCAGGGGAGAGTGCCGTCTTGACAGAAGAGTCTGGGTAATATCACACCCTGTCCTCTGCCTCCCACTCTCCTCTGCTTCTCCCAAGCACTGAGTACACCAGAGCTGTTGGACACGGTGATGAATAAGACGGAGGCCTCCTCCTCAGAGGGGCCGACTACAGCGTGGAAGAAGAGCTATGGAGCATCAGAATGCAGATACTGGCCCAGCTGGCAGACCTGGGGAGGTGTCCTGAGAGGCAGGAGTCTTGAATTGGCTCTAGAACGATGAGCTGGAACCAGTGAGGCAAAGAAAGGATTGCTGGTTAGAAAGGACAGCTGGGGCCGAGCCCTGGAGGTGAGAGTTGGTGGAAAGGGCTGGGCATGCAGGAAAAGAAGGTGTGGAGGCAGGTGGCGGCTGAGCCTCTGGGGAGCTGTGTATTAATCTAAGGGATTTGCAATTTATTCTGCAGTCTCTGGGGAGGCAGTAAAGGACAGGAGAATGGCACGATCTTATGAATAATTCAGAAACAATCTCCCTGGGCAGTGGAGAGGGCAGCTTGGAGGGCAGAAAGGCCAAGCCAGAGGACAGTGCAGGTGAAACGTGGGGACCCTGGAGGAGGGCAGGCTATGGGCACCAGGTTGAGGGGTCAAAGGGAGACAGACCTGGGGGGCTGCGTAGATGCAACGTAGATACCGTGGTTCCAGAGCCCAGGCCAGGCCCCCTCCAAGAATGTCTGGAACTCAGCTTCCTCAGGTCTGCCAAATTGTCCCCGCCTGGACCCTGGGGCAGGGTGGACCCAGCCCTGGGCTACCTCATAGCCTCCTCTGAGCTGCTGGGCCAGGAGGCTGCTCACTGCTTGGGAATGTCTTAGTCTCTGCAGATGACTTGCACGGGGTCAGGCTTTTAGAGTGGATCCAGCAAGATGCTTGCTGCTGGGACTCGCACTCCCCCACCTCCATGAACTGCAGTGCTTTCAAGGGTGTGTGTACCCTTGTGAGGGTTTCTTTCCCACCTGTAGCAATTTTGGCAACAGTGCTTTATAATGTCACAGATGACCATCTCCTGTGGGTACTTTATAGGGTGTTGTTCATCTCCTTCCAGACTGAAGACTCCTTGTGGGCAGGGACGTGTGGGCAGGATTCTGTGTGAACCCCCAGCAACCAGGGCCTGCTGGCTCCATGTTGGCTGAGCACTGACTGGAGATTTCACTGCTTGGGAGGCTGAACTCGCTCTCAGCAGCCTTTGTCTCTGCACTTAGAGGTAGGCTGTACTGGGGCCGTATTAGGCTATAAAAAACACCTCCCCGCTTCATGTTTACAATGGGGCTCATGTAAACTGTATTATATGTGTGTGTGTGTGTGTGTGTGCACACAGGATACTATTTGGAACGCCAACCATTGCTTCTTTCATCAACAATTTCTGTTACCCGTTACCTTCCCTGGTTCAAATGGGTGAGTTTTCATCGCCTTAAGGAATGGATCAAATTTTTGGCTTTTGACTTTTACTAAAAAATTTTTTTATTTTGTTGAAGTGTAGTTGATTTACAAATATCATGTTAATTTCTGTCGTATTAATGGCACGAAGTGATTCAGTTATACATATAGATTCTTTTTCACGTTCTTTTCCATTATGGTTTATCACAGGATACTGAATACAGTTCGCCGTGCAATGCGGCAGGACCTTGCTGTTTAGTATTCTCTATATAATAGCTTCCATCTGCTGATTCCAAACTCCCAGCCCATCCTTCCACCCCTTGACAACCACAAGCCTGTTCTCTCTGTCTGTGAGTCTGTTTCTGTGTCATGGATAAATTCATTTGTGTCACGTCTTAGATTCCATATGGTCTGAGTGATGTATGGTATTTGTGTCTTTTGTTCTCTTATTTCACTTAGTATGATAATCTCCAGGTCCACTGATATTGCTACAAATGGCATTATTTCATTCTTTTTTACGGCTGGCTAGTATTCCATTGCGTATCTTCTTTACCCATTCATCTGTTGATGAACACTTAGGCTGTTGACTTTTGACTTTTAAAAGTCTGTAGTTGCTTTTCCCATCTTGCAAGGTGGCGGGTGAAAAGGCTGAGAAGCCAAATACTAAGGAGAAGAAACCTGAAGCCAAGAAGGCTGATGCTGGCAACAAGGCTAAAAAGGTGGAAAAGGTGAAGAAAGTTAAGAAGGGGAAGCCCCACTGCAGCCGAAATCCTGTCCTGGTCAGAGGAATTGGCAGATATTCCCCATCAGCCATGTACTCCAGAAAGGCCTTGTACAAGAGAAAGTATTCAGCAGCTAAATCCAAGGTTGAAAGGAAAAAGAAGGTTCGTGTTCTTGCTACTGTCACAAAACCAGTTGGTGGAGACAAGAATGGTGGTACCTGAGTGGTCAAACTTCTCAAAATGCCTAGGTGTTACCCTACTGAAGACGTGCCTCGGAAACTGTTGAGTCATGGCAAAAAACCCTTCAGTAAGCGTGTGAGGAAGATGCATGCCAGCTTCACTCCTGAGACCATTCTGATCATCCTCACTGGGCGCCACAGAGGCAAGAGGGTCGTTTTCCTGAAGCAGCTGGGCCGTGGCTTGCTGCCTGTGACGGGCCTCTGTCCCTCAATCGAGTTCCTCTGCGTAGAACACACCAGAAATTTGTCATTGCCACCTCCACCAAAATCGATATCAGTGGTGTGAAAATCCCAGAACATCTCACTGATGCTTACTTCAAGAAGAAGAAGCTGCGTAAACCCAGACACCAGGAGGGCGAGATCTTCGACACAGAGAGAGAGAAAGACGAGATCACAGAGCAGCGCAAGGTTGATCAGAAAGCTGTGGACTCACAAATTCTGCGAAGAATCAAAGCTGTCCCTCAGCTCCAGGGCTACCTCCCCTCTGTGTTTGCTCTCACAAATGGAATTTATCCTCACAAAGTAGTATTCTGAACTTCTTGCAAAGAACCTAATTAAATAACTTGTCATTAAAAAAAAAAAAAAAGTCTGTAGTTAAGTCGCTCAGTTGTGTCCGACTTTTATGACCCTGTGGACTGTAGCCTACCAGACTCCTCCGTCCATGGGATTCTCCAGGCAAGAATACTGGAGTGGGTTGCCATTTCCTTCTCCAGGGGATCTTTCCGACCCAGGGATTGAACCCGGGTCTCCCACATTGCAGGCAGACACTTTAACCTCTGAGCCACCAGGGAAGCCCCTGGACCTGTTCATAAGCCAGTAGGCTTGGAATGGTACCGGACGAATTAGTCTAAAGCAAGCGTTGCTCCTGTCAGATCAGAAAGCTAATCTGAAGGTGAGGTTGTGGAGAATCAGAAGGGAACATGGCTACATCTAGGTTCTGAAAGAGGCCCTGACCCTGCTGCCAGGACCCATCTGCGCAGACAGGGAGACTGACAAAAAGCCATGTTTGGGAGAATCCAAGAGCAGAATACACCTTGTCCAGAGTCCCTCAGCTGTCATGCATAAGGCAGGAGAAACCTGCCTGTCCTGTCTGGGCAGTGGGCCCCAGGGAAGGTTCTCCACGGCCCCATCGTGGAGGGAGAGGCAAAGCAAATCCTTAGGTCTGCCCCAAGAGGTTGCCAAAGCCAGGTATCCTAAAATCCAGTCACCAGAGAAGGGGGCTGCTTCTCTCATGCCCTGGAACAGACACATGATGCAGTTAGGTGGGCACCATAAGGACCCTAGGCTGGAGAGAAGGGAAGGAATGCGATGCTAGGGTGTGGAAGCAGCCAGAGGACACATGTGAGGACCAGAGCTTTGCATATCTGGAGACTTGCCAGGGAACGTGCCAGGGAAAGAAGGGTTGGGAGAGAAGTCTAAAGGATGTTGGTTCTTTCTTGCACATGCAGGACTGTGGATTAAAATCTGTCCCTACTACCTTTGAATGCACATCTTTTCTGCCATTTTTTAATTTAAGAAAGCATTGTTGTGTTTGGGGGGCAGAACCCATTGAATTGGACATTGTCAGATGTTTACTTAGAATGAACAAAAACTATTATTATGTTCTGTGTCCTATTCTGTAAAATATAAAATGCGAGAAACATGATTTCATTGCAAGAGTGACGCTGGCCACCTGCACCCTCTGAATGTGCATCACTGTCTGTCCACCACACCCGTATCCCCAGAGGCCCACCAGTGAGAGCTCGGCCCTGTCCCTGCTGCTTCCACCAGCTCCCGGGGGCCAGGAACCAGGCTGCAGTGGCA
This sequence comes from Bos javanicus, assembly GCF_032452875.1. Taxonomy (NCBI): domain Eukaryota; kingdom Metazoa; phylum Chordata; class Mammalia; order Artiodactyla; family Bovidae; genus Bos; species Bos javanicus. The sequence goes on from NC_083869.1 coordinate 5,434,466, forward strand.
GAAGCTGGCTTTAGAAGCAATACAGATCAGGAGGAAATAAATCAATTACACACAGTCAAAGACGTATAACCATAAGCAAATGCAACGTACTTAATGAAGCAAATGTCAGTAAGAGAAAGAGAGGAGGTGACAAGGGCGGGGCATATGTTGAAAGTCAAAAAGGTAGAGGACTTTGAATAAATGCTGCCTGTCCACCGATGAGCCATCAGCTCCAGGTAGGTCTCTGCCCTTCGGTGCTAAGCACCTTTCCTGAACTTGGGGATAGGGGGACGGTGCCCAGGGCCAACTGCAGTGGCCACATCCCGGTTATCTATGCTGAGTGACTGATCTGTACTCTGCTGATGGAGGGCATTGGAGGTCAGAGCTCCTTAAATCTAGTCTCAGGAACCTCAGTTGGAGGCCATGGTTCTCAGCCTGGGCATCAGGTCCACTCAAAGGCAACCACAATTTCATTCAGGTGTTGTCACTTCTCAATTTGGTGTCTGAACAAGAAATGATTCTTCCCTCCAAAGAACATAACCTCTTCTAGCTCTGGTCGGCACCAGGACCAGGAGGAGCACACTGGATGCTAACTGTGTTAGTGAAGAGTTGGGTCCCAGAGAGCCTTTCATTCACTATCACAGAAAGACATTTTTAGGGGTAGGTGCCCAGGTGGCACTAGTGGTATAGAACCTGCCTGCCAGTGCAGGAAACATAAGAGACACAGGTTGGATCCCTGGGCTGGGAAAATTATTTGGAGGAGGGCATGGCAACCCAGTCCAGTATTCTTGCCTGGAGAATCCCATGGACAGAGGAGCCTGGCAGGCTACAGTCCATGGGGTTGCAAAGAATCAGACATGACTTAAGTGACTTAGCACGCATGCATGCTAGGTGTGTGGGGAAGGCAAGCACAGGATTCTGGGGAGTTTGGAGGTGAGTCACTTAAACTTGCCTGGGTTCAATGGGTGGAAGAAGGCTCCCTGGAGGAGGTGTGACATATGAGCTGGTACTGAAGGGTGAAGAGGGGTTGTCAGGTAGCCAGGTGAGAAAACGAGGGCAGCAGTGTTGAGTCTGTGGGTACCAGTCCTCAGGAAGGACACATTCAGAGACCCAGTGCATGTTGGAGCCTGCATGGGCGTAGTTGGGATGAGCTGGGCAACTGCTCTCCATGCAGGTGTTTGCATCCAGGACTCACAGGGTGAACCACGCAGCTGTGCCCACAATTAGCTTTCAGGCATAAACGATGAACCTGAGTAGAAGAAGAGGTAGGAGGAAAAGAAAGGAAGAAAAAGAAGAATTTGCCATGAGAAATGGAGGAGAAATCTGACACAAGGGAAGAAATGGTTCTGGGGAGAGTTCCAGATGCTTCACGTCCTCACGAACGTTTGGTGTTGTCAGTCGTTTTAGTTTTAGCCATTTTGGGGAGTGTGTAGTGTTAGCTTATTATGGTGTTAATTTGCATTTCCCAGAGGAACCAGAGATCAAATTGCCAACATCTGCTGGATCATGGAAAAAGCAAGAGAGTTCCAGAAAAACATCGATTTCTGCTTTATTGACAATGCCAAAGCCTTAGACTGTGTGGATCACAATAAACTGTGGAAAATTCTGAAAGAGATGGGAGTACCAGACTACCTGAGCTGCCTCTTGAGAAACGTATATGCAGGTCAGGAAGCAACAGTTGGAACTGGACATGGAAAAACAGACTGGTTCCAAATTGTGAAAGGAGTACGTCAAGGCTGTATATTGTCACTCTGCTCGTTTAACTTCTATTCAGAGTACATCATGAGAAATGCTGGGCTGGAAAAAGCACAAGCTGGAATCAAGATTGCTGGCAGAAATATCAATAACCTCAGATATGCAGATGACACCACCTTTATGGCAGAAAGTGAAGAGGAACTCAAAAGCCTCTTGATGAAAGTGAAAGTGGAGAGTGAAAAAGTTGGCTTAAAGCTCAACATTCAGAAAATGAAGAATCATTTCTTGGCATCTGGTCCCATCACTTCATGGGAAATAGATGGGGAAACAGTGGAAACAGGGTCAGACTTTATTTTGGGGGCTCCAAAATCACTGCAGATGGTGATTGCAGCCATGAAATTAAAAGACGCTTACTCCTTGGAAGGAAAGTTATGACCAACCTAGACAGCATATTCAAAAGCAGAGATGTTACTTTGCCAACAAAGGTTAGTCTAGTCAAGGTTATGGTTTTTCCAGTGGTCGTGTATGGATGTGAGAGTTGGTCTGTGAAGAAAGCTGAGCTCCAAAGAATTGATAGTTTTGAACTGTGGTGTTGGAGAAGACTCTTGAGAGTCCCTTGGACTGCAAGGAGATCCAACCAGTCCATTCTGAAGGAGATCAGCCCTGGGATTTCTTTGGAAGGAATGATGCTAAAGCTGAAACTCCAGTACTTTGGCCACCTCATGGGAAGAGTTGACTCATTGGAAAAGACTCTGATGCTGGGAGGGATTGGGGGCAGGAGGAGAAGGGGACGACAGAGGATGAGATGGCTGGATGGCATCACTGACTCAATGGACGTGAGTCTGAGTGAACTCTGGGAGTTGGTGATGGACAGGGAGGCCTGGCGTGCTGCGATTCATGGGGTCCAAAGAGTCGGACACGACTGAGCGACTGAACTGAACTGAACTGAAAGACGAATGCAGGCTTCCCTGGTGGCTCAAACAGTAAAGAATCCACCTGCAATGCAGGAGACCTGGGTTCGATCCCTGGGTTGGGAAGACCCCCTGGAGGAGGGCATGGCAACCCACTCCAGCATTGTTGCCTGGAGAATCCCCATGGACAGAGGAGCCTAGTGGGCTATAGTCTGTGGGGTTGCAAAGAGTCAGACATGACTGAGCAATGAAGCATGGCCCACAGTAAAGACTAATGAGGTTTAGCATCTTCTCTTGTGCCCACTGCCACCTTCTTTGGCCAAAGATTTCTTCAAATCATTTGCCCTTTTTTCTATGGTTTTTTTTTTTTTTTTTTAATATAAAATGGATTGTTTGCCTTCTTGTCATTGAGTTACAATAATTATTTATATATTCTGGATCCAAGTCCTTTGTTAGATATATGTATCATGAGTAGCTTTATCGGAGAAGATTACTTCTTCATTTTCATAATGGTATCTTTAGAAGAAAAGACTTTTTAAATTTTGAAGAAATTCTATTTATCAGTTTTTAATGGTAGCTTAATATTCAAAATATACCACAATTTTAGAAATTAACTTATTTAATCAACCCACATTTGGACATTTAGGCTGGTTCTAACTTTTCACTGTTTTTCTTATAAGGAATGTCATTATATGTATAACTGTTCCAAGGGTAGTGCGGATGCATTTTACAGCGCCAGCTTCTGTAAGGGTTTTGTTACACACTACTGAAGGGTTCCTAGTATGCTGTCAGTGAAGCCCAGTTTCAAGGAACTGTCCAGTCTTCTTAGTATTCTTTCCCATAGCATGCTAGTTTGTTTATCGATAAATGAATCTTTAGAAATGCTTGAAAACATACATGTGCAATCTCGTCATAACACTTTGTCTAGTAAAACATTTTCCCACTAAAGACAATTATAAAAAATTTCCAATAAATATTTCCAAAGCCCAGTATCTTACTTCTAAAGGAACTCAGCCATGATTCACTGAAGTATTGCTGGGCCAAGGGCTGTTTGCTTTTCTGCACCTCGCTTACCCATCTGTAAAGCTGGCAAAAGTCAGCCTACTGCGTGTCACTAGCAAAGAGGGCCCCAAACCAGAGCCCCTGTTCCTGACCCTCAGGACAGTATGTCATGACTGTAACCACTGGCCGAGGCCGCTAAGTCTTGGCCAGGGACAGCTAGGTTACCTCTAATCCTCAGCAGCAACCTTGCCTCTTGCTATGTTTGTTTCATTTATTCATTTAAAAATTTTTTATTATTTATTTGGCTGTGCTGGGTCTTAGTTGCAGCATGCAAGATCTTTAGCTGTGGCATGTGGGACCTAGTTAATTGGACCTGGGCCTCCTGCATCGGGAGCATGGGGTCTTAGCCTCTGGACCCCCAGGGAAGTCCCTATTGCTTCATTTCAAAGGAGCAAGCTCAAGGTCAGTCACACCACTAATAGGAACAGAGCTGGGTCTTCTGGCCCTGAAGCCTATGCTGTTTGCCATCATCTTCTTGGTCTCTTTATTACCTTCAGCCACACCAAAGGCCACAGGCGGTCAATGAAAGTGTCAAGATACTGGGGAGGAACACAAGGAAGTCAGTTATCTTAACATTTTTTTTCTCTTGAAGACTTCATTTGCCTATGGCCAAAGGGAGTGAGCATTTTTGCTGGAAGTCTTGAAGAGATCCTGGGGTTGGTGGGTAGTGAGCATTTTTGCTGGAAGTCTTGAAGAGATCCTGAGGTTGGTGGGTGGCTTGGTGACTGGCCTGCTCCCCAACCCCTCCTGCAGGCCCTGGTCGGACCGGATGAAGACTGGAGCTGACCATCTGGGTCAGTAGGTTTGGAAGTCAGGATGTGGAGCCTGAAGACAGCTCTCCTTTCAGAAGGTCCCCTGGAGGGCTGCCCTCCCATCTGTGTAAAAGTCCCCTGCAAGATCCATCCATTCTCCTACGCCTGTCCACCATCCGGGAAGGGACATTTGTAGAGAAGGGAGGAATGAAAGGGCATCAGCACTGAGGACCAGCATGTGAATGGCATGTCCTTAGCCTCTTGCCACCTGTATTCTGAGTGTCTACCCTGTAACTTGGGCTTCCCTTGTGGCTCAGCTGGTAAAGAATCCGCCTGTGGAGTGGGAGACCTGGATTTGCCGCCTGGGTTGGGAAGATCCCCTGGAGAAGGGAAAGGCTACCCACTCCAGTACTCTGGTCTGGAGAGTTCTGTGGATTGTATAGTCCATGGGGTCGAAAAGAGTTGGACATGACTGAGCGACTTTCACTTTCACTTTCACTTTCACTTTCACCCTGTAACAAGGAACTTGGATGTCCCAATTTGCCCAGGACAGTCCTGGTTTAGGCCTAATGTCATTTAGGCTGGTGTCATTATTTTTTTCCCCCACTTTCACTCAAAACTATACGAGTTTGGACATTTCATCTTAAGTCAGATGAACCAGGTAGAGTTGCTCAAAGGAAACTCTACATCGAGGATACTTATAGCATTAGGGACTCATCGGGTTGTCTCTCAGAAGGATATCATTTTGATAACAATATATCAGTCATGACAGTTCCAGGTGCCTTCACGTTGGCTTTAGCAGGAAAAAAGTGCATTGGTTTGTTCAGCTGGACAGTGGGAGGTTGGGAGTGGGCAGGATTGAGCCAGGCACTCCAGCAATATTGGTATATCTGCCTCTCTGTCTCTGCTTCTCTGTCTCCATCTCTCCAGCTCTCAACTCTTGACTTTATTTTCTAGTCTGGCTCTTTCCCACGGTGAGCAAGCTGGCTTCTGGAAGCTCCATGCTCATACCTCGTGTCTTCTTAGCAACACCAGCAGAAAGAGGAACTTCTGTGTCTTACAGGGATACACACCTCTGAGGCCAGGGAAGACTCCTACTGGCTCTGCTGGGCTCATGTGCTCGTGTCTGAGCCAATCGTGTGGCCTGGGTGAATGGCCCACCTGGAGTATGTACTCATCCTGGTACAAGGGACAAGACAGCATCAGATCAGTTCAGTCGCTCAATCGTGTCCGACTGTCTTCGACCCCATGAATCACAGCACGCCAGGCCTCCCTGTCCATCACCGTCTCCCGGAGTTCACTCAGACTCATGTCCATCGAGTCAGTGATGCCACCCAGCCATCTTGTCCTCTGTCGTCCCCTTTTCCTCCTGCCCTCAATCCCACCCAGCATCAGAGTCTTTTCCAATGAGTCAACTCTTCGCATGAGGTGGCCGAAGTACTGGAGTCTCAGCTTTAGCATCATTCCTTCCAAAGAAATCCCAGGGCTGATCTCTTTCCGAATGGACTGGTTGGATCTCCTTGCAGTCCAAGGGACTCTCAAGAGTCTTCTCCAACACCACAGTTCAAAAGCATCAATTCTTCGGTGCTCAGCCTTCTTCACCGACCAACTCTCACATCCATACATGACCACTGGAAAAACCATAGCCTTGACTAGACGGACCTTTGTTGGCAAAGTAATGTCTCTGCTTTTCAATTTGCTATCTAAGTTGGTCATAACTTTCCTTCCAAGGAGTAAGCGTCTTTTAATTTCATGGCTGCAGTCACCATCTGCAGTGATTTTCTAGCCCAAAAAACAGCAGCATCAAGCCACACCAAAGGAGGAAGGACGTCCTAAGGACAAAGGGCAGTAGCCAGGCAGAGTAAATTTACAGCATCTGCTAGTCACTACATAGAATCACCATTTACAGAGTCACTTCTCACACTCCAGGGGCTTTATATCTATTGTTCTCTACTTCTACAATAATCTAAAGAGTGTTATATACCCCCCATAATGCAGATGATGCTGGAACAGTGTATATGACACACCCAAGTGGTGAACCGAGGAGCTGACCTCCGACTCCAGGTCTGACTAGCCCTCCCACCACATCTTGGTCACATTTTATATGTGAGAAGGACTGAGGATAATTTGAGTCAGGGGGCCCTTCTTGGACACCATGTCACATATATGCTGCCCAGAAATAATGCTTCTGGAAATACATATCCCCTCTGGTTCTGCCCGTAGACTCTTCTGCATGCTCCCTGTCTCTCTAAAAGATGAAGCTTGCTGTTCCAGGAAGAAGGAAGAAGATGTTTTGTTCCCAGTTCTGAAGAAGGCCAGGTGCCAGGTGACCCCAGCACAGGACCCAGCAACCCTGTGCCTTCAGGCGAAGCTGTCTTCTCCAGGTCTCCACCTGAAAGAGAACAGCAAAAAGTCCTACTGCTGTTGAACACAGCATTACTGTGACGGTCAAATGAGTGTAAGCAACAAGTCTTGCTTTGTAAGACAGAACGATGCTGGTGATGACGGCAGACACAGTGCCAGCTCAGAGCCTCTTACTTGATTTTTTTTTTTAATTTTTTTAATTTTATTTTTAAACTTTACAATATTGTATTAGTTTTGCCAAATATCAAAATGAATCCGCCACAGGTATACCCGCGTTCCCCATCCTGAACCCTCCTCCCTCCTCCCTCCCCTACCCTCCCTCTGGGTCGTCCCAGTGCACCAGCCCCAAGCATCCAGTACCGTGCATCGAACCTGGACTGGCGACTCATTTCATACATGATACTATACATGTTTCAATGCTATTCTCCCAAATCTCCCCACCCTCTCCCTCTCCCACAGAGTCCATAAGACTGATCTATACATCAATGTCTCTTTTGCTGTCTTACACAGGGTTATTGTTCCCATCTTTCTAAATTCCATATATATGCGTTAGTATACTGTATTGGTGTTTTTCTTTCTGGCTTACTTCACTCTGCATAATAGGTTCCAGTTTCATCCATCTCATTAGAACTGATTCAAATGTATTCTTTTTAATGGCTGAGTAATACTCCATTGTGTATATGTACCACAGCTTTCTTATCCATTCATCTGCTGATGGGCATCTAGGTTGCTTCCATGTCCTGGCTATTATAAACAGTGCTGCGATGAATATTGGGGTACACGTGTCTCTTTCCCTTCTGGTTTCCTCAGTGTGTATGCCCAGCAGTGGGATTGCTGGATCATAAGGCAGTTCTATTTCCAGTTTTTTAAGGAATCTCCACACTGTTCTCCATAGTGGCTGTACTAGTTTGCATTCCCACCAACAGTGTAAGAGAGTTCCCTTTTCTCCACACCCTCTCCAGCATTTATTGCTTGTAGACTCTTGGATCGCAGCCATTCTGACTGGCGTGAAATGGTACCTCATAGTGGTTTTGATTTGCATTTCTCTGATAATGAGTGATGTTGAGCATCTTTTCATGTGTTTGTTAGCCATCTGTATGTCTTCTTTGGAGAAATGTCTATTTAGTTCTTTGGCCCATTTTTTGATTGGGTCATTTATTTTTATTGGGTCATTTTCTGTTTGGTTTTCCTTGTGAAATATTTTGCTTCGTGATCTAGCAGGTATGTCATGCCGTGGTAAACAGGGTGGCAAGGCTCGCGCTAAAGCCAAGACTCGCTCTTCGCGTGCTGGGCTCCAGTTTCCCGTGGGCCGCGTGCACTGCCTGCTCCGGAAGGGCAACTACTCCGAGTGTGTCGGGGCCGGCGCACCGGTGTATCTGGCAGCGGTGTTGGAGTACCTGACAGCCGAGATCCTGGAGCTGGCGGGAAATGCGGCCCGGGACAACAAGAAGACCCGCATCATCCCGCGCCACTTGGAGCTGGCCATCCTCAACGATGAAGAGCTCAACAAGCTGCTGGGCCGTGTGACCATCGCTCAGGGTGGTGTGCTGCCCAACATCCAGGCTGTGCTGCTGCCCAAGACTGAGAGCCACCACAAGGCCAAGGGCAAGTAAAGTGTTCACGTTCCCACGGCACTTTTACTTTCAGTTACCCAGGAAAAGTTGATATTGGGTCTTACTTGATTTTTGAAGGATGGAAGGAAAATATCTCGTGGTGCTCTTTTTCTCCAAGGGACAGGAGGACTGACCTTTGCCCCAGCCTGAGTCTTTCATGGTTTAAAAAATAATTTCCCCAGGTATCACCATTCAGACATGCAGACCAGCAGGCATGGAACACACGCCACAACATTGTGGTTTCCCAACCAGGGAACACTGTCCTCATTTCAATTTGTGTTTTTAATAGCATTTCTTCATGATTGTGAAAGTTGCTCATTCATGTCCGATTCTTTGCAACCCTTGAATTCTCCATGCCAGAATACTGGAATGGCTAGCCTTTCCCTTCTTCAGGGGATTTTCCCAACCCAGGGATTGAACTCAGGTCTACCACATTGCAGGCAGATTCTTTACTGACTGAGCCACTAGGGAAGCCAGGAATACTGGAGTGGGTAGCCTATCCTTTCTCCAGCGGATTTTCCTGACCTAGGAATCTAACCAGGGTCTCCTGCATTGCAGGGAGGTAACTCATTTACCGGAGAAGGCAATGGCACCCCACTCCAGTACTTTTGCCTAGAAAATCCCATGGACGGAGGAACCTGGTAGGCTGCAGTTCATGGGGTCGCTAGAGTCGGACACGACTGAGCAACTTCCCTTTCACTTTTCACTTTCATGCATTGGAGAAGGAAATGGCAACCCACTCCAGTGTTCTTGCCTGGAGAATCCCAGGGACGGGGGAGCCTGGTTGGCTGCTGTCTATGGGGTCGCACAGAGTCGGACACGACTGAGGCGACGCAGCAGCAGCAGCTCATTTACCAACTGAGTTATCAGCTACCCCTGATGATTTTGATGATTACAGAAATAGTACATGAACAAAATTTGCAAAATAAAAAAGGAAGAAGAGAGAGAGATAAAAAGACCAAACCCACCCCTTTACCACTCCACCCAGAGATACCAGCCACATTTGAATATCCATTGACACTATACCATTGTACGCATTAATATCCTGCATTATTCTATTAACAACACATTATAGCATTTCCCCATCACAAAAATGCAAGAGTGTTATTGTTTTGGTAAACATTTCATGTTTGGTTATTCTATAGCTTAATCACATCTGGTTAAAGGACTTTGTGCAGAGGCCTGGGGTTGGGTTGTGGCGAGTTGGTGCGGAGCAGGGACTGGGAGACCTGGATGCCGAAAGAACAGAAGGAAAGGCAGACCTGTGACATGCCAGACGCCTGTCTGTCTGTTCCTTTATTCCTGCCTCCGTATTTGAGGGCTTTGCCGGGCAGCAGGCTTCCCTCCCTGTTCTCTTGAAAGTGCTGGTGGTCAACATCACTCCCTCAAAGAGCCTCCCAGCCCTCCCAGCCCCCACCCGGCCCCCACATAGTGAATTCCTGAGGGAGGGGATTCGCTGCATGCACCACTGGGAGAGCTAAGCCCAGAACTGGTGCTCAGTAGGTAGGGGCTTCCCAGGTGGCATTACTGGTAAAGAACCTGCCTGCCAATGCAGGAGATATGAGAGACGCTGGTTCGATCCCTGGGTTGGGAAGATCCCCTGGAGGAGGGCATGGCAATCCACTCCAATATTCTTGCCTGGAGAATCCTATGGACAGAGGAACCTGGTGGGTTATAGCTCATAGGGTCACAAAGAGTCAGATACGACTGAAATGCAAGTCAAGAGACTGGAGGAGTTGGGGAATATGTATATTAGTATCGTAGTAACAAGAACAATAATAATAGCCAATGTACTGTCAATTTTGTACTATTATAATGGGATGGACATCTGTGTAATTAAACTTTGCTAAACTTTTGAGATGTTTCTTATACTTGGGATTCTGGGATTGAAGAGTATTTTGATAATTCTTAATACATATTGCAAGATTGCTTTCCAGAAATCCTGTATCTGTTATATTCTCAGAAGCAGTATGTGTCTGTCTCTCTGGTTTTAAATAACATAATTTAAAAAAATGACTTGCTGATTTGATGAAAATGACATCAGGGATGGTATCTCATTGATTTAAGAAGCAATTTTGTTTTTCTGGTAAGACTGAACTCTTAATACCTATGTATTGATCATTTGAATCTCCATTGTGAACTGTCCTTTTTTACCATTTGCCCATTTATTTGTGAAAATCTTTGTGCTTTTCTTATGAATTGTGAGAGTTTTATTTTCAAAAATATTCCCCTAACTTCTTACGCTTTTTTATGTCAACTTTCTTTTCAAAATGTAAGTAATCTTTTTTCCTGATAGTAAAAACAATGGACTGTCCTGCTAAAAAAATCAGACACTATAGGAAACCATAAAGTAAAAATCCCCTACATTCCTAGCCTTTGGCCTTATAATATCTTGGGAGCATTTCCTTCCAAATTTCATCCTATTTGTCGATGGTACTTTTTGAGGTTTAAAAAAATTGAATTTTTACATACCCCCAAACAAGTATTTTTTATTTCAAAACTTCTTCCAGTGGTTTTGTGCTTAAAAAAGTCTTTCCAAACTAGAGATCAGATCAAAGAATTGTCTTCTTTAAAGATAAAAGTCATATGTGTTTATGAAGGCAACACAGCTTATTATAGACTATTTAGGAAGTTAAGGGGGAAAAGGCTTCCCAGGTGGTGCTAGTGGTAAAGAAACTGCCTGCCAACGCAGGAGACAAAAGAGACATGGGTTCAATCCCTGGGTTGGGAAGATCCCCTGGAGAAGGCAAGGGCAATCCACTCCAGTAATTTTGCCTGGAAAACCCCATGGACAAAGGAGCCTGGTGGGCTACAGTCAGTGGGGTTGCAGAGAGTCAGACATGACTGAAGCGACTTAGCCCACAAAGGGGAAAAAAATCAGCCATAATGCCTTGACCTTAAAATATCTATTTCCTTGTGCATGGTTTGTTCCAGTCTTTGATCATGAGCATTTATATTTATTTTTATGTGGTTGCGAAGGCAGTACATGTGAAATTTCCTATCTTCTCCTTTTCACTCATAATTGTACCTAAGCATTATTTCATGTTGCTACACAGTCTCCTTAATTGTTTAAAATGATTCCCTTAATGGTCTCTGTGGTTGCTTTGCTGTCTAGCTGACCCTATCCTATTGATAACCATTCATGTTGCTTCCAATTTTTCTGTCAACTGACCCAAGTCCAGTGAAGCAGAATCTCCCACTTTCCCTGGGGGCTGACTGTAATCTGATTTGACTTTTGCACATTTTCTCCTTTTGTCAGAGGAGGGCTGGAAGAAATTGCTCTTTAGAGAATGGTTAGAAAAGTGCCATGCATAAAGTTAGGAGGAGAACACCTATGAGGTGAAAGCTGATGAGCATTTAAAAGAAAGCTGCCTGAGAAACTGCACTACTTTGGTTTTGTTTTTGTAATTCAGGAATCAGGCATGAATTTATAATAATAATTTTGACAAAATGCTTTCTGCTCCTGTGTGCTTGGTGCTTTTCCTCGAAAGCAGGTCCATGTTCTAGCTGAGGGCTTTAGTGCACGAGGGTCTAGGTCTGAATCTCTGCTTATCTCTTTGACCTTCAGCAGCTGCAGTTCCTCAGTCTGTCTGCCTGCAAAATAGGAATAAGAATAGGCTGGAACGACTGAGGTGCTGAGCAGTCTTGCAGGAAAAAGTGGAGGAGAAGCCAGGCTCTAGAGAGGAACATGTTCCCAGGGAGCCCAGGAGGAACCTTCTATTGCTGGGTCTCAGTTTCTCTGTGTATGGTGGGCTTGGTGGATGGTCTGCAAAAGCCTTTGCTACTCTTCCTGGAAGCTTGCCAGTGCCCCCTACCCTGGCTCCTGTGGGGTGCTGGACATGTCCAGGCCTCCTCAGCAGGGCTTCCAGGACTCCTCTCTCTACTCAGTTCAGCCTACATCCCTGGGACAGGCACTGGCCTCCCGGGCAACAAAATGCTGTGGCATCCTTCCAAGACCCTGACGTGATTCTGGGGAGCCGTGGGGGTGGGATCAGTAAACCCAATGCATATTTATTAATTTCGAATAAGTGTCATTGGTCTGTTGGCACAGTTGTCAGTGATCGGTTAACCTTCTTTCCTTTGAATAATGACCATTCATTTTTCTTCTAGCACGGAATAGGAGACCAACCACCCAGGATAGAGTGTTTGGAAAGCCTGGGATGTGGAGTCAGAGGTCTGGTTCCAGGCCTCTGTGTCTCACTTGTAAAAGGTGAAAAATAATAGCTCTACTTCATAGGGCTGTTGCCAAGGGGGCACTTAACAGAGTGCCAGGCACTCCTCAGCGCTCAGTACCATTAGGCTGTTGTTATCATAATAATTATCCGCAGATTAGAAGACCCAGCGTCTGGTTAGCAAGGCACTAAGCAAGAGGAACAGTTCCCCGGTGGCGTCCCAAGAACCCCGGTCGAGAAGGGTGAACCTAGAGGCCAAGAGGCTGAGTGTCAAGAAGGAGACCCTCGGTGAGCGCGCTCCTGCGCAGGCTCCCGGATTCCCGGGGCGCTCAGCAATCGCCACCCACTTTATCTTCGGTTTGTGAAAGGACCTTTCTCCTCCATCTGGCCTCTTTTCCTGGGCTGCGGGAGGTATCTACTGGGTTGAAAGAAGGGCTCGCGGCGGCGTCGGACCCGGGGCGGTCGTACTAGTTCCCGCCCCGGGGCGGTGTCAGCGAAGTGTCCTGGGAGTCCGGCCAGCCGCTGCAGCCGCGGCGACGGTGGGCGCCGCTCCCCCACCGCCGGCGGACCGGGTCTGGCCTCCGGGGTGGCCCTTTAAAAGGCAGGGTCTTGTCCGGAGGGGGCGGGCGGGGGGCGCTGACCGCCACCCGAGGCCCGGCCCCTCCTCTCTCCCTCCCCCTCCCTCCATCCGTCCGTCCCTCCCTCGGTCCCCGCGTCGCTCGCTCGCTCGCCGGGCGCACGCTCCGCCTCCACCAGTCGGCTCGGCGGTCTAGTGCGCGGCGTGGAGCGGGAGCCCGGGGCCGGGGCCGGGGGCTGGGAGATCTGCGCCCGCCACCCGGCGAGCCTGAGCCGCAATGGCTGAGATGGGCAGCAAGGGGGTGACGGCGGGGAAGATCGCCAGCAACGTGCAGAAGAAGCTCACTCGGGCGCAGGAGAAGGTGAGCGAGCCCGAGCCCCTGCCCCCGCGCCGTCTGGACACCTGTCCCCTACCCCCGCGCCGGGGGCCGGTCCTCGTCCGCGGCCGGGCGCTGTCACCTCCAGACGAGGGCTGCCGAGGACCTTCGGGGGTCCACAGGCTGCGCCCCGCGGCGCTCTGGGTGTCCCCCCGCGCCCGCGTCCTCCGTCTTTTCACCCCCGGCGGGGGCAGGAGAGGGCGCAGCTGTCTCTTCCCCCTCCCCCCTCTCCTCCACCCGCAGCTCCAGCCGCTTTGTATCTTCGCTGCTTGTCTGCAGGGGAGAGGCGGCCCCGGCTCTCCGGGCGCGAGGTCCAGGCTAACCCCGCCTGGAGGCCGAGGCCGGGAGGCTGGGAGGCGAGGTGGCGCTCCTAGCCCTCCCCGCGGGCGGGGCCGGCGCTAGCCGGGAGGGCGTATGCCCCTTGTCCCTAGAGTCGCTTAGATCCGGGATTCCCGAGACTGTCCCTCCGCTCGCGAGTGCCGGCGCGTCAGCTCCAGGCCTCTGAGCGTCTCCTGCGCCCGCCGTGCCCTCCTCTCCACCCGCCTCTCCACCTTCTGTCCTCGCGGGCTGAGGGAGCGGTCAGGTTTCCTTTCACCAGGGGTGCCCGCGGCCTGGAAGCTCCGGTCCGGCTCCCGCGGGAGGGGAGGGCTGCGGGCCCCTCGGGAAGTGCCCTCGCCAGAGAAGGGGCTTCGCATTTCCGGCGGCCGAGGTGAGGGTGGCGGCTCTGGCTTTGGGAGCCCGCGGCCGGGTGGGGAGCCAGCTGGAGCGGAGAAGGCGCGGCAGGCCGCCGCAGGAAACACGACCCCTCGGCCGGGAGAGCCCCTGGTCGTAGGCTGGGGGATGGAGCCGGGGCTTCCCGTGGCAACCTGACTGTGCAGGAAATGCAGGGTTTGGGGGCGGGGGTCCGCGCGCGCCGGCTTTCCATCCCCAGCCACCTCGGGTTTATTGAATTGGATCGCGCCAGTTGCTGACGCCACTTCCCCTGCCGACTCCGACTCTGAAATCTGAGATCGCAGAATCTGTGATCCTACCAGGGTGGCCCCCCTCAGCGCCCCTCCCGGCCGGGTCTGTCCCCTCTGTCGCCCGACACACGGCCGGGTGGGAACCGGGAGACCGGCCGGCCTTCCCCCGCCTGGCTGTGGCTGTTTATAAACAATGACTTTTGCAGCTGAGACCTGCGGGCTCCCTAAGGATGCAGCCACGTGATCGTCGTGGGTGGGGGGCGGCGGCGGCCGCTGGAGCTTCCCCCGAGCTTCCCTCAGAGTCTGCCTCTCATCCCCGTGGTCCCGGGCTAAGGAGGTGGTGGGTCGTGTAGAGGGAAGGGCCCTCAACCAGACTCCAGATCTGGCCTGCCCCAGCTGTCCTCCTCCCCTCCCCAGGGCGGGCGGAGGGATTAGAGCCCCACAGATAGCTGGCTGGAGGCTGGGACGGCTTCAGTTGCCCAGATTGGGGGTGGGGGGCAGATGCTGCTGCTCTTGCTCCTCCTTCACACCCCCCTCCCCCCATGACTGGCTAATCCGTTTAGGTGCCTGGGTCTAAGCCTGCTTCCTGTACCTAAGGGGCTGAGGAAGATGAATGGGAAGCTGAATGAGGCTGAGACAATTTCCTTGCCCCCATTCCAGTGATGTCCTAGCCCTCCCTTTGCTCTTGCTGTGTCCCCTTTGCCCTACTTGCCTTGTTTCTGAAGCAGCATATTTCAGGGATTTCAGGGGTGGCAGGCCTGGGCCATATCCCCTGCGGGTATGTGGTGACATGTTTCCACTAACCCCCCTGAGCTGCCGCCCCTCCCTCTTTAGCCTCTGTTGTGTGGCCTTGGGTCGTTGGCTGACAGCTGCTCAGCTGTAGATACTGGCCTTGGCCAAGGGCTGGCCCTGCCCGAGCCTGGGCCTCATGGGACTGGAGTTGCTTAGCGCTGTGGCTGTTCTTTGCCCCATGGGCTCTGGTTGGGGAGACCCTCCCCTCCAGAAGCCAGAGCGGCAGCACAGGCCTCCTGGCTGAGTCTGGAAAAGTAGCCTCCCCTGTTGGTCCAAGAAGCTGGGTGCCTCGACCCACACCAGTCTCTCCCCTCTGCCCTTCGGAGGCTCAGTCTGTGTCGAAGCCTGGCTGCTGCTGGCCTGGCCGCCTCCTCAGCATCTTCTGGTGGCCTTCAGGGCCACATCTAATTCGCATTGTCAGTGGTCTCATGGGCACCCCACCCCCACCTTGCCTTGGTCAAATCTATGAGTAATGGGGCAATTCCAGTTGTCCCGTTGCCATGGCAAGGTATTTCCTGACCAGGGACAAGCAGGAGCTTGGCTGGGAGGGCCTAGGCAACATCTGCGTAGGAAGAAGGGCCCCATCTCTCCTTTTCCTCGCCTTGATTTCCCCCCATCTCCTCTCAGCCCCGTCCGCCAGGATTCAGGGGGGCCTGGGTGGGGGAGGAAAGCTTGCTCGCTGGTGCCTTTGGAACCAGCTATCCTATTCCCCGGTCCAGTGAGTCCCTCAGGGGCTTGCCATTGCTCCTCCACCTGCCAGCCTCCACCACTGGTCTGGGTGCTCCCTGGGGGTTGGGCAGATCTATGTGTGCACCCCACATTCACCTGGCCCCAGCCAGTGCTGAGGGACGGTTAGGAACAAACAGGGGTGTTTGGGGACTTGGTGTGGGAGCCTTGATGCTGGGTGGGTGATTTGACCAGAGTGCTCCTCAGCCTGCCTTCATTCAGCAAATCCCGCTTGTGTGGAGCGCCTGGGCCTCGCTCGGCCCAGGGTGCTGAGGGGAGCAGGGTGCTTGTGGCTCTGGCCATCAAGGAGCTAATTGTTGTTGTAAGGGCCTGTGGCCTCTGGCCCTGGTGTGAAGAGTGCACAAGACCACACTGGGGGGCTCCCTGGGGTCTGCCAGCCCAGCATGGCACTGTCACAGCTCACCTCCCAGCCCCCAGCTGCCCGCAGGGTGCTCAGTACCCTGAGGTCATCTTCCCATCGCTCATTTGGCTTGTCGGACCCTCTATAAATGACTCTCTCCATTTTTGGGCCTCAGTAGGTGGCTGGGCAGAGTCAAGTTGGGGTGGAGCGTGTGTCAGATGACAGAGAGGATTAGGGATTGGCGGGCTGGGTCCTTGGTGCGGGGGATGGGACAGTTGGGGAGAAGGGACAGCTGGGGTGGGGGTAGAATCTGGCCCGATTGCCCCTGAGTTCCACTGTTCAGAAGTCCTCATGGGGCAGGTGCAAGGGAGGCCAGCCCGTGCTGGAGGAGCCGGACCCATGAAGGGCGCAGGAGAGGAGACTCTGCACCCCACCACCCCTCACTGCCGGCCCTGAACTGCTGGGATTGGGGAGGCCCGCCGTGGAGGCTCAGGGCCCAGGGCTGTCTGTGGACAGAACAGCACTGGCAGGTCACAGCTGATGCTCCCTAGAGGGAAGGTGCAGTGGCAGTTATTTATAGGACCCCGACACATGGCCATGATGGTGCCACTCTCATCTGGATGGTCAAGGTCTCCCCCGCTGTAGCCATGGACCTCCTCAGTAGGAGCCAGGCCTTTGCGACCAGTTCTTATGCTCAGAGTGGCCTTGAGAGCAGCCAGGCCACACGGAAGGGCGGGGGGCAGGGAGCCCAGGTCTGAGGCCCCAGGCTGCAGTCAGTGACTCCCACTGCTTTCCCCATCGGGGTGCCTCTCTCTCACCCCCGAGTGTCCTCTCTCGTGTCCATCCCCACGTCGGCTTTGCCTCCACCTCTCTGCCTCGCTGCTCTTGTCTCTTTCCTCTGATCCTGTACATGCTTCTCTGCACCTCTCCAGGCTCGGATCAGCTTCTCTCTGAACCCGAGTTATTTATGTCGTTGGTTCATCTTGCCAGTGCTTGAGGGAAGGCTCTCCAGCCAGGCGTCATCTCTGGGTGGGGTGTTTCTGGGGGCTCAGTGGACATTTGGCTGAGGTCCGTGGGTGTGGGGAAGTTGTAAGCATGGCCTCCAGACTTCCTGGGCCCCAACAGGCTGGGTTGGGCTGAGCCCAGGCATGAGCTGAGGCCCTCCTCTGTCGAAGCTGTTGGTTCATGCAGGGCCCAAAGCAGGCAGAGTCAGTTTTGCCCAGGTCGGCTCATGGGGCTGCCGGGGGCCTGGGGGCGGTGTTGGGGTAGCGGTGGGGTGGGGGACAGCTGTGGGCCAGGGAGTGTGTGTGGAGTGGGAGAGTGAGCTGCTGGTCACTAATGGAAGGTATGGGGTGTGTCAGGAGGTGGCTGGGGGATAAATTTGGGCTGGGTTTGCTTGAATCTTGAACGCCGGTAGGATCTGTGAATTCCATGGCTTCTCAGAGAGGCTGAGGCCTCGACTCTTCACTTCTTTCTTCTCAGATGACCCCGCTGGGTCCCCTTCTCACCTCCCCTCTCTGGCATCGCCCAGGCTCCTGGCCCTCTGCTCAGCTCAGCCCACACAAATTGTGCTTCTGATCCTCCTGCCTGCCTTAGCCTGGCCTTGCCTGTACTTTTTCCCTGAGGTTCTAGAACCCCTATGTCCTTCCTCCCTGGATCTTGGGGTGGGTATGTAAGAGACAGAGCCCAGGCATGGGCTGGGTAGGCAGGCAGCAGTGACGCAGGGCTCCTGGCTCCTCCAACCAGCTGGGACCTTGGGCAAGTTTCAGGACCCTCCTGAGGCCGGTTTCTTCGGTGTGAGATGGGGATAACAATGGTCCCCTCCCCACGCCTGTTGTGGAGAGGAGGACCTTGGACAACAGTCAGTCACAGACCAAGTCTCAGTGGGCAGAGCCGAACCGTGGCCCAGAGGCCTGCCTTCCCCCAGCCCTCCTCCCTGCCCTTCTCCCTGCAGTGTCCATTACAGGCCCCTGCAGACAGCTAATCCCTGCTGAGCCCTGGATGGATCAGCCCAGGGTGGTGTGTGTCCATGTGTGGGTGCCTGTGTGTGTGTGTGTGTGTGCAGAGGGGCAGCATGTGATGGGGAAGGGAATCGCACAGTTTTCCGGGTCGGGGTGGGAGTGGGGATCTGGACTCATGTAAGTGTAAATCCTGTGGCCCTGGGTAAGTGTACCCCCCACCCCACCCCCCCACCCCCAGGCTTCCCTCTGACGATCAGTAAAGTGATCACGGGGTTTACTTCTTCATTTACTCGGAAAACAAATACTAAACACCCACTGTGCTCTAGGCGCTGTGTGGAGAGGGCTGAACAAAGGCAAGTCCCCACCACTGGAGCATGGATGCTCTCCCCTCCTCCCAGGGTGTAGGCAGACACGAAACGAAAAGTATGGTGGCAGGTAGATACAGGGCAGGGTAGCCTTTCCATAGTGGGATTTGATGGTTCAGGGCAGTCTTTCCTGAGCACCCCAGGGCCAGTTCTCACATGGTGTAAGGGATTGGTGAGGGTGTGTGTGCGTGCAGGTGTGGGTGTGTGCTAAGCCGCTTCACTCACGTCTGACTCTGTGTGACCCCATGGACTGTAGCGCTAGGCTTTTCTATTCATGGGTTTCTCCAGACAAGAATACTGGAATGGGTTGCGATACCCTCCTCCAGGGCATCTTCCTGACCCAGGATTTGAACCTGCATCTCCTGCAGCTTCTGCAGTGCAGGCAGATTCTTTACCGCTGAGCCACCAGGGAAGCCTCTGGTCATGGAGAAGCTGAGCCAAAGCTTCTGGTCTCCAGGTGAGAGAGCACTTGGGGGACCGGGGCTTCCTGTTGGATGTCACCCTGGTAGGTCACCCATACGTAAGCTCCTTTTTTGGCAAGTCTCCCTTTGGGATTAAAAGTGCAAAGAAAAGGGCGCTCATGCTGAAACCACCCCGCAGGGCATTGAGAATGCAGGCCAGGCTGCTTGGGGGTTGTAAGAAGGGAGGCAGGAGGGAACAATAAAAGGGAAGGGGGAGGCACCAAAGACAGCCCAGCCTGTGGAGGACCGTTTGCAAAATTTCCACATCAAGTAGCAGCGCAGGGTCGTGACGCAAGGTAGTGACAAGCATTCGGTTTCTAGAGAGCTGGGCTTGAATCCCTCTCTACCGGTTACCTCCCTCGGGCAGGTTGCGCTGACCTCTGAGCCTCACTTTCCTCACCTGAGTCAGTGGTGTGAGCCACAGAGAATACTGTGAGACGAAATGGACACAAGTGAGGGGCAGGGCTGGTGGTTCCTGTGCCGGGAACTGGCTGGCACCCTGAGCTCCTGGGGCCTCCCCAGCGAGGTTGCCAGCTCCCAGAGAGGCCGCATGGTTCTGGCCCGGGCAGCGAAGCTGGCTTAGTGCCAAGGGCTGGCAGGGGTCAGGGCTGGGGAATTGAGAAGAGAAAGATAGGCTCTTCCTGCTCCGAGGGAAGCCTTTGTCAAATATTAACTTAAAAACAACCTGATTTTGTTGCAGACCTGCTGAGTGCCAGGTGCTTGGTGAGGATTCTCATCCCCAGTGCAGCCTGGGAGGTCATCATGATTCCCACTTGGCAGATGAAGAAACTGAGGCTCAGAGCAGTGCTGTCACTTGCCCATGGGCTGTTTTGGCCCACTGTCTAGAAGGTTGCGTCTCCCTTGGTGACTAGGCCCTCAGGCTGGGGGAAAGCCTGGAGACACGCACTGCAAGTAAGACGTAGGTCTCCACCCAGGAGGCGGCATGAGGAG